>NC_135718.1:54390229-54729332 GCF_964656455.1 Halichoerus grypus
TTGATGTCACCCGTGACAAGCTGGAACAAGTGCTCGTCAGCATTGTCCGGACGAGGGACGCCCAACCAGCCTGTGGGGCCAAGGAAGGCGATGGGGCAGGGCAGCTGTTGGAGAAGATGGGGCGTTCTGGAGCCTGGGTGTGACTCAGCCAGATGGGGAGGGGACAGCAGGACAAACGGAGATGTCAGGTGGTGGCAGGGGGACGGGTGTTCCCAGCAGTTCTGGGCCCCAAGGTGAGGGTCAGGCCGTGAGGCCGAGACAGGTCGGAAGTGGAGTTCAAGGCAAAGGACACTGCCGAGAAAGGACTTGACATCGAGTCTGGAGTGAGGGGCCGGCCTGGCTTGAGGGCAGGCATGCCTGAGGTCGGCAGGGGTAGAGAAGGGAGCTGTGCCAAGAGGCCTGAGCGTTGAAGGGCAGCCAAAGCAATTTACTGCAAACCGACCTAGAGAACCGTGTTCCCCTGCAGCTCTGGAAGCCAGAGGTTCGAAATCCTGGCATCCGCAGCGCCCTGTTAGTAGGCTCCCAGGGAAGGCGTCTAGGAAAGGTCCTTCCTTGCCTCTTCCAGCTGCATCCTTGGTGTTCCTTGGCTCATAGATGCGTTGCTCCCATCTCTGCCCCCATCGTCACATGGTGTCTCCCTGTGTGTCCACTCCGTCCAAACTTCCCTCTTATAAGGACACCAGCCATTGGATCAGGGTCCACCCGAATCCAATATAACCTCATTTGAACAGCTTACATCTGCAAAGACCCTATTTCTAAATAAGGTCACAGTCCCCGGTGTCGGGTGGACCTGGATTTTGGGGAGACACTGTTCAAGCTGGTCCTGCAGCGACAGGAGTGGGCACGATGGGCCTGAGCTGAGCCTGTCTGAGAAGGCGGGCATCCTCCTGAGACCAGAGCCTGTGGGTTTCAGACCGGGCTTGGCGGGAATGGCTGGAATGAAGGGCTGGAGTCCCTGGTTGGAGATTTATTGGGCCCTGGGGGCCCACTCTTAGTGGGGAGCTTGCCCCTCTGTGGAGCTCCCGGGGAGTGTGTGAACACCCGAGCAATGGGCCAGCCGGACCAGAAAAAGAGGCAACCCATCCCGCAGAGCAGGGTAAGCAAGGCAAGTGCGGTGGCTCTCGTTCTCGTCCCCGCCATCCTCCGCTGCCTGTGTGAAGGGGCCATCCCCCTCGGAGCCTCACCTCCCCACTCGAGACACGAGGGCTGGCCCTGACTGACCTCCACAGGTCCCGGTGTGAGTGGACATTTGTATTTTCAGCCTGGTGCTCCCCAGGATAAAGGAGTCAACCTCAGGGATGCCAGGACACCCCTGAGCCTGGCTCCAGAGGCCACTTGTCAGCACCTGACATGAGCGTCGAGAGCCCCCCAACCCCTCACACACAGCCAAGCTCATTGTTTTATTTTTCGAGAGAAATCAAGGCGTCTGGTGTGGCTGAGCGTCACAGACGAGGGATGGGGGGACATGAAAGGCAGCGAGCAGGGACGAAAATTGTGCTTCTCCTAGCAACCCTGGCTCTGCGGCTCCTGGGCTGGGGCTACATGACAGATGCCATCCTCAGTCAACAGGGTGGTAAATATACCCGGGCGCGGCCCAGCCCACACGGAGGGCAGAGCAGGGAGCCGCGTTCCCACGAGGGTGCTCTGCGGCATCCCCCACTCGGGTCCTTCCCAGGGCCCCTCCTGCTTCCCAGGGGGCTGGAGTGGTCCTCCCTCCATGGGTCAGCTCTGGCCTCCACCTTCCAGTGGCATGCCCTACCCTGCCGCCAGCCACCTCTGGGTCTGTGGGCAGCCAGCGGGATGGGCCAGTTGGCCAGACTCCCAGAGCCAGAACCCCTTGATTCTGAATGTACGTGGCCACACACACACGCACACACGAGAGCAGCGTCATGTGCATCCGCCCACAAGGACCTGTACACAGACACACCGATCTACCCACATTCATGGTCGTCCACACTCACACATAGATGAACATGAAGTCCCCCAACCATGAGGCCCACAACCCCCGGGACCAGTCCCTGGTCGGCACAGGCATGGCTCCGTGTGGGCTCCATGTCCATGCCCGGAGGAGGGGGCCGCCCTCCCGCCCTCCTCCTGCTGCCTGGCGGAGGCTGGCATAGGCGGGGCCTCACTCTGTGACCCCTCTGTGCTTGGGAAAGGGGTACAGCTTGTTTCTTGGCCCTTGCCCACCTCTTAGCCCATGCAGGACACACCAGGAGGACCCCACACACCCCCATGGCACCCTCTCCTGATGTGGGTACTCACACAAGCAACCCCAAGATAAGAATTTGGGGGCCAGTCGTTTATTTGCGAGATGATCTCAGGAAACTTGGTGAGGGAGAGAGGTAGGAGGCAGGGGGGTAGGAAGGCAATGAAAAGTGTGTTCCTGAGTGGGTTCCTGCTGGGAGCAACTGGGGCTTGACTCTGCTCGGATTCTTCTGGAAGCCTGGATAGCATACACTTCAAAACTGCTCCCCTCCTCAACGGGCAAGGATGCCCAGGTATTTACCCACCATTACCAACCCTCATTGTTTGAGGATCGTCAGCTCCAGGAACAGCTGACCTGCTCCCCTCAAGGACCAAGCAGGCTCCTCAACCCAATACCCTCCAGAAGATAGACACCGAACATGGGCAACAGCCACCGGGCCCTGGGTGACTATGGGGGTGGACTGAGGGGGTCATCCAAGTGCCCATCTCTCCTGTCCCAATGTGCACACATAAATACCTATGTGCAAGCCACACACACTCTCACACTCACACACAGCCACCCTCTCATACTCTCACACACACATACACCTATGCACACATCCTCACCATTTTCTCTCCTCTCCCCACCTCCTGACTACCTGGTCACAATTTGGTCCGGAGAAGTAGGGGATCTGGGCCTTCCATCTCCCAGAATGGCCTATTCTCCCGGCTAGAGGGAGTCCCGTCCCCCACCCAGCTGTAGGAGCCCCTGCTCCCTAAGCGTCCCCCACCTCCACGTGGCTCTCGGCTTTCAGCGCCTGGCTTCAGCCCAATCTATCAGGCGCAATCTCAGGCTTTGAAGCTGGAGACTCTCCAGGCGGACAAAGGGGCGGCTGTGAGGGGGGGGGCTCCGGGTGCCAGCCCAGGTGTGTTGCGATTATCTCGGGGGCCTAATCAAGGTGCCTTGTCCCCCACTCGGCTGCTGAATGACAACAGCCCCTGCCCCTCCCACCACTCCCCACGCTGGCTGCCAGGACAGCGACAGACACCTGCTAGGTCCCTGACCCCTTCCCTCCCGTGCCCTGCTTCCTTTTGTACTGGCACAAAATGGGACAAAGCCAGGCCCCACCTGGTGAGGGGGAGGCCCCAGGGCTCCCACTTCTCAGCTGTGACCACGCTCTGCCTGTGAATGCCAAAATTCTGTATTGGGCAGGGGGTGCCCACAGAGAGATTGACAGACAGATGGACGGCAGCCCAGGATGGACAGTAGGATAAGAGATGACCAGAGGAGGTGCCCTTGGGGGTGTGGGAGGCACAAGGCAAGAGCGCTGAGCTAGGTGTAACTCCATCTTCCTCAGGGACCCTGCCAAGATCTCTTTTGTCCCCAGAGCCCATGTGGGAAGCAGGGCCAGAGCCAGCCCCATCTTTTGCAGAAGGAACTGGGGAGAAACAAAGCTCAGAGAAAGTAAGGAGCCAGCCCTATTCACCCCGGCTCTGGGCCCCGGGGCCAGACTGCTTGGTGCCTGGCCGGGCTGACTCCCTGGGGCACCTGTTCTCTGCGGGGTGGGCACATGGGGGTGATGCAGGGCAGGTGGGTTATAGCAGTAACGAGTGGGTATGGCCCAAACTGACCTTGAACAGCCTCCTGCCTGCCGGCCGGGTCCCTCCCCTCAGAGGCCAGTGGCAGCTAGACCCTCCTCACCTTCCCTTCCTCTTCCTCTTCATCTCAGCTGTTTCTGAACCTGCTACATGGCAGGGCTGTGACTCCCCGACATGATGGGTGTACAGTTGAACAATAGGGTGGCCTCAGTTTCTCCTCGGAGGCTGGGGGAGGGGGAAGGAGAAGATACGGGGAGGGGGGAGAGCAACTGAGACGGGACGGAGATCCTCCTGTCCTTAGACCCCTCCTGGAGAAGAGCTAGAGACCATGAGCAGGACAGAAACAGAGAGAAGCCAAAGTAGAAAGGGGCCTCCTGGAGAGAGGACAGCCAGCTAGGCTTCTCGGCGTCCAGGCCATTAAGATGAGCCATGGGCTTCCCCAGGACCATCCTTCAGAGTTGGGGGGAGGGGGCTGGTGAAGGGAGAGAACACATTATTCACAGCTAAAGAAAGGCTCATTACTTTGTACCAACCTTTGGCTGGTATTGAATATACCATCGCTCCCCTCTTAACAAATGGCTTCTTGAGGGTTTAATTAACTTCTTAGCACCCTCGGGCAGGCAGCCTGGCCCCCACCATTGGGTGAAGCCTGAGTCAGCCGTGTGGCCTTCGGGAGAGGCAGCTCCTGCCCAAGTGGAGGGGATGGGGGCAGGGGCCAGGCCCTGCTTGCCCGACCACCCGCTCACGTGACAGATGGGGAGACTGAGGCTTGGAGGAGAGAAGGCAACTTGGACAGCTTGCTCAAGGTCACACCGTAAAATGGAGGCAGAGCTAGGCCTACAGGGCAGGCCCTGAGCAAACCAAAGGCCGCGTGGCCTTCCAGAGCCTTGCTGTTGCCTTCCCCTCCCCAGGTCATTAGCTGTGATATAAACCCAGCAGCACACAGCAATTCTGTAATTACTGGTTGAAGTTGATCGAGGCTCATAGCAGGGTTGGCCTGAGACTAAGTCCCTTCCAATAACCATTCCCATCACTGTAAGTACTTTCCAAGCCCTTCTGATGGGCCAGACACTGTGCTAGGCCCCTTCACACTGCATTGCATGTAACCCTTACGTTGATCCCAGGAGACTGGTATTATTATTATCCTCATTTTTCAGATGAGGAAGCTGAGACCCAGAGAGATCAGTGATACCCCAAAGGGTACCTTGCCTGAACCAAGAGGCTATTTGCCTCCTTAGAGAAGGACTCATGTCATTAGACACAATCTTTTCACTGAAGGAGAAACAAAGGACTTGCCCAAGGTCACTCAGGTCACTTCTGATTCCATGCCAGTGAAGGCCTTCCAAGCACACCACGCTGTCCATCCTCTCCGCTTCATTCCACACATCCCCCACACTTAACCTCCAGGGTTGGGCCCAGCCCCCCAGCTGCGTGAGCCACACTGAGAAGCCCCTGATCAGACGGGCCAGCCTGAACTTGGGAGGCAGCCCCAGGCTGAAATCCCGCTCCAGTTTTGTGCTGTGGTCCTTGGACAAGTCACTCCCCCAGCAGAGCCTCAGTTTCTTCATCTGGCAAGTTTAAATGTGCCTCACAGGACATTTGGGAGAATTAAATGTGCTTAAAGCGCTTGGCCCAGTGTCTGACTCATCATAGAATGCACTCAATGGCAGTATCTTTGGGATAAGGGCTCGGCCTGGCCTCCCTCCTGCATCCATAACTGTGCTTGCCTCGGGAAAGGCCTGTCCAACAGCTCCTGCCCCTCCATTAGATTTGGGGAAGAGAAGCCCTAGAGGACCCTAGATGCCCAAACAGAGCTCTCCTTGCCTAAGGGGAGCAAGAGGGCCGCCTCTCAGGCTGCGGGCTAATTAATCGTGCTGGGCTGACAGCAGAGAGGGGCTGAGCTTTTTGCCGACGAGTCCAGAGCAATGATGGAATAATGGGCTCTAATGCACTGGTCTTCTCCGGGGACCTGTCTTTCATCCCCAACAAAACTAATTAATGACAGCAATAAATAAACCAATCCAGCCTGCATTGCCTGGAGCAGCCAAGGGGCTCTTGGAGAAAAGCCTGTTGCTGGCCAGGCCAGGGAGCACTGTGGCCTAGCATCCTCTGAGCAGGTAGAGTGAGGGCCCTCATGTGGGATGGGGCAGAAGAAATCCGGCCCCAGAGACCCAATCACACTGAAAACCTGGGACCCATGAGTGCCAATCCCAGACTAGCCCCCACATTGCTCTGTGACCTCGCCAGGTCATTCCACATCTCTGAGCTTGGGATGTTAACCCTATTTGGATAAAACACATGTAGCCTATAAACCAGGAAAGGTCACAGTTCCCTTTATGATTTAGAAAGTGGGATAAGGCCAGGCACACCACAGAAAGGATGTCCCACCCATGGGCCTCTGGCCAGTTAATGCTGAAACAAAAAGCACTAAGATCAGTGGTTTCACATTTTAGAATCTCCTGGAGGGCTTCATAGAACCCAGACTGCGGACCCTCCCCCAGAGTTTCAGAGCCCGCAGGGCCTGAGAATTTGCCTTTTTAATAAGTTTCCAGAAGATGCCCCTGCTGTTGGTTCCCCCTCTGAGAATCAGTCGTCCAGCCTGAATGCCAACGACTTAGGTTCCCATCCTGTCTCTGCTCTGGTTTGCTTGGGGCCACTCTCTTCCCTTCTCTGGGCCTCAGGTCCCCCATCTGGACATGTGAATATGTGTGTAGGGGGACAGGACTCATCATGACTCTGGGGGCTCTGTTCTGCCTTTTCAGGCAGGTTGAGACCTCCCATGTAGCAGGTGACATCGGGGCCGTTCTATATGCACAGGGGCTCAAAGCAGAGGCACAACAGAGATCACAAAAGAACCAGTACCTTTCGAGGTGCTCCCACCCCGTTTATAATGAGCCATATACCCCTAGCAAGTAGCAGCCCCCCTCGTCAGTGTGGGAATTCTCACCTCTTGGTACTTCCCCACTTAATGGTTCCTACTTCTCCTAGTATACCTCCACTAACAGGGAGCTCACTCCCTCTCATGGGAGGGCCCTCCATCCCAAGGTCATAAGAGAGGCTTATTTTGTTTCCTATTTGTTTTTAGTGCAAGTCTAAAATTTGCCTCTTCATGATAGACTCTCTTGGCTATTCCCTTCTGGGTCTCAATTTCCTCAAAAGTCCCTTTCATCTTCAATATCAATATGAACGGAGACCGGATTCTATCATTCATTGCTGTGGAACTTGGGACAGCCTGGGGGAGCTCCAACCCCCATTGCCCCTCTGTAGGATGGGCAGAAGTGAGATCAAGAGGTGAGCATCTAGAGCTCGGCATAAATGTGGGAGACTCCAATCGCTATTACATGGTATCATTACCCCTGCCCAGAATTTGGCCTGGAATCCCAGTTCCAGGTCAGTTGACTTTTCCTGAGGCCTTTCTGTCTGCAGGTGAGAATGAGCTAAAGCCTCCTCCCTGAATCTGGGATAGTTTTAACCATAAGCACCCCACTTCTGTCAGATCTCGCACCTGACCCCCCTTGGAACCTATGGCCAGTGCTCTGGAGTGGCCTTCCACTGAGCAATTCTACTGGAACTGCTGAAAGCCAAGACCAGTGGCCTGGGGTGTCAGCAGACGGGGTGACTGTCCACAGGGGCATGAGTCTTGTCTCCCCAGCACAGCTGTTTAGCACCGCGGGGCCTGGCCCGGGATCTCACCAGTGGCTGATCTCTCCACTGCGCCCACGGCCCTTGGCACTCATGTGCCACCCTGTGGCCCCTGCCCCCCACCAGAATGGCATTCCCAGGTTCCTGCGTGTGTGCAGCGTGGCCCACCTAATGCGCATCTGATTGGAAGACCTCCGCTAATGGGAGGCTGGGAAATTGAGAAGCTGGGATATTCAGCTGCAACAGTCTACAAGCTCTGCTTCCCTCCAGCAGTGGGAACTCCTCCAAATACAGAAAGAAGGTTCAGATCTAGGGCAGGAGAAACATACTAGAGGCCACCCCTACTTGATGCAATCTACCTTCGGCATGCATCCGTGTGAAGGAAGGTCACGGGCAGGATGCAGACAAAAATAACCACTCACTCTGAGCACTTGCTATGTACCAACCCTTCTTCTGAGGAACTGTCACCCTCATCTAGGGACGGATCACCTGATCTAGGCATCTGAGTATCCTTAAAAGGGAGGTACCTTTAGCATTACTCCCATGGCCCCTGTCTCACCAACAAGAGAACTGAGACCCAGAGCAGTAACGGGGTCATGCTGCTAGCAGGAAGCAGACCTTGGTGTGAACACCACCATCTGGCTCCTGGGCTCGCGTTCCTGGTGTTCTGTGCTCTTCCCCTCTGGCTTACACCCAGGAGACCCAGCCACCGTCCTGAGGAGACAGACCAGCACACACGGGGGCGACACCAGGCAGACAGTGCCCAGGACTGGAACCACCAAGCAGCCAGGAACTCAGGGAGAGAAAGGAAGTCAGTATTGTCCCCAGGATACATGGAGAGAAAGGGACAGGGGTCAGCTGGGAAGGATCCCTCTGCCTGAGCCCACCCTGGTCCCTGGCTTTCCCAGTTCAGGGCTCAGTCTGACGTCGGAGAATTGTCCACTATAAGGACAGGAGCTGGGAGGGGAGGGGTGCCTTCCTACAGGGCCACCATTAAGGCAAGGCTGAGCCGGCCCTGCCCAGACAACGCCAGCTGTCCCCAAGAGCCAGAGGTCCCTTGGTGGCATCTATAAATAAATGGGATCCAGGGTTGGCCCAGGGTGCAATTTCCAGTGGTTTCCAACCCTGGCTCTCCAATGGAAGCACCTGGACTCAATCGTGTGTCTTATGATCCATGCCTGGGCCCCGCTCACAGGGATCAAGGTTTAATGAATTGGTCTGGAGTGGGTATTGGCATTGGTAGTTTGCAACATTCCCCAGGTGATTCTAACATGCAGCCAGGGTGCAGAGGTCTTGCCCCTTGGGAGCCTGGACCACTTCTAGGCCTGGAGAGGTTAGGAGGGGCTCCTTACTGGGCTCTACCCATGGCTGTGTCCCCACCTCCAAGCCCCTTGGAGGAGATGGCTCTCAGAGTAGGTGGCTAGATGCCATAATGTGAACACAGAACAGGAGGCTGTGAAATAATCCTCTCTTTCACCAGAAAAATCCAAGGCACTAAGGGCTACAGCGCAGCCTGGAGGGAGAGGCCAAGGCCTCTTCAGGGAACTAGAGCTGCCAAGAGGAACCACACCCAGGTAAAGAAATTCTGAATTCTCTAAAAGGCCACCTACTCCAAGAATCTCTCCGAGCCTCAGTTCATGGGGATCTTGCCCCTCTAGGTTCCTCCAGCCCTGACTGACAGCCTGGTAACCAAACAGATGGGACCCAGCTCTGAGTAGACGGTGTCCTGCTCGAAAGCTTTGTATAGTTTTTCATTGCCCTCAGGATGGAGTCCTTATTCCTGATGTTCAAGAACCATGAGAGACGATGGACTCTGAAAAACAAACTGAGGGTTCTAGAGGGGAGGGGGGTGGGAGGATGGGTTAGCCTGGTGATGGGTATTGAGGAGGGCACGTTCTGCATGGAGCACTGGGTGTTATGCACAAACAATGAATCATGGAACACTATATCTAAAACTAATGATGTAATGTATGGGGATTAACATAACAATAAAAAAATTAAAAAAAAAAAAAAAAAAAAAAGACTCCAACAGCTGGCCAACACTCACCAGTCACCCACCACTCTCCTTTGAGAAGTGCCTGGCAGCTCTGGGTTGCTGGTAACAGGGTTGCTGTGTGCATTTAATAATGTGGGGATTGTAAAATGCCCAGCACGGGTCATGACACACAGGAAGTCCTTTTAAAAGTGTTAACTACCAATATCCCCATCACCACCATCATCTTCATCATTGTTGTCACTATCATCACCATCATCACCTTCATCATGACCACCATCATCATCCCCATCACCACCATCATCTTCATCATTGTTGTCACCATCATCAACATCATCACCTTCATCATGACCACCATCATCATTACCATCACCACCATCATCTTCGTCATTGTTGTCACCATCATCACCCCCATCATCCTTATCATCATCACCAACATCACCATCATCATCATCACCAGCACCATCATCACCATCATCACCACCACCATCATCACCTTCATCATCACCTTCATCATCACCACCACTGATGCCTTTGTTGATTCTGGCCCTTCTTCCTAGACTGCCCTTCATTCCTTTCTCATATATAAAGGGGTATAAGTAAACATAGGTCCTGCTCATCCTCCATGGCCCAACTCAAATTCAGCCTCCTCCATGAAGCTTCCCTGATGCCCACAGTCAAGAAGCCTACCAGTGCCTGTGTGTGTGTGTGTCCTCTTCCCTCTCGCACCAAACTATAAAACTTTCCAGTTCACCAGCCCCAGCTCCTCTCCCACATCTCTTCACTTCCCTTCATCTACCCCCAACCTCTCTGAGCAGTTTTCTGGGTAACCTGGCCTACAGAACAGATGATTAAAATGGGGGACACTCAGGACCCGAGAAAGCACTGGTGTTACCCTGGCCCCCATTAGCTGCCTTGTAACCTATGTCCCTTCCTGATGTTACCATCTACCAAGCCTAAACCCACATTGCAATTCCTCTCCTGTCCTAGATGAGGGCACAGACCAGAGGCCATACATGTGGTTTCAAGTTTGGATCTTGCCACTTTCTGGGCATGTGTCCTTGGATGAGTTTCTCCCTCTTTGGGAGCTTGAGTTGTCCCTTCATGCACAGGAAGTGTAGGTGCAGGGATAGAAGATTTCTCAGTCCCTTTCTGACTCAAACATCCTGAGTCTCGCATAGGTAAGAGAGGGGTTTGGGCCTTATTCACATGGCTGTGCCCCCTCTAAACTATAGATATTATGTGGTGGTTTGAGGGCTCCTTTAATGTGGCTCTGCACAGATCAGGCCTCCTTCCTACCCAGAGAGGCAACAGAAGTCTTTCCTGTGTTCTGGAGTGGCTGGCTGGGCTGGGGACTGAGGCAGGCCCCATGCGAGGCACACCCAGCCCCCTCTCAGCTGAGAGGCTCAGCGCTCTTGGCCTGTGAGCCCGAGGGGAGGGATATTTATGGTTTAATAACTGTCCTATTGATTCTCATTTATTTGCTGCCAACGGGGCTTACCAAGGAAGTGAAGGCAAGAAGGCTGTGTTTGTAAATAAGTCTCCAGTTGGTGCCATCACTCAGCCTGCCAGGCTCGTGAGGGAGGTGAGCTGGGTTCATAGACTGCAGTGCCCTCCACTTAGCTGAGCCCTGACATGCAGCCGCCCGTGGGACCCTCACGAGCCCAGGCCCTTTCCCTGGACTCTTTACAGTTAGCAATGCACTTCCGTGGCTACTCTCTCTCCTGACTGTCTTTGAAGGAGGAAGAGCAGGGTTTGGCAGCCCACCTAACAGATGAGGACACTGGAACTTGTAGAACTTATGTAATTCTTTTGGAGACACGGTGCCAGGAAAGGGTGGGTGAGGCAGACTGCAACCTGAACAGTTGTGATGGGCTGACTATTAGTTAGCTATTGCTGTGTAACAAACCACCCCAGAATCTAGTAGCTTAAAATAAGAACTGTTATTTCTCATGAGCCCATGGTCTCACAAGTCTATGAGTTCAGCCGATCTGAACTCGGTTTGGCTGCCATGGGCTGGGCCCAGTGGTGAGCTGGAGGGTCAACTGGGGCTGGCTGCTGTAAGATGACCTTGGCTGCTGAGACAACTAGGCTCTGCTCCATGGGTCTCTTGCATCCCTCCAGCAGGCTGGCCTGGGCTTGTTCTCACAGAGGTGGCGGGAGTCTGAAAGACAAAGCAGCTCCTTAATTTGTATCATGTGCTACCCCCCACACTGGCCAGAGCAAGTGAGTGTTGGAGAGCAGGCATGCAAATTAAGGCCACGAATGCCGTCAGGCTACCACACTGACTCAAGAGCATTGCACTCCCCACTATTTTTCAGCATTCCGCTCTTTCCCTTATGAAGAGTTGAGGCCTTGAACAAACAGGGGATCCTGTTGTCTTTTCCTAAGTCTGGGTGGCAGGGTCAGCCCTCTTGAGAAACATGAGGCTTGAAGTGGGCGCACCAGAGTACAAAGCTGAGTTCTAAGGGTTTTGGCTTAAGACATGGAGGGACTAGACTTTCCAAGGACTGAGGCTGTCCCACAAGGGAAAAGGCCCCTTAGAGAGATAGTGAGCTCCATGTCACTGGGAATGTGTAAGCCCCGATGAGATGCTGACTGCACAGCTGCAGAAAGGATTCTGCTTGCAGTGAGACTGGATGCAGACGCGATGAGCTCCAAGCTCCCTTCCAGCTCCACCAATCCAGAAGCTTGCGAAAGTAGTCCAGTTGCTGTAGACCCAGGGCTGAGGAATGCGGCTGTCCAACCCCTACCGCCTCTCCTGGTCTGGCCCCAGGCTCAGCAAGTCCCAAGTGCAAGTCCAGGGCAGAACTGCCTTCTAGCAGACAGCACAAAAGAGACTCCGAAATCTCCCCTCCGGCCCCACTGGAGAAAAAGGGGAGAGTGATGACCAGGGCAGAACGCCCCCAGCCAGCACCAGGAGGCAACCTGGCAAGGTGAAGAGTATGGAACCTTGGCCAGACACAGGCGGTCGGAACTGACCTGGGGTCAGTGCTTGCTTCCTCCCAGCCTCCTGTCCTCCCTGTAAAGGGGATAACCCTGCCGTGCCGGATTGTTGCGAGAGCTGACCAAGACCGTGAAGATGGAACTTCCACGAGATGAAACATAGACCCAGCAATGGTTTTTTCCTCTTCTTTTTGAGTCACAGCAGATAAAAACAAGAGCTGACATAAAATCCATGTCCCCTCAGGGCCCCTGTAGCGGCCTGCCCGTGCCTCTGCCCTGCGTGTCCAGTGGGGGCAGCTCAGACCTCTGGGTGGGAGGACATGGAGTCTCCAAGGGAAGGGCAGGAGCCGGGCCAGGGAACAGGGGGCTCCTGGTCAGGACACCCGCTCTCCCACTCCCACCTACATCCGGAGATCAGAGCAGGGAAGACTGACCAGGCAGGCCCAGGACTGACTGGAATAGTTCACCAAGCACCTGCCCCCTCCTCCAATTCTGGCCTCCGGGAAGCACCCCTTCGCTGTGGCAGGAACCTCACTGATGGAGAGATAGGTGGGGAGGACGGAAGGAGAGGGCAGTCTATTGACGGCCTTTTCCATTTTCCACTTTCCGGAGCCTTGGGAGGTTTCTCGGATAATAATAGTAACAGAACCTCAGACTTCTCGCCGAATCCGTGGGTCTTTTAGTGGAGCAGGCTCTGTGTGGAGGGGTGGGACTGTCCTGCGGCCGCCTGACCTACCAGCCGCCTCGCTGACCGGCTGATGCAGTGACTGACGGACAAGTGAGCGTCTGACTGACAGATGAGTGCACCAGCTGGCTGACTACTGACGATCTTGTTGACTGACACAGCAACCGGCCAGCTAACCGGTTGGCAGATACGCTGAGTGCTGGCTGACAGACCCAGGGCTTGGCTGGCTGCAGCAGTGACCGACGGACATAGTGAATGAATGCGGCAAGTATGGATTGGGTGACTGACTATCTCACCGACTCCCTGACTCACTGACTCAATGACCGACCTGTGAATGGACTGATGATATAGTACCTGGTAGACTCATGGATTGCCTGACTGACCGTCTCACGGAAGCAGGACTGACAGACTTACCCTCGGATGAGTCTGACTGACAGACTCATGGGATTCCTGACTAAAGTCTGTCTCACCAACTAACTGGCTGCCATGGAGAACGTCTGCGACAGCCCGATTGCCTGGCTGCCGTTTCCTCACTGACTAACTCAGGACTGTCTGACCGACTGACTCTCTCGCTCACGGACATTGTGATTGACCACTGACGGACGGACTGGCTTACCAACTGACATGCTGACAACCGGCCACTCCAAGCATCGATGAGCCTTTCACACTAACCCTCACAGCAGCGGGCTGCAGACCCTCTGACTGACTGACGGTCAGGTTGACCCAGTAAGAATTAACTGCCTGACAGCAACGACCAAAGCAGTGACTGACTCACCCACGAACCACCACAGCCACAGCCCAATTCACTAGCTGACTGAAAGCAGACGGGCCCACTCGGTGACAGCCGGACTGACTTGCTGGCCGACGGACTGACCCACCGCCTAACAACTGTGCTGCTCTCTGGCTGACCCCGGCGGCGACAGATGGCTGGCTGGCTGACCACCAACCCAGCCGCGGCCCGCTGTGCTGACTGACGGGCCCAACCGGCGACAGGCTTCCTGGCTGACGGAAGAAAACGTTTTTCGGAATCCTTTTTGGTTCCTTGTTCTTTCTCCTTCTTGACCCTTTATCTCCCAGCTCAGCTTTTTCACCTCACGTTTTTTTTTTTTAATTTTATCTACTTTTTATATGCCTCATACATACAAAGGAATGTAGATAATATACATGAAAAACCTAAAGAATGAAAATGAAATGAACACCTGTGTGCCGCCACTTAGATCCAGGGCTGGGAGAGTGGGGAGATTTTGACAGATATCCATGCCTGGGCTCCACCCCCGAAGTGCTCATCTAACTGGTCTGGCGGGGGCCTGGCATCATGGCTTCTCTCCCCCAGTTTTATTGAGATATCATTGGCAAATAAAAATTGTATATATTGAAGGGGCGCCTGGGTGGCTGAGTCGGTTGAGCAGCCATCTCTTGGTTTCGGCTCAGGTCATGAACTCAGGGTCGTGAGATCAAGCCCTGTGTGGGGCTCCGTGTTCAGCGGGGAGCCTCCTGGAGATTCTCTTCCTCTGTCCCTCCCCCTGCTCATCCAAGCTCTTCCTCTCTGTCTCTCTCAAATAAATATATAAATCTTTTTAAAAGTTATATATATTTAGGGTATACAACAGGATGTACATATAGGCAGTGAAATGATTATCATATTCAAGGTAATTAACATATCTATCACTCACATGGTTACCTTTCTTATGTGTGTGAGGCAAGAATGCTTAAGATCTGCTCTCTAAGCAAATTTCAATTATACTATACAGAATTATTAAGTACAGTCACCGTGCTGTACATGAGATCTCCAGAACTCATGCATCCTGCAGGACTAAAACCCTGGCCCCTTAGACAAATGTCCCCCCACTTCCCCTACCCTCCAGCCTCTGGCAACCACCATTCTACCTTCCATATCTAGAAGTCTGGCTTTTTTAGATTCCACATGTAAATGAGATCATGCATTACTTGTTTTCTGTCTGGCTTATTTCACTTAGCATAATATCCCCCAGGTTCATCCATGTTGTCACAAATGGCAGGATTTCCTTCTTTTTTAAGGCTGAGTACTATTCCATTGTCTGTCTAGACCACATATTCTTTATCCACTCATCCATCAATGAGCACTTGGGTTGTTCCCACATCTTGGCTATTGTGAATAATACTGTAATGAACATATGCGGATATCTCTTCGAGAGCTTGGTTTCATTTTCTTTAGATAGGTACCCAGAAGGGGGATTGCTAGGTCATAGGGTAGTTCTATTTTTAATTTTGAAGAAACTCTGTGCTGTTTTCCCTAGTGGCTGCCCCCGTTCACATTCTGGCATCAGTCTTCTGAGAAGCCTCCTGAGTGCTTCTGATATATGGCAGGGTCTAGTGTCCCTGGGCCAGACCCTTACAGAATCTTGGCTTAGCCTCAATGCCCAAAGTGTGGTCTGAGCCGGTAACATCAGCCCCAACCGGGGAGCTTGTAGGAAATGTAGACTCTCGGCCCCTCCCCGAGACTCTCTGCATGAGAATCTGCTTGTTAACAGGACGCCCAGGTGACCCGTGTGCACACTAACAAGGGTTTGACAAGCCCTACCTTTAGTGGCCCCTGCGTGCTCCTCCCCACCTGCTCGTCCTTCTGAGGTGACCATGGCCACCAGGCCAGGTTCTCACCCCCTTCCTTTTCTTTGTGGTTTCGTGTTTCCTCTGCCTGTGGTCTTCGTGTTTCCTCTGCCTGTGGTCTTCGTGTTTCCTCTGCCTGTGGTCTTCATGTTTCCTCTGCCTGCTTTGGGTCTTTACAACCAGGGACACATTCTTCCGCCATGCTTCTTTTGCCCGACATTTTATTTTCTAGATTTGTTGCATACAATGCTGGCACCTTCAATTTTCGCTGCTGTATAGTATGCTAGTGTGACCATGCCACAATGTATCTATACATTTTGAAGATGGACACTCGGATTGTTTCTAATTTTCATTTGGGGTTGCTGTTTGCTGGTCTGTTGCTTGTTGCTCTGCTCCCCAGTTTCCCTGTTCCCCCGGCACACATTCCGAATACCATGCTTGTCCTCTCCCTGTGCCGACAGGTTTCTCCTCCTGTCTCTGCCCCCTTCCTCTCTTCCAGGGAGCAGGATGGCAAAGATCTGCCAGGGCCTCTTCATTAGTTGCTGCTTGTCCACACTGGGGTCATCGTCTCTCCCCAGGGACAGGTGGTAAGTCAGGGGGAGCTGGAGTTTGTCTTTCCCCCAGCTTCTTCTCTTCCCATAAATGCCTGTCTTGGCAGCCCCGGCAGCATGAGCAGGGAAGCCCGTCTGGATTTTCCTGGCTCCAGCCTGGCCTCAGGCACAGAGACCGTCGGGAGTTGGAAAGCCTTGGGGGCTGATAAGGGAAAAAGATTCTATTAGTCAAGGCTGTCCCGAGAAACAGAACTGGTAGGATAGATAGAGGTATATATAAAAAGAGATTTATTATAGGAACTGGCTCACACGGTCATGGAGGCGGGAAGTCCCACAATCCGCCGTCTGCAAGCTGGAGAACCAGGAGAGCAGGGGGTATCATTCAGTCTGTGTCTGAAGGCCTGGGAACCTGGGGGCGCAGTGGGGGGAGCTGCTGGCTTAAGTTTCAAAGTCTCCAACCAAGAACTTCAGTGTCCTGGGCAGGAGAAGTGGACATCCCAGCTCAAGAAGGGAGGGAGAAGTCACATTCTCTCTGACGTTTTGTTCTCTTCAGGTCCTCCACCGACTCTCTGATGCCCACCCACATGATACAGGCACCTTCTTTACCCAATCTACAGATTCCAGTGCTAATCTCTTCTAGAAACTCCCTCACAGATGCACCCAGAAATACTGCTTCGCCAGCTCCCTGGGCATCCCTTAGTCCAGTCAACTTGACACATAAAATTAAGCATCTCAAGTGTGTAACCACAAGAGGTAATAACCTATACCACAGGCTTTATTGGGTGGGGCTTGGATAGGGCTGCCCGAGAAGGGAAATCTTTCCGAGCCTGAGACCATCCGGAGCTCATGGCCAGGGGCCCAGAATGCCCAGGAGAGGACAAGGGAGTTCCTCCCGTGGGGACAGGCCTCCATGTCTAAATGATGTCCCTCTGCAGCTTGGTGGGGAGTCTCTGGGTCAGGGAGCTCTATCCTATCCATGGCCGGCGGATGTGGGTTGAGGTTTGGTGGGGGTTAACCGAGTTATTTAGGCAGGTCTGAAATAGTTAAAAATCCGCTCAGGTGGTTAATTTTTAAACTATTGGATGTGTAACAATTTGAGATCAGTGCCAGCAGGCTTCTGAGCTAGCAGGTCTTGGCCTGCAGTGAAGAAATAAATAACCTAGGGGCCGATACACAGAGGTCACCTTTGGCTCATGTACGTACATGACAGGGACTCCATGGGACGGAGCCCAGATGAAGGCGTCTTTCAATCTAGAAGCCTCAGCCCCTAGCAGGTTGAGGTGGATCTGAGGTGAGTCATACGGCCTAGCAAGCCTTCATTTGCAGGACTGGAAAAAATCATTAATAATAAATAGCACACACAGTCTTCCTTCCGTTTTTGCTGCAAACACCTGCTATGTTCCAGGCCCTGTGCTACTGCTCTGTCTGTCTCCCGAGGTGCTTGGAGCCGTGGGCACCATCTGGGGCCAGAGCTGGAGCCCCTGAGGGACTTGACCAGCACAGGCCTCCTGAGGCCCCACTGAAACCTAACGGGTCTCCTCTTCTTATAACCCGCAATCTTCTCAAGTGTTGTCCATGCAAATCCCTTCCCAGAGAGGTGTCAGGCTGGGAAGGAACTTTGGAGTCAGATGACCAATGATAGCAAGAACAAGCATTAATTGAGCATTTACTATGTAACAGACACTGCACCAAGCATTTCCTGCAAGCATGATCTCCTTTTGTCTCCGTAACGAACTCCCAACGAATTAGGTCATATTCCACGCTGATCTAAGAATATGTGCATGTGTGTATCTGTCCACAAAAGGTGGCACGCTCTGTATGCTGTCCTGCACCTTGTTTTTTTCTCTCAACAATATGCTTTGCAGATTATTTCATTACATACAGAGCGTTTCAGTGTATGTTTGTACCATCATTGAGCAAACCAACCTCTCTTGATGGATATCGAGTTTTTTCCAATATTCCTTTTACTTGGCTCATTTTGGGGAGGAACTTCTAGAAGTTGAATCTCAGTGTCATTCTGACTAACTCAAGGAGTTGGAGCCTCCCAAGTGGGAAGGAAAGTCAGACTGTGTTTCTTGGAGGAGGGAGGGATGAGCAGAAAGGGGGAAGCTGAGGGGGGACAGAGGGAGGAGAGGGAAAGAGCAGGTGGAGGAAGCAAGGTGGGGACGCTCTAGGGCTGTGCAGGGAGGTGGGTGGCAGAGTGTAGAAGGCATCGGGGTGTATGTGTGTGTGTTTCCATCCTGCCCAAAATCTCTTCCAAATTACCTCGCTCCCCGTCTCCCTATACCTTCTCCTCCGCTGCCTCCCCCCACCCCCAGGCTGGGAAAATCCAGTCAGAATTAATAAAAGCAGCAGATTGCTTAGAGACGAGGGGCGAGGGATAGAGACAGTTTGGGGGCCTGATATTTCCCTCATGTGCAATAATTTGGTGGTGAGATCTGGAATTAAAACTCCTTTCCTAGAGTCTTTATTAATATTCGCTCCTAAAGCATAATCACCTGGTAAGCCCCGGGGGCTCTGCGCATGTCCCCACCCCTGCCCCTCTCCCCGCAGCCTGGCCACCGGGGCCACAGCAGGGTGCAGGCGCGGGGGCACCAGCCAGACTGGTCTCACGGAGGTGGTGCCGTTGGTTCGGGTGCTCTGGGCTCCTGAGTGCCCTCCTGGTGACTCGGAGCATCTCACTGCCCTCTGGAACCCAGACGGCCCAAGTCCGCTGGGACCTGCAGGGTCCAGGCCTCGGCTGGGGATCTGCTGGAGGGGTCGGCCTTAGACACGGCTGGGCCACCCAGCCCTCCAGGCCTCTTGGCCGTGAAAGTGGTCACTGTGTGGTCGTGGGGGTGTGACCAGCTGGCTTGGAGTGCTAGTTGGCCCACCCCCCTACCCACCCCAGATCCTCCTGACTCTGACCACTACAAAGCTCTCGGGCCGGGTAAAGGACTGGGGAACCGCTGTGTCCTGCCCTCTTCCCTGGTGGCAGGAAGCTAGTCCCTCTAGGGCACGGTCCCCGCTCCACAGCAGCTGGTCCGTGCCAAGGGCGGGGTCGTCTTTGCCTTCCCTGACCTTGGTTTTCCCAGCAGGGCAATAAGGGCGCTGCCTGGGATTCCTCCTTTGCCGCTCTTATTCGGAGTCTGGTGCAGGTGTCAGGAGTCCGGAGTTAGCCAAAACAGAGTCCGAGTAGATGAAAGACCAAGGACAGGAGTGTTCTGAGAGCCCCGAGCCCCTCGGGTCCGCACATTAACTGGCAGCAGTCCTCACTTGTGGCAGAATGAACAGGTTGTTTGTATGTGGTAGGAGGACGCACCTCCTATTCCCGCCCTCCCACCAAACTGCCTCCTGCCGCAGGGCCTTTGTACATGGGCTCCCCCTGCCTGGAATGTGCTTCCCTTCCCTCTTTTTTTTCCTAGTCTTCCTTCAGAACTCAGCCCTGCGCAGAACTCATCATTTCCTCCAGGAAGCCTTCCCTGACTTCCCCACCAAGGTCAGATTCCCAGTGTCCCAAATGTCTCCATAGCGATTCTGAGTCAATAAAATCAGGGCACAAAAAAGCGACTGTATTTTTCTGTCACTAAGTTTCATTTCTGCTCTAAGCCCCCATTCGTACGGGAGGCAGAAATGTAATCTAAGGCAATTCAGGAACCTCCTGTTTTCCCTGGCTTTGAGTCGCAGCCCAGGGAGGGCCTGAGGGTGGAGGGGTGAGGAGTGGGTTTCTCGAAGCTTCTATGTCAGGTAAGGACAGTCAACTGTCCCTCTGGCACATCCTCATTCCAGGGATGCCTCAGCCCCCACTGTCCCCTGAGACTCACTGCATCAGAGGCAGGCTGACCCTGTGGCCCTTCCAGGCCCCCTGCCACTCTCCACGTCGCCCTGGAGGGACTCCGCACAGGCATTCTTCTGCCCCCATAGGATGCTGGGCACAGGATAACTCGGGGCCCCACCGGGTAGGGGCAGGTAAGTGCACCTTCTCTTGCTCTGAGAGTCCCCACAGGGTTGGGGACAGGGGAGACAGGGAGCAGCTGCAGGGCCTGTCCTCAGGGACCCCTCACTGCTCCCCCCTCTGTCTTGTCCTCTCACTCTCTCCCCCCACCGCTTCTGCCCCGAGTGGTTCAGGAGCTGCCTTTGTTGCCACCCTGGTGGTCAGAAGAGGGGCCAGGAAGGGGAAACCACAAATACAGGGGGACACAGCTGCCTGTGTGAGGCCCACGAGCGGCGGAAGAGCTTAGTGATTACGGTAAGTGGAGGTTCTAGAGCCAGAGAGCCTGGGTTCAAATCCTGCTCTGCAGCCGGCCAGCTGTGCGACCTTGGGCAAATTACTGCACCTCTCTGGTCCTCGGTTTCTTCCAGAGATGAAGACACCAGCCGTGTCTATGTGAGTCAAGATTAAATGAGGTAATACACACAAAGTGCTTGGTGTAGTTCCTGGCAGGTGGGAGACTCCCGAGATCATTGTTCTTCCCTTAAATCAGATAGAACTACATTATGTGGTGAGTATTTGATTGCCTGCCACTGCAAGCTTCGGGAGGGTGGGGACAAGGTCGCTTTGTTAGGTTGCTTGCTGTTTGGGGGTCACAACTGTGTAGTCCCAATGCTGACACTCTATGAATATGGCTCTTCCTATCTGCAGTCCTGCCAGCCCTGCACATGCCTGACCGTGACCTTGTCCACCTGTCCTGCTCATGCCTCTTCCAGGAAGCCTTCCCTGATACTTTCACTTAGATAAATCTACCTCGCCCCCCAGGCTCTCCATCTTTTTTTTTTTTTTTTAAGATTTTTTATTTATTTATTTGACAGAGAGAGAGATAGTGAGAGAGGGAACACAAGCAGGGGGAGTGGGAGAGGGAGAAGCAGGCTTCCCGCGGAGCAGGGAGCCCGATGCGGGGCTCGATCCCAGGACCCTGAGATCATGACCTGAGCCGAAGGCAGACGCTTAACGACTGAGCCACCCAGGCGCCCCCAGGCTCTCCATCTTCCCCACCCAGAGCAAGCCCTTTGAGGCCGGGAGCTGCATCCAGCTCCCCACTGTTTCCTGGACCGAGCCCAATTGAGGGACTCCAGGGCAAGTTGGCCTCATCCTCTTTTGTTTATTTGAGCCCCACAACAGCTCAGAAAGAGGGCAAAGCAGATGCTAATCCCCATTTTATGGATGGAGCTGACCCTCAGAGAGGCTGAGTGACTTCTCATTTTCATGCAGCTGCTGAGGGGAGGGGTTGGGTCTGGGCCCCAGGCCTTGAGACCTGCAGCCTCTGTTCACCTCTTGCCCCAAACAACTCACCCCCTAACTGGGGAAGACTGGATAAGACAGAGGAACCATTCAGAAGACAAAGGCAGATGAGAACACGGCTCGAATGGTCCTGGGTCCTCCTGGGCACCTCTTCCAAGGACGAGTGAGGAAAGCAGCAGAGGCGTGGCAGCACCCCGAGCCGTGGCCCAGGAAGGACAGAGGAGGGGGAGCCTTGGCCCAGGCTGCCAGAGGCCTCGAATGCCAGGATGAGGCAGGGCTGGACCCTCCCAGACCCTCCCAGAGCCCCTGACAATGGCCTGAGTTGCTGGCCCACCTGCCCGTGGCTGAGGCCAAGAAAATGGAGCATCTGCAGGTTTCACCCCAAGTGGGCCAGCTCCATCATCAGCGGAGCTCCTGAGGGCCTGTTGTGCTCAAATCTCCATCCTCTTCCTCCTCTTCAGCCTTCACCGTGAAGGCAACCAGGTGTTGAAGGCCCTGCACATGCCTGACCATGAGAGAAGGCCCAGAGAGGGGAAGGGACTCAGCAAGGCCACCCAGCAAGCCTGGGTCAGAGCCCCGAGATTGAGCCGCAAAGAGTCAGAGACCCCAGAAGCTCTGTCCTTAGCTTCAAGGCCATTAGCTCAGGGTTCCTGTCTGGACTCTCCTGTCTGGGCAGCTAGGAGCCAGGGTGCCAAGTTCAAGCTGGCAGCCCCTCTCCAACACCAAGCCCAGGCTGCCGTCTCCTCAGTCCTACAAGCCAGGCCGCCTGCTTTTGGTGCTTGGACTGAAAAGCAGCTCCTGCTGCCCCCTGGCTGGGCGGACCTAGATCAGCCGAAAATAAGTCACTCTAGTAAAAATCATCCAAATGCACCAGCCAGTCCCTGCCCGCCCCCTAAGCACAGGCACTGAGCCCAGCCTGGGCCCGGACCCTCAGAAGGGCAGGAGCTGGGAGGACAAAGGAGATGAAGCCCCCAGGTGGGAACCCCACCTGAAATGGGAGCCACACCTTCCCTGCTTCTCCTGTGGCCAGGAAGCTGTCATTCAGTCTCATTTTGTCCTCACAGTCCCCAGGAGGTGGGCATTACTGGTCCCAGTTTTCTGAGGAGGAACGTGAGGCTCAGAGAGGCAAGGTGATTCATCCAAGCTCTGACCACAAATAGCTGGTAGGGGCGATGCTGATCCTCCCAGTCCAGGTTGGGTGGTGCTCTCATGGGCTGCACTCTGCCTGGCCAGCTGGGGTGGTGGCTGGGGGTTCAGGCCCTGGTCTCCGACGGCCTGGTGTTGGATCCTAGCTTCGATCCTTAGGAACTGATCTGGGCCCCTGACAGCCTCAGTTTTCCCATCTGTAAAATGGGGTTAGTAACGAGAGCACCCATTTCTTGGGGTTACCGTGAGGTGATCTGTGGCACACAAGAGGGTCCATGGGTACTGACTGCTGTTGGGGGTGCTCTTCTCGTGGTGGTGAGCTGGCTTTCAAGTAAGGTGGCTGGTGTGCAGGGACCACCCCCCCCCACTTCCCTTTTTCTGCCCCCTCCCAGCTGACGGCTTCAGGGCTGTGTCTTCCACAGCCCTGCCCCATGCTGAATATTCTGTCATTGCTCTTTTGACACTTATTGAGTCCATGGGTGGGTGCTGGCTGGGGGACAGAGAGGGATGCCAATGGCCAGAGGGGGAGGGGAGCCGTGTCCAGAGCAATCTCCCTCCCCAGGTCTGAAGAGGGAGCACCAGTGTGTGCTGGCTATTTGTTGAGTGAGGAATGCATAAACCAGCAGGTGGCAGGAGCTCTGGGCCCACTGGTGGGTAGGGTGATTCTAGAAGCCAGACTGTGACCAGTTCGGGTCCTTCCCAGTGAAGGCCACACAATAAACCCTCCAGATGGGTGTGCTCGAGCAGTCTACTGACGTCAGGGCAAAGGTTTTCCATGATACTCACAGCTGATGGCTGACAATTATCCATTTGTACACCTCCCATGATGGGGAGCTCCTTCCCATCACCCTTGCAAGCAGCCCATTTTATGCTGGTCTGCTCAGATGGTATGGGAGGTTTTATTTAGCTTGAGCTGAGTTCCGCTTCCTCATAACTTCCATCCTTTGCTCTTAGCTTTGTCCTTGGAGCCACCCTGGCCATAGCTGTCCTTCTTCTACATACCTTCCTACAGACCAGTTGGGTTAAGAGCTTAGGGTCTGGGCCCAAGCGCCTGGGCATGACTCCTGGCTCTGACACATACCAGCAGTGTGGTCTTAAGTCCCTTACCTGTCTTCTCTGAGTCTAGCTTTCATTTTCTGCAAAATATGTATTTTTAAAAAGGCTTTTCAAAGAATGTTCTAGGTTGAAATGCTTCTCAATACCAGATTTCCTTCCCTATACATGGGAGGGAGAGGTGGAAGCTGGCCTCAACCTACCAGCCTCCCACCGCTCCTTTCTTAGAGGCCAATGAGGAGCCATGGAAGACTCTGGAGCAGTGGCATGGGCTGACTGGAGGCAAACTCCATCTATTTTGTCACCAGACTCTCAGTCGTAGCTAGAGGGATGCAGATGGGGCAAGATTCCTGTGATCAGGGGCTCAGGGAGACTTCCCTGAAAGTCTGAGGGGACCCAGAGCTCCCTGAGGTTGGCATGGCCCCGACGATGCCACACATTCCGAGGCAACCCTGTCTCCAGTGGCAAATACCGCCTGTATGTATGTGTTTCCTGGTGACAGGCAGGCGTGTTTCCTGGTGACAGGCAGGCCCGTTTCCAATCCCAGCCTCCACACCAGTGTGTCCACCCAGTGTCCAGCCGGCAGCCCATAAGCCACCTCCTCCTGAGAGCCTGGAGCTGACAGACCAAGAGCCCAGCCGTGGCAGGGCAGGAACCCTTCCTAGCTTCCCAGGGAGCGGCAAGACCCAGCTCCGGAGGAGATTCTATCCCAGCCGACCGGAGTCCCCATTTCCATGGACGATCAGAAGGGAAGAGAAGGACCAAGGTACACATCCTGCATTTCCTGGCCTAGGCCAGAACACTGGACCCAGGTAAGGATGCCGGGGTCTCAGTCCCAGCTTACAGTGACACTCAGCAGGTCACTTATTTCTGTGAGCTTCAATTTCTGTATCTATGTCCTCTATCTATCTATCTATCTATCTATCTATCTATCATCTATCCATCTACCATCTATCTATCTATTATCTATCATCTATCTTTCTACCTATCTGATTAAAAGCCCTTATTGATCTTGAGGGGTTGTTACCAGCACCACATAGGAGAAGAGACAGAAACCGTAAAGCCCTTCCCCTGTAAATGGAGCTATTATCACTGTGCATTTGTAGACGGACAGAGTCCCAGGTGATGCTTCCGGGAGGTGTGGAATCCTTGGGCAAGGCCCTCCCACCTCTGAGCCTCAGTTTCCCTGCCTGCGCAGATGCTGAGGTTCATCCGGTCCTGACACGCCAGGCGGCGGATTCCTCCGTGGGAAATGGGCGTGCTGACAGTGTGTCTGCAACATGATCTCCTCTCTCAGAGGACGCAGGCTCCCCACCGGCGCGGCTGGTGATTAATATGCCCTGAGTGGGGCTCCTGACCCGCTGTCAGGGACATCAAGGTAAGTGCCTATCCACAGGCTGAGGACCCCGTCGATGAATAAATAATAGCAGTAGTGAAGTAATGGGATCCGGGGAGGCCGCTTAGGCTAATGGAGCGACAGACGTGGTGTTGAGCCCCAGGGACAAGGGTTGCTGGCCAGGGGGGTGCACAGCCCGGCAACGTCCCGCCTGCCGACCACGGTCCCGGGTGACTGCCGCACCGTGGTTCCTACTACAGCTGCAAGTGCAGGCTTTGGAGTCACACGGACCTGGTGCTGCTCTGCCTGGCTGAGCCTCAGTTTCCACATTTGCACAACGGCATTATAAGGAGAGAGGAAGTGAGAGCCAATTGTGAGGTGCTTACCCTCGCATCGGCTCGTCATGAACCCCCTGCTAGTTGTCCCTAAGAGATGTCTCCCCTTCCAGCTCACTGAATTCTTAACTCAAAATTGCCCTCTGGACCAGGCAGGGAAGGGATGGTGCCCATTTGCCAGAGGAGGAGACTGAAGCTCAGAAAGGTGCCCGTTTCCCCAGAAAATCCTAGCTCTTTTCCTGGCCACATTTACCCAATACTGACACTGTTCCTCCTTGGGGCCCAGCTGTCTGCTGGGCTCTTAGGTGATACCGGTGAGTCAGCCTGTGTTCCAGAAGATCTTACAGTCAAGAGGGAGGAGCAGGTGAGGTGAAAGGTAGGTCCCCAAAGAAGGCCTCCAAATGAAATCCACAATGAGACCTCTGCACACATAAGCTAGAATGGCCCAGTGAGAAAGGTTGATGATACCTCCCGTGTTGGCGAGGATGTGGGTCAACTGGAACTCTCACACTTCGCCGGTGAAAGTGTAAAAAGGTATAACGACTTCACAAAAGGTGTGATAATTTCTTAAAAGTCTAAACATTGCTGTCTTTGACCCAGCAATTCCACTCCTGTTAGCCAAGAGAAATGAAAACATATGTCTACTACTTGTATGCAAACATGTATAATAGCTTTGCTTATGAAGGCCAGAGCCTAAAAAGATCAATAAATTGTAGTATAGGGGAGCCTCTGTGGCGTAGTCGGTCCAGCGTCCAACTCTGAGTTTCGGCTCAGGACCCTGAGATTGAGCCCCGTGCTCAGTGCGGAGTCTGCTTAGGACTCTCTCTCCCTCTTCCCTGCCTTTCCCCCCACCCTATCTAAAATAAAGACATAAATCTTAAAAAAAAATAAATTGTAGGGGCGCCTGGGTGGCTCAGTGTCTGCCTTCGGCTCAGGTCATGATCTCGAGGTCCAGGGGTTGAGCTCCACATCAGGCTTTCTGCTCAGCAGGGAGTCTGCCTCTCCTTCTCCCTCTGCCCGCCACTCCCCCTGCTTGTGCTCTCTCTCTCTGTCTGTCAAATAAATAAATAAATAATCTTTTTAATAAATAAATAAATTGTAGTATATCCATGCAATGGAATACCACAAAACTACATAAAATAACATGGCTCAATCTCAAAAATATTATGCTAAGCAAAAGAATCCAGACACAAAAGAGTATACACTGTATGATGTTATTTACATGAAATCCTACAAAAGGGAAATTGAATCACTAGTGACAGAAAGTAGATCAGAGGTAGCTTTCTGGGGCCAGGCTAGGGTTGGGAAGACTGCAAAGGGCAGGAGGAAACTTTCTAGGGTAATAGAAATGTTCTACATCTTGACTGGTGTGGTGGCTACATGAGTGTATACATTTGTCAAAACCCCTGGAACTCTACATATTCATGGGCACATTTTATTGTGTATAAATTTTACTTCCATAAAGTGGATCAAAAAAACAAATCAAAACAAAACCCAAGCACCAAAAAATACAATTGCCGACCAGGGTAATCCAAACAGTTGGTAATCCCCAAAGAGCATATGACCCTAGAGAGTAGCCAACTAGAAGCTCCAGAACAAACAACCCATCTGGCAGGAGGTTGGCGCCTGGCTTAGAGGGAGAGAGAAGTTTGCTTTCCCTGGACTGGCCAAGCCATGCTGCCATAGGTCATGGGCCCCTCCCTGAGCACTGCGGGAGGGACAGACCTTCCTCATAGCCCAGTCTTCTGCCCCTTCTCCTCCAGCGGGGCTCCTCCAGCTCAGATCTCTAGCTGCCAATAGCCCATATAGCTTTTTCATGGGAATTCGAAAAGGCTCCTTAACTGGAGTCTTAGCTTGGCAAAATGATGGTGACTTTGTGCAAAGAAAAATGCTCCCAGGGTACCCAGGTGGCTCAGTTGGTTAAGCGTCCCACTCTTGATCTCAGCTCAGGGTTGTGAGTTCAAGTTCTGCGTTGAGCTCCATGTTGGGTGGGAAGCCTACTTTAAAAGAAGAAAAGAGAAGAGAAGGGAAAGGAAGGGAAGTGGAGGGGAGTGGAGGGGAAGGGAAAAGAGAAGAGGAGAAGAGAGGAGAGAAAGAAGAGAAGAGAAGAGAAGAGGAGAGGGAAGGGGAGGGGAGGGGAGGGGAGGGGAGGGAAGGGGAGGGAAGGGAAGGGAAGGGAACAGAAGGGAAGAGAAGAGAAAAGAGGTCCCCTTTCTCCAAGCAGACTAGCTCCTTGCCACTTGGCAAGCAGAGCACGGACCAGATGTCAGCCCCCGCATGCCCCTTTGTCCAGGCCTTTGTGCATGACTTTACCTGGAGGCTTCATGCTGAGCCTCCACCTTGGAAACTGCTCTTCCCCGTCACCCCTTCAGCAAGTCCCTGCCCCTTTCCAGGCCTCGGTTTCCTCATTTGTCAAATGAGACCAAACAGTTATGAAGATCTAATGAAATAAGAGAAAGGAAGTTGCTTTGAAAAATCTGATATGCTTCATTAAAAAAAAAAAAAGGTGCCAGTTTCTCTCTAGCCCATTGGATGGATGGAAGATGGATGGATGGATGGATGGATGGATGACAAGCTCATCTCTAAATTCCAGTTCCATGTTCTCTGTATTCCCTGGGGCAGTGAAAGGCAGAGAGTGAGGTTTGGAGCCCACACATCAGCCTCTTCTGACATCGGTTTGTCTCCCTCCCCCAGCCGTTCCCAGATATGTCAATCCCCAGCTCATGATCATTGGGACCGAAAATGCCATGGGCAATCTTCCTCCTCGAGCTGGTGGGAATGAGTTTGGCACGTGCCTGGTGAGATTGGAGGAAATGCGCCTCCCGCAGCCAGGGTCCCGCCCTCCATGGAGTGGAGGGCCCTGGCTGAGCAGCTTCCTTTTCTAGGCCCTGATCTATAATGAGATAACTGATTATTCTCGCCTCTTAGTCTCTTTCTCCATAAAAGGATGGACAGAGATGAGACAATTAAAAGGCGGGTTCCCAGCCACCCTGGAGAGATTCAGTGAATAATAACAGACTTCCAGCCGTAGTCTGGCTCAGGCCTCGGGAACCACCAGATCCAAAAAGGCTTAAGGGCCCTGTGGAATGACTTAATTTTCTGGAGAACAATGGCCAGGAGGGAGAAGAGGGCTGGCCGTCCCCTTGCCAGGATGATTGCGGAGTATCTCCACGCCCCCCGGGGGGCCCTACTTTGCAGCTCCCCCAGCCTGCTGCTCAGTGCCAAGGCCGGGGAAGCAGACAGCAGGGACTCGGCAGGCAGGCGGATCAGGGCCGCATCCTAGCTCTGGCCCTGCCCAGGCTGTGTGGCCCTGGGCGCGTGTCTGAGCCTCTCTGACCCTCTATTTCTGCCTGCGTGAGGCGCATGACGATGAAGTGAAGCTCACAGGCCCGCGCCACCTGAGCATGAGATGCTCCGCTCTGCTCTGTGTGTGGCAGGTGGTGGAGACCACGCAGCCTGAGGCAGTCACCACTGCTCGGGGTCACCAGGCCCCTTGGTGTCTGAGAGTCTTCAGGGCAGGAGGTCAGAGCCCAGGGGCAGGGTGGGGCCAGGGTAGCAGGGAGCCACCTGTCACATGGGCAGCACGCAAGTGCATCCACACCTCCTTTCCTCCCCCCATCCAGGAGCCCTCCCCCATCCACTCACTCGGAGCCTGTTCCCTCCGGCCTGAGAGCCCAGCACAGAGGACTGAGACTCAGGAGCTCACCCGGGAGGCAGCCCTTGCCTGCAGCGCCTTTGTGCTCCTCTGTGTCCCAGGACTGAGAACCAGAGGGGAGAAGTAGCATGTCCGAGGTCCTGGGCGCTGGGACTCAGGTCTCAGGACCCTGTAGCTGCTCTTGTGGACTCTGCCCATGTGCCTTGCCCTTGACCTTTCCTGGGTTCCCCAGACTAGACCAAGTCCTTCTGCCCGTCCTCCCCGGATGCTGCGGCCCATCCAACTTGCATTGACAGTCCCTCTTTTATGTCTGCGCTCCCAGGAGAAGAGGTGTCCCCCAGGGGCATTTTGGAGGTATCCCCAGTGCCTAGCACAATGCCTGTGCAGAATAAATAGTAATTGAACTAAATCAAACCGTTCTTTGCCACGCCCCCTCTCCCAGCCTTTCAGCTTCCAAGGGTGGGAGTGGGGTTCCCGCTCTGGAGTCGGGGAGGAGGGATCAGAAGCACCCACAGTCAGGCTGTGGGCTTCCTGGAGGCAGTGACGGAGCCTGGCCCTAGCTGCAGCTCTGCGGGCTGCACGGGACTCCTCCGACCAGCCAGGCTGCTAACTGGGTGGTGCAAAACTCACTGCACCTCGGAGCTAGTGGCAGCGAGGTGAAGACGGATGGAGAGCCAGGAGAGTGATGGGCCAGTTAGGGCAGGTGAGTAATGAGCGGCGGGTGGGCAGATGTTTATTTAGTGAGCCGGAGTCTGAGAGGCTGAGGACTGGCCTGTGGATGGGTCCCACTCTGGTGTGTGGCTCAGACTCTGGCCGAGCAAGGCCTCTGGTGCCACCAAGAAGATGCACGAGGGGCCTGCTCCAGTCCTACCCGCCCCTGACCCTTCCCTGGGGTAAGCCTGCTGGGGCAGCTTCCAGAGGCTTCTATCACTCAGGAACCGTATGGGGAGCTGTGCCTTCCCCTAGGAGGGGAGGCCGAGTGTTCCAGGGCTCATCTCCCACAAACTCCTCCGTCCCTCCTTGTCCTGTTCCTCATCTCCTGGTCTCAGGCCTCCAGCATACAGGAAAGAGCACTGTTCTGAGAGGCCAGGGGCCTGGATTTGGGATCCTCTGTCGGCCTCGGCCAGCACTGATGGCTCGCTGAGATGGCACTAATAAAACCACATCAGACCCCAGACCCACCTCACATGTTAGGCAGATCGGAGACAGATTTCAGAGACAGGAAGACTGAGGCCCAGGCAGGGAAGGCAGTGATGGGGCTGAGATTCAAGCCCAGATCTTCTGATTCCCAGGCCAGTGTTCTTTCTTCTTGTGAGCTCTGCTGCCTGCCCCCTTGGGGCCTTAGTTTCCCCATTTGCACAAAAAGGTTTCCTGAAGGAGCATTGGATCCCTTGCATGAAAAGTCACCAAGTCCTCGATGGAGTGGTCCAGAAGAGTCATGGCTGTTGAGAGGGGCAAGGCCACACCCATGGGCCCTGGACCAATATCAGAGTGGGAGTAAAGGCAGGGCTGGAGGGCTGCCAATCAACCTCAGCCTGGGACCCCAGGCCTTCCTGGGCCCATCTCCCCTGTAGTCAAGGGCAGGTGGGAGCAGGGATGATGGGCAGAAAATCCTGGGCTCTTGGTTCAAAGAAGAAGGGAGGCCCTCCATCCCCCCACCCTCTGGCTTGACATTTTTCCCTGGATGGAGAGAGAACACAGATAAAAACCTTCTTGTCTTCCTTCCTGACCCTGCTCAGACAAAGTGGGGACAGCTTGGAGGATTGAGTAGCGGATGAGCATTGCCCAAGGAAGTGTGGTCTGCCTGCGATAGGTGCTCAGTCCAGGGTTGCTGGGGAAGGCATAAGGCTGCCCTCCCCAAGGTCAGGCCCCTGGCTGGGGACATGGGACAGCTACCTCACAGGCCTGTGGGACAGTCAGCCTGCCCAGCTGGAGCCAACCCACAAGGACTGCCCTGCCCCTGCCCACACTCTCCCTCTCATCTCCTCTGTCTTTCTCCCTCGAGGATATAGGAACGCATCCTGGGAGGCATGCAAGGGGCAGAGACTGGTTCAAGGTCACACAGAAACTTGGTAGCAGAGGCAAGACCAGCGGATGGCCAGGTCCTGTTCCTTCAAGTACTTGCTGAGTGTCCCGCCCCTCGCAGCAGGGACCTGGTGGAGGGAAGACACAGCCTAGTGCTGCAGGCAACCTCAGCTGCGCCCAGGGCCAAGTCCCATCCCCTGCTCTTTCGGTGGGAGGATGCAGCCTGAGCTCTGAAGGGTGCTCCCGGGAAATGGTCTTGGCTCCACCAGGTCCTCAGGAAAATGCTAGAGATGACTGGCCCCAGCAGTGGAGCCCATGAGAAAAGTCTTTGGAACCATCAAGCAGTAGGAGAATTGGGGGAGGAGAATCAGAGGGGAGAGGGGGGAGGAACAAAGTGGAGAGAAGTGGAGGGTGCTTCTCAGACTCCCCTATGTGGCACTATCCTTGCAGGCATCTTGGGGACCCTCAGTCCCCTGTTTCTGGGAGTATGCTATGTCACCCCCAGCTTTATGTCACTGGGTCTCTGCTTCTGTGACCTTTGCCATGAAGCAAATTCTTCTTCTCTAGCAGTGGCTGCTGGTGACCTTCCATCACTGACCGTAACATCCTGGCCCCCACGTGGTAACCTCCCTGAGCCCAGTTTCCAAGTGGGGGATGAAGGATGCAGACCGGGAAGTGGTGGAGACAGCTGTGAGAGGGAGCACACCTCAGGGTGAAATCGCCTAGAACAGGGACCTTTTCCCTTGGCTCCCCCACCATATTACCTGGGCCGCTCCTCCCCATCCTTCAGCAGGTGACCGAGGCATCACCTCCTCAGGGAAGCCCTCCCTGACCTCCCAGACTAGGGAAATCCAGCAAATTATCTGCTCTCAGACCATCATGTAAATCTCCTTCCTAGCACTAATCCCAGGTAGAATTTTATATTTATTTGTGTGGTCGTTTGATTAATGCCTACTTCTCCCCAAAGGCTTATCTTTGTAAGAGGCAGGCAGGGGCCATTCTCATTCAGAACTGCATGCTCAGGACCTTTGCAAGGGGCCTGGCAGATGAGCCGTGATAAGTATCTGTTGAACATGTAACTGAGTGAATGAAGGAAGAACATGTTCAGGGAGAAGGTCTGAGAAGGCTCCCTGGACTTTGGTGGCATGATGGGAATCTGGGCTGGCAAGGATAAAATTCATGCTGGGTAAAAAAGAACCTCACAGAGCAGAGGCCAAGCCAGCCCCCTGGGGTGGGGGCTACAATTAGGGGGGGCTTGGTGAGCTGGGGAGAGATGCTTCCGAGGTCAATTCAGTGCACTCCCCCACCGTCTAATCCCAGGGAAATAGGTCTGTTTAGTCCCCGGGTTCCCAGACTCCCCCAGACCAGGCTCCTAGCCCTGGTTCTATCCCTAAAATTAGTAGTCCCTTGGGGGTAGTCAAGGAGAGAGGCTCATCCACAGGACAGATCATCTTGTCCCCTGGGTCTTTGGGGCTCCCTCTATAACAGACACTAGTACGAGACACAAATACCTGTACATTTGGGGCTCATTCCCACAGGTCCATCCATAGCCTTGTCTCCAGACTTCCTTGTGTCCAATCGTCCAATCTTGTTCCTTCCATGACCTCGGCCAACCAGCTAAGCTATTTACTGCTGCCCAAGAATCCATGTATACGTGTATCACAGCCTCACCCCCTCCTACGTACTGGATGACCAAATCCACTGCGTGCAAATGTGCCCACAGGAGGATTGCCCTCAACACGTTCCTTCAGGCCACCCGAGCAGGCCTGAGGTACGGGGCCAGAACTGACATGTGGACGGGTCCACGGATCCCAGTGTTTTCTTACTCCAAACAGCTCAACTTAGAGAATTCCATATGTGACCGTAAGTCTGAATTGAGGGCGATTATGTTGGTGCAATAGGAGGTTAGGCCACGTTGTCATGGAATTTCCTTGGGCATCTTCTTCTGCATGATGCTCCTGCAAGCCAGGAGAATTTACCACCCCACCAACCACCAGCAATGAATTCCCTGTAGCTGTCTAACCGATGAGTGATCTGGGCCCCGCCTCCTTCCTGGGGGGCTGCCTTCCAAGGTAGGTCTGGCACTTAGCCTGGTCTCGCCTGGAAGCGGAACCCGAGAAAGGGCTTGCCTGGAGGGGATGTGGGGGGGAAGGTGATCCTGGGGAGCACGTGCCAGGGCCTGAGGAAGCAAAAGAGGGGAGAAAGGAGCTAAGAGGATGACGTGCTGGTAACTGCTGGTAACTGCTACAGGTAATTGGGACTCCATCTCAGAAGCCCTATGAAATGGTTCAGAACAATCTTTGAATACAATAAACATAGGAAATATTTATCCTTCATCTTCCAGCTCCCAGTGGTCGAGGATGACCCTCTGGGCATTCGCTGTCCCCCAACACACACACACACACACACACTTCCAGGTGCAGGAATGGCATGTGGATTCCTGCAGGTGTCCCACACATGGCGCGTGGGCACGCTCACACCTGGAGTGAGTTGCTGTCAGGTTGCCCGTGTGGGACGCTGGTCAGACCTGTGAATGGATCTCCCCAGCTGGGGCTGCAGCGAGAGGGGTAGCCGAGTGGATCAGGGGGTCTGACACAGCTGCCTACTTCGAGGTGTGGAGGCAGACCTCCAACTAGATGTTTTCGGTGGGGACAAAGGCAGGACTGGAGGGCTGCCAGTCAACCTCAGCCTGCAACCCCAGGCCTTCCTGGGTGTGTCCACCCCCATGACCATGACACCTCTGTGCAAAGGAACCCCACGAGTTCCTCGGGGGTGGGGGTGGGGGCGGGTAGCCAGAGGCTGACCAGAGGGTCTGCACTAGCCCTGGGGCAGGTCTGGGCGGTGACAATGAAGCTCATGGGGAAGGACCTATCTCTGACGTTGAAAACCCGCTCCACTGTATCTGTCTCATCATAACAAACGGATCGTGGTCTGGAGCTGCTAGTGAGACCCACACGTCAGTTGTGAGACCAGGAGAGACCCAGAAAGGCTTCTCCACCTGCCAAAGCAGACCTGTCCCATTGGCCATAATTAACCCAGCACTAGCGGAGCGACCTAGCCAGGTGCTTAGTAGGTACCCAATTAATGATGGTTGTTACAATTCTAACAGGATGGGGCTAGTAGACAGGGGTTTGCTGCTGTCCAGAGAATGATGTTCAGGGCCCGCGGCTGAGGAGAGAGGGGCAGCAAGGGCCCACATCCTGGGGCCAGAGAACCTTCGGTGTTGGGGCCCCAGCCCCCAAAGGGCCCTCCATGACATGCGCAGGCAGCAGACCCACCCTGCCCACACCTGCAAATGTCAGAGGAGACCGGCATCAGAAAGAAGGGGGTATTCTCCATCCCAGGTGCGAAAGATGAGGAGGTAGAGAACATGAGCACTGAACTAAATGGGAGCCTGCTAGCTTGAAAAGAACAGCGCTGGCTTTTCAAGAATAGGAGGGAGACGATTTCATAAATGAGCCAGGAAGACATGGTTCATGGAGCTTGCTACTCCGGGGGGGGGGGGGGGGACGGGGGGGGGCAACAGAGCACAGTCAGTTCTTGGGGAAAAGTTTAAACCATGTCATGTTTACCTCCCCATGAGCTGAGACTCCTCACTGAACTTTGCTAACATTAATTAATTAATTAATTAATCAGTATGTTCAGAGAATCTGCTGGGGCCCATCCCTTTACCAGGTAGCTTGGGGACGCATCGTCAGGGCGCTTAGCCTGGCACCTCCAAGCTCCCCGTCTGCCCGGAGAGGGCATCTAGCCCTGCACGTCAGATGTGGGCCAGGCAGCCTGGGTGCCTGAGCACCCTAAAGAGCGAGGGGCCGCTGGCGCAGCTTCTTGTGGTGCTCAGTCCCAGAGACCCACCTGAAGAGTGACGAGGGGAGAGAGGGGCCAGATCTGGAGCCTACATCCAGGGTGGCAGCGGGAGGTGACGTGTCCCCAGTCTTGCAGCGAAGCACAGCTGAGCCGGGCTGATGGTTCGAGTGGCACGTCACCCTGCCCCAGGCTTCAGCCTGCCTTTCTCTCAGCCTCCAGAAGCAGGCTGATGGGTGGGCTGACACCTTGTGGATTCGGGGAGGCCGGAGTCTGTAGCTGTCCCACTCCCGACTCCTGCCTCACAGACCCTCCAGAATGGGACTGTCCCCTCCTCTCTGGCTGCTGACACCCGACCATTGCTCTCTGCCAAGGTAGGTGGGTGTCGGGTGGCTTCATACTTAACAAAGCACTCCCTTCCTGGAGGAAAATGGTGCCTGGGAGGTGCTCTTGGCCTTAGCTGACCTCCACTCTAATTCGATCTCAACTACTGGCTGGCTCTGCGACCTTGGCAAGTCACTTTGTCACTGGGCCTCAGTTTCCCCATCTGGCCCATAAGATTGAAGTAAGTGACCTCTAAATTTCTTTCCACCATTGAGCCATCCCCACCCAGGTCCCCTCCACAACAAGCACCACTAACAATCCTTTCCCCTTTGCAGTGTCAGCCCCTCCACAGGGACTTGGGTCTGTCCTGTCTGCTCCAGGGTCCTAAGGACCTGAAACAGAGCCTGGCACATCATTGGCATTCAAGAAGTATTTGTCAAGTGAATGGCTGACTTAATGGCTACTCTTTTTTACATGAGTACTATGAGCCAGACACCGGGCTGAGTGCTCTACACACACAATGTGAAATCAGACCACACGTAGGGGGAGATGCCAGGGGGGATGGGCTGGGTTGGGGGAGACCCTCTGGGAGCCCTGACCTCACGCCCCCTGCCTCACACCCCGACCTAAGGAGCACAGAAAGAGACTCTGAATGGCCTCGGGTCACTCTGCAGAGTCTGGAAGGTCCTGTAGCTAAGCCAGGGTCCAGTCTTCTTGTCTCCCTTCAATTTCACTGTTCCTGTTTCTTACTCACAGAAGAGGAAAAGTACCACTTTATCTCAGATATTATACACCCAGAAATCTTTTTATTTTTAAAGATTTTATTTTTTTATTTGAGGGAGAGAGAGAGAGCATGCAGGGGGAAGGGCAGAGGGAGAGGGAGAGAATCTCAAGCAGACGCCCCGCTAAGCATGGAGCCCCACTTGGGGCTCAGTCCCACAGCCCTGAGAGTGTGACCTGAGCCTAAATTAAGAATCAGACGCTTAACCGACTGCACCATCCAGGCACCCCTATATACCCAGAAATCTTATTACAGTCACCCAAGAATTCTGTAGAAAAGTCAAAAGGCAACTGACAAACTGGGAAAAATATATGCAAAATATAAGAAACAAAGGGTTAACAGTCTTACCATAACAAACTCTGCAAGTTAAGGGGAGAAAACAAAGAATTTGCACATTCAAATGGCCAACGAACCAGAAAGAAATTTTTTAAAGATCGACTTCACAAATAATCCAAGAAATGCAAATTCAAATAATAACAAGATGCAATTTATCACGTAGCAAATTGGCAAAGCCTCTCTAAATCCTATGTTGGTTTGAGTGTCAGAAAAAGAGCCTTGTGGGGTGCCTGGCCAGCTGGGTTGGTGGAGCGTGCGACTCTTGATCTCAGGGTTGTGAGTTCGAGCCCCACGTTGGGTGTAAAGATTACTTAAAAATAAAATCTTTGCTGGAGTGGTGGGGGGTGGGAGGGATGGGGTGGCTGGGTGATAGACACTGGGGAGGGTATGTGCTATGGTGAGCGCTGTGAATTGTGTTAAGACTGTTGAATCACAGACCTGTACCTCTGAAACAAATAATACATTATATGTTAAAAAAAAAAAAGAAGAAGAAGAAGAAGAAAGCAGGAGGGGAAGAATGAAGGGGGGAATCGGAGGGGGAGATGAACCATGAGAGACTATGGACTCTGAGAAACAAACTGAGGGTTCTAGAGGGGAGGGGGGTGGGGGGACGGGTTAGCCTGGTGATGGGTATTAAAGAGGGCACGTTCTGCATGGAGCACTGGGTATTATACGCAAACAATGAATCATGGAACACTACATCAAAAACTAATGATGTAATGTATGGTGATTAACATAACATAATAAAAAAAAAAGAAGAAAAGTCCTAAAAAAGAGCCTTGTGATGTATGGGCACAAGGGCACACAGGCTCACCTTTTGAGGGCAATTGCACAGGGAGATCTGAAAATCTTCAAAATGTGCATACTTCTTAATCCAGCGATCTTATTCTTTTTTTTTTTTTAAAGATTTTATTTATTTATTTGAGAGAGAGAATGAGATAGAGAGAGCATGAGGGGGGGAGGGTCAGAGGGAGAAGCAGGCTCCCCGCTGAGCAGGGAGCCCGATGCGGGACTCGATCCTGGGACTCCAGGATCATGACCTGAGCCGAAGGCAGACGCTTAACCAACTGAGCCACCCAGGCACCCCAGCGATCTTATTCTTAACTATTTATCCAAAGAAATGTCTCAAGGTGTTTCTCTACATGCTGATTGGGGTTATTACTAATGCCTGGTTGTCTGACAATAAAGGATTAGCAACTGAATCATGGTACCTGCCTACCCTGGGTTGCCATGAGCCTTGAAGAACGATCTATACACACCTGTTCACATATTTAGACTGTCTTTAAAAACACTCAAGAAACTGGTAGCAACAGTGGGCCCCTTTGGAGGAGAATGAGGGGTGAGGAACAGGGATGGAAAGGAAATTTATTTTCCATTCAAACCTTCCATATTGTTTGAATCATGAATCATGTGCCTGGATTATGCATTAGAAATAAAATCAATTAATATGTAAAAGACAAAATGATCTGGAAATGTGTTTTTGTCAGAAAAATAATTAAAATAGACTTTGGATGGATGTTAACCATGCATATCGCAGGGAAAGGAACTCCCACCCTCTCCCATGCTCTGGCCTTCTCTCGCCCCTTTTCCTCTCTTGGAAATAGTCCAAGCCCAGGATATTTGGGGGCCACCTTCGCGGCACAGAAAAGCCACAAGTATCTGTGTGAGCTCTGTGGGTGGGTCCTGCTTCCCTCCACGCCTGCCGCCAGCCTCAGAAGGTGGGCTGCAACTGCTCGGGAGAGGCAGCTGTCTCGGATTTGGGGGGAAAAGGGGCAGAAAACCCTCAAAGGCTTCCAAGCCTGGGATCTCCATCCGACCCCTTGTCGGAGTTCCACATTTATCAATACCTTCGTAAATACGGCAGCATGTGGAGTCTCACTGACCACTATTTTTTGGACACAAACTCCATGTGGGGTGAGGGAGGAGGGGATCACGACCTGGGAATTTCTGCATGCTTGGTTCTATCTGGTATCATAATAGTCCAGAAACTTCATGTGGGGCTCAGAACAATTCTCTCTGGGTAGTAGGACTATATGATATTTTTTTTAAAGATTTTATTTATTTATTTGAGAGAGAGAGATAGCAAGAGAGATAGCAAAAGAGAGAGCATGAGCAGGGGGGAGAGGGAGAAGCAGGCTCCCGCCATGGGGCTCAATCCCAGGACCCCGGGATCATGACCTGAGCCGAAGGTAGATGCCTAAACGACTGAGCCACCCAGGCACCCCGGGACTATAGGATATTTTAATTGTCATGTTTCTGTTAATGTGCATTTTCTTATCTTTCCATTGTTTAGTAATTTAAGAATATTTTTCCAAGAAGAAAAAGGAGAAAAACAATTCCCTCTTGAGCAGGCTTGCTGAACACAGGGCCTTGGCCATGGTTTCTACAAGATAGACACCTGCCCCCACAACTTCCTTTTAATCAGGTCATCGAATTCTCCTAAGAAGTCTTTTGTGGACATCAAATTGCCTCTGTGCTTGGAGGGGATTAGGAAATGCCAGTTTTGATCCCAGGGGATTGGTTTTGGAGGAGCCATGACTTCTGAAGTGCAGAGGGGCTGAGAGAGGGTGTTCGAGTCAACACATATTAATGCCTGACATTTGTACAGCATCCTGTGATTTACAGAGAGCATCCACATCCATTATCCCCTTTGATCCTCCCAGAAACCCTGGGAGAGACAGGGCTTCCTCTGGGAACGGGAAAGGAATTATTAGTAGTCCCATCTGACTCATGGGGAAACTGAGGCACCAAGAGGTTAATTATCTGAGGTGGTAGAGCCAGACTATAAATGCAAGCCATCTGGCTCTGCACTCTACACCCTTACCCTAGATTCTTCCCCAAGCTTGAGCCTCAGTTTCCCCATCTGAAAAATGGGGGAAAAATAGTACCTACTGTTCTAGGTGCCTAGGGTCATTTCAAGGATTAACTGAGTTGATGTATGGCATGTCTTAAGACCATGTTGGACATATAGTTAATGTTAAATAAATTAACTTATTAAAGGTGACAGATAACAGGTCTGTGCCACTCCAGGTCCTAGGCTTGCTTTACCAACCTGCCCCTGCGGATCTGCTGAGTGCTTCCTCCACACACGGCTCTTAGAGGACAGACGATTAAACAAGATGCAGGGCTGCCTGCAAAGGGCTTTGCCCTCTGGCAAGACAGAGAGGCATGTACCCACTCCAGCCCAACAACAACTAAGGCTTTGAGACCTCAGAGATAGGGGCTTTATTCTTCTTCCAGGAGTCAGGGAAGGCTTCCTGGAGGAGGTCCTGGGGCTCCTGGCTGATATGGTCCTCCAGGGTCCAAAATGAGTTCCAAAATTGGGATGTGCAGGGTGGCCTGACAGTGATGGTCCATTCCTGGCCAGGGTAAGGGCATCCCCCTTCCCCTCCCAGCACAAAGCATGGTAGGTAAACCATGGCTTGGGAGAGGCTGCTTCCTGGAGTGGCTTTTCCTATTGCAAACCAGGTGGCCAGGCTGGGTGTGGTGACGAAGAATGTGTGCGGTCAGAAAACGTGGCCTCTCTCTGCCCCTTCCCACCCCAACCTCTGCATGCCCAGCAAGATTTCCAAAGTCAGGGCTCCCCTGTTTGGGTACCCGAGCCTGGATGGAACCTCTCAGCGCAGAGGGAGACGAAGAGCTGGCGGGGTTGGTGTCCCCTTCCCACGTCCTCGGCGCTACATCAGCCTTTCGGGACTGGCTGTCGGGAAGGCTCCCAGGAGCTGAATGCCACTTGGGACAAAGTGCCCCCTTCCCTCGTAAGTGACTGCTGAGGAGTCTTTAGATCCGGGGAGACACACAACTTACTCCTTGTCCCCCGAGGTCGCTGCTTCTCTGCGAAGCCCAGCGGAGCACCCTGTCCTGCTTGTAGCTGTGTGACCTGGAGCAAGTTGGCTAACCTCACCTGCGGGCGATGTGGGAAGGACCGAGCTCACTCCTGTCGCCCAGGTGCAACGAGTACCCCCCGCCAGTCTCAAAACCGTTCGGGGTCAGATAATAAAGTATATGGCCTCCCTGCCTTACCCATGACGTAGTCATGCTATAGGGCTTCGTTGGGGATCCAACAAAATAATTCAGGTGAAAAGCTTCGTGCTTTGTCAACTGTGATGCATTCTGTCATGTAAGGAGTTAAAAATCAGTATTGTGTTTTTAAAAAAATCATTGTCTTGAGAGCTTGTTTCAAGGTTCTAGCAGGGGAGTGCAGCTACACGGTCTTAACATCTTAAAAAGAGGTGCTTTTCGTATGATCACTAAGGGTCCTTTGGCTAATTCGGCTGGCACTCTTTCTTTATAAGAATATTCCATGCTGTTCATTCAGCCCGTATGGGCAGCTCCTTCACACTTCAGGCAAATTAGCCAAAATGCCCTAGAAGCACAGGGACCCACTGTGGGCCCCAGGACCTAAGAGACCTTCATCTTGCACCCTCCCCACGTTTTACGTCGGCCTTGCAGACAAATTCCACAATCTGCTAGCTTCTGGAGTGTTACACGTCCAGTTCCCCTCCCCAGCATGCCCTGAGAGAGCCAGCTCCAGCCGATTGTTACATTTTCAAAAAATTGTGAGAGCCAGCGGACCTCAGGTCCAAAGATGGAAATGGGGAGCGGTGAGATATTTACACCACGGAAATCAGCAAACACTCCAAAGCCCCCGCCCTTTCTTCCTTTCTTCTTTCTTTCATTTTTTTCTGGAGAGCTGGTTGTTACATACTTACAGCCCAGCCCTGCTGAAGGTTCACAAAACAGCCACCAGGGATGAAAGGCTAAGAAGGTCCTGTGTTAATCCCACCACTAACATGTATACCGCCTCATTTCATTTCCCCTCCTCCTGATTTCTTCCCAGTGCTGATCCCTCTTTGCTGGGTAACCAAGGTGGAAGCCAGCAGTGTGATATAAAACGTGATGTCTACCTGCGGCTCGGGGACTTTGCAGAGGTCAGAGGTCTGCATGAATGGGCCAGGGTGCCCCTTGTCCGGCTGGCAGCCCCTGCTTCCGCCCTCCTGTCCGCCACGTGCCCACACTGAGGTTTACAGGATGTGCCTGCAGGCGCAGCGGCTCAAACAAATGAGCCCCTGGCAGGGGTGCCTGAGTGTTTCCCGTCTGGATGCAGAGTCTGGCGAAGCAGCAGCCCACACCTACCACCCTACCCCGGGCCCCGGCCCTGGAGAAAGGGCCACACTGGGTGGAAGGGAGGAGCCCCTGACTCGGGTCCCCGCTTCCCTATGGCTGTAGCTGTCCCCGCTCTGCGGCCCTCTGTCTACCTTTCTGTTAAACAAGAGGAAGGAGGAGGCGATCTCTCAGCAGTCACTTTGGGGATTCCTCTTGGGGACAGTACTGTACTTATTTGGGGAAAAAAATTGTTGGTCTGCATCTTGGGGAGGAACAGGTTAATGTCACAAACTGTGGTCACGGAACTGCCTCCCCACGAGCCTGGGGCCTCCCATGTGCCTTGCCTGGTGAGGAAGCCGAGTTGGTGAGATCTGCGGCAGGGGCTGGGGTGGGACTTAAGAGCTCTGCTTAATCAGGGGCAGAAAATGTCAGGTCCTGGGGGGAACATGGAGGGTGTGCAGGCTTGTGATGAGGAAGCTTGGGGGGCTGACCCTGGATCGGGAAAGAGGAGATTAAAAAACCCCAGGGGACCCTGTGGTGCCAAGATAGAGGTAGGGAAAGAAGACTTGGCTTATGGGCCTTTTCTTCTAGATTTCTATTGAACTGTAACATATAGAAAGTGCACAAATCCTATGGTCATAGTCCATTGGATTGCACAGTCTATAGAATGGTCAAGAAACAGGGGCGCCTGGGTGGCTTATTTGGTTAAGCCTCTGCCTTCGGCTCGGTCATGGTCCTGGAGTCCCTGGGATTGAGCCCCACATCGGGCTTCTGCTCAGCGGGGAGTCTGCTTCTCCCTCTCCCTCTGCCCCTCCCCTCACTCCTGCTCTCTCTTGCTCACTCTCTCTCTCAAATAAATCAGTAAGATCTTAAAAAAAATAAATGATCAAGAAACAGATTCCAGATCAAGATGCAGATCACAACAAGCACCCAGCAGCCCCTCTTTTTCCACAAGGTCACCTCTGTCCTAACCTCAGCACTAGACTGTGTTCACACTATCACATAAGCAGAATCATACGGATGAACTGCTGCTTCTAGCTTCCTTCCCTCAACATTTTCCCTGCCAGATTCAGCCGTGTTGTTACATGCAGCCGTAGCTTCTTCCTTCTCTTTGCTGTAGAATGTTTACTTACCTAGTCAAAGGGGTACCCAGCTCAGCTCTAAATGAGCCCCTGGGGAAGACAGAGGCTGTTCTTGGGAGGTGGAACAGAGGTGAAAGGGGAAGCTGGCCCCACGATCCCCCCCTTACCACTCTCCAAGGGCCCCAGAACTTCCTGTTCCCATCACAGGTTGGTTTTCAGGAAGACCTTCTGTCCCCCTTATCTCCCTAGTCTGTGGGCTATCCCCATCTCTGTATCTCCTGCCCTTTCCTCATTACCCGCAACCGTCACCACCCCAGCCCCGGGCCAAGAGTACGGGGGCAACAGTGGTCAACCTCAGTTACTGTCCGTCCTCAGCAGGACGTGTAGCCTGAAAGCTCGGCGGGCCCTCAGCCCTCATTAATCGAGACACGGTGCACAGAGCAAGGAGGGGACAGATCCATCCTCCCCCTCCAGGGCTCAGGTCCCGGCTCCCCTCTGCTTGAGGGACACACAGAAGACGTCCATGGTGGAGTGGCCAGGAGGAGACAGGACTCAAGCCACTCGAATAGTCGAGAAACATTTCCCAGGCTCCGTGTCAGTGTCAGACTCTAGTAGGTACTGCAGACACCTCTGAAGAGAGGGGCCGGGATCATGCCTCCCGGGGTTTCGAGGCTAGCAATAGTTTTAAAAAACCAGAATAAGGTAACTTGGGGAATTATCAAGAGCTGTGAGAAAGCAGAAGGAGACTGACAGTGGTAGGATGGCAGCTTCAAGCAGATGGGTCAAGGGCTCTTGGAGACGCAGCCCGGAGACAGGAGGACAGGGAGGAGGAACCAGACGCAACCTAGCTGGGGAAAAGCACTCCAGGCAGAGGGAAGAGCAAGGGCAGAATCTTAAGGCAGGAACGAGCTGAGAATTTTCTAGAGACTAGCAGAAGATGAGCAAAGCTCCAGGTCGGGGCTGTGGAGAGAGTGGTGTGCGGGGAAGTAGAGAAGGAAGTTAGGAGCTGGATCAGGCACAGCCTCAAAGGCCACCCCAAATGGCCAAATTATATTTGGCTAAATAAAGAGGCTAAATTGTATTCTAAGCACAACCGAAAGCCTCTGAAGCATTTAGAAAAGGTGGGGCAGGCATGCTTCACTATCCCCACCTCCTCCCCCGGCCAAGCCCTCCCTCCTCCATTGCCCCCTCTAACCCCCTTGATATCAACATCACCGCACACCTCTAGTTCCAGCCGCAGCCTGGTGGGCCTCCCCCTGACAGAGCCCCCCTCAAGCACATGGGGCTCACCCCCACCCCATTCTGCTCCAGGGCGCTCTCCCGTACTTGGGGAGCCCCCATGAGCCTGCACAGGAGCTTAACCTAAAAGAGCAGGGGAATTAACTCCTCAAATCCACCTTAAACCAATGGGGACAGAGCGGGTGGATAAATGGGTCAGCGTCCCGTCCTTGGGGGGACAATCCGGGGGAGCAGTCCGCATGTTTCTCGGGAGATCCGACAGAATGGAGCCTGCGCCTCCACCTCACAGCGCGATTACCACAACACACTGTTGCGTAGGCTCCTCTTCCTTCCCCTCGTCTCTCCAGAGACTTCAGGGATGCTGCCCGGGACCACCTCCCCAATCCACCACCTGCTCCCACAGCCCCTGCTTTGGGGGCAACCTCTGTAAGAGACAAGCCCGTGACACCATTGGAGCGACGCTCTTATTTCTGCTGGGTGGAGAAGGGCAGGAGGAGGGAGGCTGGAAGGAGCGGTCCTGGGATCCTGGGAGAGGCTGGGGTGGCCTGGATCGTGGAGGCAGAGGTGGTGGTGGTGAGCAGTGGTTAGATTCAGGATGTGTTTTGAAAGCTACAAGACAGGGGGCGCCCCCTGTGGCTCAGTCGTTAAGCATCTGCCTTCAGCTCAGGTCATGATCCCAGGGTCCTCGGATCGAGCCCCACATCGGGCTCCCTGCTCGGCAAGAAGCCTGCTTCTGTCTCGCCCACTCCCCCTGCTTGTGTTCCCTCTCTCGCTGTCTCTCTCCCTGTCAAAGAAACAAATAAAAATCTTTAAAAAATAAGGGCGCCTGGGTGGCTCAGTTGGTTAAGCGACTGCCTTCGGCTCAGGTCATGATCCTGGAGACCCAGGATCGAGTCCCGCATCGGGCTCCCTGCTCAGCAGGGAGTCTGCTTCTCTCTCTGACCCTCCCCCCTCTCATGTGCTCTCTCTCTCTCAAATAAATAAATAAAATCTTTAAAAAATAAAACAAAAAAAGAAAGCCACAAGACAGGACTTGATCATGGTTTGAATGTGCTCAACCAACAAGACTTGAAGGCTCCGGGAGACTTGGGTGACACCCGCCAGTATGAAAGATTGTCTCAGAGACTAAGAGGGAGGACAGGCTTTGTAGGCTTTGGGGATGGAAAAGGGGAAGTGCCGAGCGTCCACTGTTTGCCAAGCATACCTCATGTTCCTGGCCAGGAGAGCAGCCACCAGCCCCAGGTGGCTGCTGAGCACTTGACTGAGACATGCTTAGTAGATGCAAATGGCACACCAGATTTGGAAGATTTTCTATTTTAAAAAGCATGTAAAATATCTCATTGAGGCTTCTTTACCTTGATTACATTTTAAAATAATATTTTGGATATATCAGATTAAATAAAATATATTATTAAATTTAATTTCACCTGTTTCTTCTCACTCGTTTAATGGGGCCACTAGAAAACAGAACATGCTGTATGTGTCTCACGTTGGAGGAACACAGGGTATTTCTACCAGCTGGCTGCATGGAAGGTTGTATGTCCACACCAATATCTGGGCAGACTGACCCTGACCCTTTCCAGACGGCAAGGCTGAAGTTCAGGGAAGTGCAGGACCTTGGCCAAAGTCCCCAGATCCATGCTGTTCCTACACCACGTGGCATTGCCTTAAGGGTGGTGGTTTTGGTGTATGAGAGCTCCTTGAATCCCAGTGTAAGGGTTCAAGCACAGTGTAGGGGGCGCATTTGAGGGGCTGACCTTGAAGATGGCACCCAGCCCTGAGACTCTGCTTTGGGGGACAGTGGAGTGGGTTGAGGACACTTCTCCCTCTTCCCTCATCCCTCAGAGGGCTCCTGACTCCACGGCTAGGACTCAGCCCCACCTCCCCACCCACTGGACTACACCCACCCTCTCCCCACCATCAGTCTCCCATATAATTGATGGGAGCCATCAAAGTTAATTAATGCTGTAGTTACAGAAGCCATCCCAATGTAATTACTGTGTAATTGGATTATAACTTAGATAATTTCCCACAAAGCGCCTCCCGCTTATGCAAGAAAGCCAGGGCTTTTTATCCAGTGATTGATGGGGGTGTTGGGGCCAGATGGGGAGACTGGGAGACCGTGGGAGGTTGTGCCATGTCCCCGTGAGGAGGGCACAGAAGGCGGGACTCGGGGCCCTGTCGGAGCCCTGGAGGTGAGAGAGGCCATGGTGTGAGGACCATTCTGCTCTGTGAGCCTCAAGCCTTCCATCCGCGCGCCCAGCTGGGCCACCCACAGCCTCCTGGCCGCTCCAGCATGTTTCTGCCTCCACTCCTGGCTTTTCCAGCAGGAGTCCCAACCACCACCCTGAGAGCCACCATCCTGGAAGTTCTGCTGAGGGGGTGACAGATAACACCGGCCCTCCACTGTCAGCCTTCTGGGTCTGGGTGCTTCGTGGCTGAGTGCTCAAGCCGGGCCAGACCAGCCTTCACAGCCTCACTCACGCCGGCCGCATGCTCTGACCTCCGGCTGGCCGAACCTCAAGAGCCTCCTTGTCTTTACTGGCCTAAAAGGAATAATAATAGCATCATGCCTGTGCAGTTTGTGGCCTTGAACAGCAAAACCAACTCCACCCAACACAAGCAGAGCAGGATTTCCTAGAAGGCCAAAGGGGGACTCAGGAGGCCAGGGGCCAGGCCGGGGAACAGATTTCCAAAGGATACAAGAAATGGAAGGCGGCAAACAGCAGGGACCTCGTACTGCATAGCACTACCCACGTCCCAGGAGTGGTGGCGGGAGAGAGATGCATGCTCCCAGCCAGCTCTCCACCAAGGTCAAAGCTCCCATGGCTGGCTTCTTCTGCAGCTTCCCTCTGCAGGCAGGTGCATCAGCTCTCCCTCCCTCCACCCCCTCAGGCTGGGCTGGGACAGCTCCCACAGGTGACAGCCCCAGGTATACGTCACCCTCGCTGGCTTCTTAACCCTGCTCCTACAGACACACTGTTCCCACTACACTCTCCTCATAGCCCCTAGGAGTGTGCCGTCGGTCTCCTGCCGGATCCCCAATGCGTGGAGGCTCCCCACCACTGCTATGATGACATCACCCCCCCCCCCCGCCCATCCCCAGCTCCCCAGTAGGGAGGGGGTCTCACCGCTCTGCTTGGATCTCCGCTCACCTCCGGACTGTCCTTACCTAGTGTGGGACGAGGACAGATTTATCCCCTCAGTGTCTTGACAGTGAGTGCCTAGAATTCCCCTTCCTCTAAGACTTGCCACTGTAAAGATGGGTTGTTGCCCAAAGAAGAGGGTACTGGGAAGGGGACGTCTGTGAGCATTAACCACGCATCCCCTCATTCACGGTACTTAGGAAATAGTGGGCATGAAATGCTTAGCCCGCTGCCTGGACCCAGTAAGTGACAGCCCATGATACTGGGCTTATTCAGTGGAATCCTGGCCTTCCTCAGGGCCACAGATATCTTCAAATAAACCTCAGTCCTTGCGGTGGCCACAGCCAGTCTTTGTCCCTTGCCTCCCTTGGTGGGCCTCTGCTCGCTGCACGCTGTGGGCCTGGCATATACGTGAGAAAGACACAGGACCTGCCTGTGTGGAGCTGCCACCCTTCGATGTGGTGTGGGCCCCTTCTGGAGAGACTCTTGCCTCCCACAAGCGTGTATTGAGCGACTTTTATGTGCCAGGCTGTGTACTGGGCGCTAGGATAGAACAGATCAAGACCAACGGAGTTCCAGCCCTCAGAGCAACAGATGCGGAATATGAGACAGGGTGACATTTACGCTGTAACCTGAGAAAGAGGAGCCTGGGGATGTCTGATGTCTGACGGCCCGTCTTTCCCCCAGAAGGTATGCATTTCTCCAGTGTCTGCTTTCTACTGTGTGCCCATCCTGTGCACCCAGGTGGGTCCAGTAAGTCTCCCATCCCCTAGGGACCCCTGTTCTCAGCTGCTTATAACTGAGCCAGCGAAAGCCTGCCTACAGTCGGGGCTGGAGACACTTAGAGAAGGGAGCATGTCCTGTGGGCTTCTTGGAGGAGGAGGAAGCTTAAAAGGAGATGGGAAGTGACCTGGCCAAAAGGCTTCCACTCAGTGCTGTCTGAGCCACCAGCCATTCCCTGTGATGGGGAGGATTCCCTGTGGGTTCTAGCAGCAAGATCTGGGAAGAGCCCTTGGGGTGCTGGCTGGGCAAGGGGCCACCAGAGGCTGGCACAAGCTTGGCCTGCACTCCCTGACCCACAGGCTGGAGTCCAGCAGGGGCCATCTGGACCATCAGGCCCAAATTGGGTTGGTTTGTCTGTGTGCCGCACACACACCCTCAGACCCCATCCTCCTGGCTGTGGACATCTGCATGAATGTGTGTTAGCTTTAGCCAGGCGTATTCAACCAGAGAATTTCTAGGTTTCACTTTTAATCCAGTCTTTACTGGGCTTGCTGGTATAGTCAAGTTCTTTTCTCTCTCCAAAAACAATATGATTGGAGACTGTTGTATTTAAGCTCAAAGCCTCCATGAGTCATGTTTACATGCGTTATAGTTAGATATATTTAGATACGGTGTGTCCCAGGTCCCCATCTGGCTCATGTCAGCTTCCCTTGAAGCAGAGCCTGAGGCAGGGATTCGGAGAAACAAGATTATGGAAGTGGTGCTTTTCCAGGAAAACTGGCACAAGGGGGTGGAACAGGAGAGGAAGGGGAGGGAGAGACAGGAAGGTTGGCCTGGCCTGACTGGGAGCTCTGAACCATAGCAGAGTGGTTCTATCTAAGGCAGGGATCGGCCTTCTATCCCCTCATTGGCAAGTCCCTGGGAAGAGGCACCGGGAAGAGGAGGAGGGGCTGTTGCCTTCCAGGCTCTGTCCTGGGCAGCTCTGGCTCGCCCATGGAAGTCTCTGGAGTTGTCAGCACTGGTCACAGGACAGCAGCTGAGGAACAGGGGTACCTACGGCATCTTGTCACCACACTGGGCCCCCATATTGTTCCTTCCCGTGTGCAGGAGAGATCGGATTTGTCTATCACCCTACCTAAGAAACAGAAAACAAAAACAAAACCTAATTCCGGCTTCTAGTCTGGAGCCGGCACCAAGTGAAAACAAACAGTGCATAGAAAGAAAATGAATGCGAAAAAGAACCACGCGTGCCCTTTGAGTGCCTCAGAGAAAGCCCAAGTTTCCAACTGAGTTAGCCGAAATACCCTCCCTCACTGAGTGGCAGCGGGGGAGGGCCAGTGGGAGAAGCCTGGGGTCTGGTCCTAAATCGGCAACTGCAGGTCCCACCATGGGGCTCCCTTCCCTCCCAGCAAGACTCAGAAGCGAGGTGCGGCTGGCCCATCCCACACTGTGGGTGGGCAGGACAGGCCCCCCCAGGTACAGGCAGGTAGCCCTGCTGCCCAGAGAGCCCCCACTGCTCACAGGAGTCAGAGAGGGGCTACTGCGGTCCTGGGTGCTGAGAGTCATGGTCTCCTGGCTGGCCCTGGCCTCGGAGCCACTCCTGGTGTGCCCTGTGCACCAGTCCCTGGATCCTGCTTGGACCTCCCACCCCCCGCCCCGGACAGGCCCCTGCACTTGGCATCACCCAGAGCTCCGTTCCCTCGCCCCCCAGGAGATGCTGAGCCCAGCCCAGGGCAGGCAGAGACGTCCAGAAGGGGTGCAGGGGCAGACCTGGGATTTTTTTCTTAACAATACCTTGTGAACATTTCCCCATGTCATTAAATATTGTTTTACTGGGCCATCATTTTTAATGGCTGTATGGTATTCCACCACATGAATGCGCCATAATTTATTTAACCAATCTCTGTGCTGGACCTTTAAGCTGTTTCCAGTTTGGGGCCCTCATAAACAAGGCTGCACGATGAGCATCCTTGTACATAAATCCTCGCACCCATTTCAAATTGCATCCTTATGCCCGAAAGGATGTATAGTCTTCTAAAAAAAGATTTTTGTTGTCTATTACTCCATTTCCTGAGGTGGTTCATTTTCCCTCGTCCTCAAAGATGGTAAAACAGACAAAATCAAATTCAAAACACAAATTGTTGAAAAAAATGCATCATGGTCCCAAATCAGCAGGTAATCAGTTCTGTGACATTGGCAGGTCACATCCCCTCTCTCGTCCTCTGTAAATCCACGTATCAAATGACACGAGCTGGTCCCTACATTTCCTTTTGCTTCTCTCATCCTTGCAGGGCACGGGGAGAGCCCCAGAAGGCCCTCTGCACCGTCTTCCCAGACAGCAGGTCCCAGTCATCCAGCACAAAGGACAGGAGAGGCTGTAGGGACATCTGGATATCGGGAACCGACACAAACACAGCACCAGGAAAACTCCCGTCTTTGGGAGCGGGTAAGCAGAGATTGGCACCTGTGAGTAGGGATCCTCCCCCAGGTAGGGGGTGGAACCAGGTGGCACTAGCCCTGATTTTCTGGTTCTAATAAGTGGGACTCTGGCCAAGTGATAGCCCCTCACCATGCCTCGATTTCCAGGTTGCAGAGTAGGAGTAGTGACATTTTCCACGTTTGTCTATTGACTCATTCACTGGCTGACCCAATGAGTCCCTGCTTAGCGCTGGGGCCGTGCTGGGTGCTGCACACCCAACAGCGAGCAGGCAGTGAGCTCCCATGGTGCTGGCACCCTACAGGCAGACGGGAACTACACGGACAGTCGTTCAATGAATAGAGATGCACAAATTTGGGTAAGTGCTCTAAAGACGTACAACAGCTGTAAGAACATGAAATGGGGACTGTGAAATGATGGAGCCTAGTGAGGGAGGTCAGGGTACGTTTTCCAGAAGTGATGTTTATGATGAGATATAAAGAATAAGGGGGGAATGGATGGAATTTGGGGAAAGGGGAAAGGCATTCCAGGCAGAGGGAACAGCACGTAAAAGGCCCAGTGGCAGGAGGGAGTATGGGACCATTGAGCCCCTCCCAAGCGAGTGGTCCCCAAAGTGGACAACTTGTCCATACTGCTAACTGTCGCCTGGGGGCATGTAGAAAGAGATGTCACCGTTGGCCTGGGTTAAACAGTACACACACGCACGCACGCACACACGCTCATGCACGCAAAGGGGGGACTTTTGGAAAATTGGCGCTGGAGGCCACAGGTGACTTTCCAGCCCAGCCTGCCTGCAAAAGCAAGTCTCCACCACTGCTGGCCGAGTTCTGGCCTCGAGGAGACACTTGGGTGCAGCTCAAGAGCCTGGACAATGTCCAGACCCCAAGCTTGTACTTCCACCACAGTCCTTAGCCCTTGCTACAGCCCTGAGAGAATTAGACACTGCAATGTGGCAGATGGGAAAACTGAGGCTCGGGGCAGGGTGGGGGTGGGGGGCGAGGGGTGGAGAGCAACTTGCCCAAGCCACACAACGAGCAGGCAGAGAAAGGGTTTCAACCCGAGCCTGCCAGCACCAGCCCAGGGCCTGTTAGGCTAAGCCCAGGTGCTGGTGGGACACAGAAGTAAGGGCCACGGGGCTGGAATCATGCAAGAAGGGGCAAGCATGGGCAGCCTGGCTGGGGCTCATAACTGAGCTGCGACCCCTCTGACTTACTCGCTGACCTTGGCTAATCAGTCACATGGCAGTGCTCTGCCTCTGTTTACCCTTTTGTCCATCAGGATATGAAATCACGCACTCCCCAAGAGGGCCAAGGGTCCTGGAGGGAGGGTGTTTCAGATGAAAAGAAAAGCCTGGTAAAAAGCAGCGGCCAGTGTGGTCAGCATGGTTTTTAATGTCATTAATAATAATGCTCGCAGTAAATCATGAGGCTGCCAGCCCATGTGCTAAGTGGAAGGGTGACCACTAATTTTCTCTCTCACCTGTGTGGTGCGCGGGGCGCCCCAAGCCTTCTTCCATCCATTGTCCTTTTAATCATCCCACAGCCTGCCCTATGAGGGAGGCCCGGCCAGGGGTCGCAGGAGGCCAGGCCTCAGGGTCAGTGGTGCTGCCCTCAGGAATAGATATGGACCCGCGGCCCAGGGAGGGAGGGCCCCCCCAGAAAGGGAGAGCAGGGGCTGGGACTTGGGCCAAGCCTCCTGATTCTGAAAGCCAGCCGCCCCCCACCGCCACCCGCTTCATCCGGAGGAACCAGCACCTCCAGCCTGGGTTCTCCTGGAGGCAGACCCTGTGCTGTCTGCAGTGAGATTTCGGGCCCAGGGTGGAGCAGCAGGTGGAGGAGGGGCAGGGTCTGGAGGACGGGGCCCACCTCTGCTCTCTTTTTCCCACTTGCTTCTCCTTTACCATGTGGAAGAGGCCCTGAGCCTGGTGGGAAGTTGGGGGGAACGGAGACTCAGCCTCCTGATTCCAGACAAATTCCTCAGATCCTTAACTCATGGTTTCTGCCTCAGTTTACCACCTTTGCAATGGGCCTGGAGACCTTGCTCCCTCAGGGAAGGAAAGACAAAGGGATCCCAGACTGAAAGTTGAATCTGAAGGAAGCCGAATGCCGCCCACTGTCCCTCCCTCCTCCGGCCCCCGCAGACACTGCAGGTCATGGAAGGGAGGGCAGCCTGAATGGGTCCAACTCCTCTGCCAGGGTCTGGCCTCCTGGGACCACTCAGTCTTACAGGCTCCCGTGTCCCCTGCAAAGGTTTCTCCCTCCTGCACCCTTCCCCCTACCATCACTGCTTCTGCCCCTCTCCTCACCTCGTTCCCGAACCCAGACTTTGTTGGTGCCCCTCCCTGAACCCAGCACCACCCACAAACATGTACCCCCACATTCCTGCCCCACCAGCTGCCCCTGTCGGAGGCCTTAGGTTTCTCGGGCCCTAAGGACAGAAGTCCAAACTCCTGGGCTTGCGCTCCAGGCCTCCGTGATCAGTGGTCAGACCCTAACTGGCAACCACCCTGCCCACTCAGACCCAGCTCTCCAGCCAGAGGGAAAGACTTCGCTGCAAATTCACATCTTAGCCTTTGCAGCCCCGTGCCTGGAAGCCCCACCTTCCATCTCTGCGCACTCAGATCTTTCCCAAACCGTTCCTCCAGACTCGCCCGTTTCCCCACACAGATCTCCACACAGACACTGCCCCGTGAACCCCCAGAGCTCTTGTTCTCCCCTCTCCGTGGCACCTCCATTTGTGACTAGTTTTTGCCCACTGTGTCTGCTCTCCCCTGTGCCTCCCTCAGGCACCCTCCCCCAGGCTGGGAGCTCCCGAGAGAGAAGTCGTGTCCAGCCCAGGCAGTCGCATTTAGGAACTCGCCCACCGAAGGGACTATCGGGTGCATCAGACTCACGTGAAACTGTCTCCAAACCCCTAGGCCCACACCCAGCAGAAGTGCACGCATATGGTCTCCAAAGTCTATGTCCTAGTAGGTCCCGAGCAACAGAATGCAACAGGTAAAACCGGAAACGAGGCACGTGAGCGTGAATAGAGGAGTACTGCTCAGCCACGAACCCCGGTGAAGTGCAGCGACACGGTGCACGCTCAAGGCTCACGGTCAACGCTGCGCCACAGAAGCGGGACCCAGGCCAGAACGTGCTAGACGGTTCCAGTTATACAAAGTCTACAGCAGACTGCGCAGATCTGAGGCGACAGAGTCAGAACCGTGGCTTACTTGGCGGGGAGGGAAAGGTCAGGGAGGAAGCAGGAGGGGAACTCCTGGGATGCTGGCAACGCACAATTTCTTCAGCCGGGTGGTGGTTCTCAAACACTGAACTATGTCAAGCAAAGCACCTGACCTCTCTGAGGCTTTCATGTTTCCAAACGCTAAAGGGACATAATGCCCACTCCCAGCTCCTTCCAGCTATCTTCCCGCTGTCTGAGAATGCCCCGGGGCGGGGGCAGGGAGTGTCCCAAAGCCTGAGAGGTCCCTAGCAAACCTCCACCTCTCCCAGGACCTGGGAGGGCCCCCAACATACAAACCAGTGTACCTTGAAATTGTCCCGGACAGGCGGCTGGGGCAGCTCTGTCCGGCCACAGATGGGTGGACATTTGCCTGGCAAACGACCTGGCGGCCGGAGATGCCGCTCAGCTGCTCCCGTGCTCTGGGGCCAGTGGTGCACTGATATTTAACAACCGGCGATCGGAGGGGGCTGCGGAAATGCCCTGACTTATAGTGTTTACCGATTTCCATGGTGTAAACAGCCCCACCACAGCGGAGGTCAAGCTGCCAGCATGACATCGTTGAACAGGGCACGGGGAAGACACATGCACACCTGGTTCCTGCTGGCGGGTGTAAACCATACACCGGCTCTAGGACAGCACGGGATTAATCCTGCCAGGGCGCAGCTTCCCTGGCCCAGTGTTGAGGTGGGGGTCCCGGGGTCTGAGGATAAAAGCTGTCAGAGAGGCTTGGACTGTGAGAAGCTCCTCCTGAGCACTCCTCAGCTTTCCTTCCAGAAAGGCCACTTCTCTCTCTCTGGTCACACTCCTTCTTCCCACATGCTGCAGCCCCAACCCATCCCTCTCCAAAACTGCCCCCTGACTCTCTCAGCAAACTACCCCCCCACACACACCCGCCGCCACCACCACCGGCCTGAAGCTCTCCTGTCCTTCCCTTCCTGTTCATCCCCCCGTTGCCACCAGAGCCCCTCCCTCACCAGCTCTCCTCTGAACTACCAAGACAGTCTCCTCATGGTCTCTTTGTCTCTAGTCTCACTTCCGCTCCCCTCCCTATCCTGCTCCCCAATGGGCTCTCCTTTGTACAGTCGACAGTGACCTTTATAAAGCACAAACTTAATTGTAGCACTTCCTCACTTGGACACCTCTCACAGCTGCCCAGTGTCTGTGAAAACCATAACCTCTCAGTCTGCCATTCTCGATGTATTAGCTCAGACGTTCCCTCTCTCTTGAGTGTATGTACACCCTGCTACATCCTTCCAAATAGTCCCTTTATTAAACCCTCTTCAAGGGCTATCCGTTTCCTGCCGGGACCCTAACTGATACCCCCAAGGAAAACCTATTTCCCCATTAGATTGATCCGACCTGAAACAGGCTGCTTCAGGAAGGAATGAGTTCCCCATCAGTAGAGGTAATCAAGTAGAGGATTGCCTAGCATGTTATCAAAAAGACTTCAGCATTGGTCAGGGCCTCAATAGGAAGATGTCTATAGTCCCCACCCCTTGAAAGCCCCTCCTCTTGTGCCAGCCTTGCAAAAAAGCATCCAGCCCCAGTCCTCTGCAGTCGTGATTTAAAGACTCAATCACAGTCACCCATCAGTGCACTGGGCCAGGTCCTGTCACTGCCTCTTACTGTCAGCCTCAGGCTTGCACCCCGGGCATTGAGAAACACAGGCTGGCTCAGAACAGGAGGGAGGCTTCCCTCCTCCACACTCCTCCTCCTTTGCTTCCAATCCAGCAGCGAATAAGGTGGGAGAGGGACCACTGGGGAAGAGAAAAGATGGACAGTAAATCAGTGCCCAAGTTAGGATTAGAGACCCAGGATGGAGAATGCCATTTTAAGATGGGGAAACTAATTCCTGGAGGGGACAGCACATGCTCCAAGTTTCCACAGAAAAATTGATGCTCTGCTTTCCTGACACCCAGCCAAAGACGCTTTTCCCCAGTGAATTACCTGGCACCTTTGTCAAAAGTCAATTGGCATAATCCATGAAAGAAAGAATTGATAAGCTGGATTTGATTAAAATTTAAAGCTTCTGCTCTGTGAAAGACCTTGTCAAGAGAATGAAAAGAAAAGCCTCAGACTAGGAGGAAATATTTGCAAAAGGCACATCTGGTCAAGGACCGTTATCCAAATATACAAAGGACCCTTAAAACTCAACAGTAAGAAAACAAACAACCTGATTTAAAAATGGGCAAAAGACCTGCATAGACATCTCACCAAAGAAATACACAGATAGAAAATAAACATATGGAAACTGTCTCCACAACATATATCATCAAGGAAATGCAAACTAGAACAAGGAGACACCACTAGACACCTATTGCAATGGCCAAAATCCAGAACACTGACAACACCCAATGCCGGTGAGGGTGTGGAGCAATGGAAACTCTCATTCATTGCTGGTGGGATGCAAAATGGTACAGCCTCCTTGGAAGACACCTTGGCAGTTTCTTAGAAAACTAAACATATTCTTGTCATTTGCTCCAGTAGTTGCACTTCTTGGTATTTGTGGAAAGGAATTGAAAACATGTCAAAAGCCTGCACATGGATGCTTATAGCAGGTCCGTTCATAATTGCCAAAACTTGGAAGCAGGCAAGATGTCTTTCAATAGGTGAATGGTTAAACATGGTACATTATTCAGCGTAAAAAAAAAAAAAAAAAAAAAAAGCTATTAAGCCATGAAAAGACATGGAGGAACCATAAATGCATATCATGAAGTGAAAGAAGCCAATCTGAAAAGGCTATGTACTGTATGATTCCAACTATATGACATTCAGGGAAAGGCAAAACTATAAGGACAGTAAAAAGATCAGTGGTTGCCAAGGGTTAAGGGGAAGGAAGGCATGAATAGGTGGAGCACAGAGCAATTTTAGGGCAATGAAACTACTCTGTGTGTTACTGTAATTGTAGGTATGTATCATTATACATGTCATTATACTACAATGGTGGATACATGTCGTTATAAGTTTGACCAAACCCATAAAATGTACATCAAGAGTGAACTCTAATGTGAACTGTGGTCTCTGGGTGATAATTCTGTGTCAGTGTATGTTCATCAATTTTAACAAATGTACCAGCCTGGTGGGGGATGTTGATAATGTGAGGGGTAGGGGGTATATGGGAAATCTTTGCACCTTTAGCCAAGAGTCTATTTCAAAAAATCAATTGGCCACCTATGTGTGCATCTAATTCTGTTTTCTCTATTTTGTTTCCTTTATCTATGTCTTGGTCATGGTAGCTATTTGGTAACTCTTGAAAATGGTAGTGTGAGTCATCCAAGTTTGTTCTTCTTTTTCAAAATAGTATTGGCTATTCTATGTTCTTTGTATTTCCATATACATTCCAGAATCAGTCTCTCAATATTAATGAAAAAGTACAATGCAATTTATATTAGGATTGCTTTAAATCCACAGACGGTTTGAGAAAAAGTAACTTCTTAATAATATTGAGTCTTCTGATCCATGAACATGTTATATCTATTTATTGAGATCTTCTTTGATCATCAAATTTGTAGTATTTGACATATAAATCTTGCATATATCTTCTTACGTTAATTTCTAAGTATTTTATGTTATGTTATTATAAATGGATTTTTTTAATTATAATTTCCAGTTGTGCATGGCCAGTACATAGAAATACAATGGATGTTTGTTTATCAACTTTTTGTGCTGCAATCGTGCTAAATTTATATGCTAGTTCTAGTAGTTTTTTTGTTCATTCTGTTATAATTTTGTATATAGGCAATTATGCCATTTACAAATAAAGACATTTTATTTATTTCCAAACTTTTATTTCTTTTTCTTACCTTATTGCACTGTCTAGCTCTTCCAATACAATGTTGAATAGAAATGGTATGAGTGAACATTCTTGCCTTGTCCTGACCTTATGGAGAGAGCTTTTGTCTCTCACCATTAATTATGATAGTAGCCTTTTGTTAGATTGAGGAAGTTCTCTTCTATTTCTATGTTGCTAAGAATTTTTATCATGGCTAAATATTAAATTTCATTAAGTGCTTTTTCTGTATCTATTGAGATGATCACATGGTTTTCCTAGTTTAGTCTCTTGATCCAGTGAATGGCATTGATTGATTTTCAAATGTTGAGCCAAACTTGCATTTCTGGATAAGTTTCACTTGCTCATGATATAACTGTTTAATATATTTTAAAAATCAACTTGCTAAAATTTTGTTAAGACTTTTTGCATATTATGCTCATGGGGGATATTGGTCTGAATTTTTCTTATGTTTTAATGCATTTATCTGTTTTGGAATCAGGACAATACATCATCACAGAATGAGTTGGGAATGAGTTCCCCATTCCTGTCAAGTAATTTTGTTGCAATGTTGGCCTTTGTCTTGGTATGCAATTAGGTTATTTGCACATTATTTTGATCCTTAAAGTCTTTTTTCCAGCTCAGTTAAGTGCCTTTTATGCTGAGCTTACTCATACTAACGCATGACCCTTCTGAGGGACTCTCCACTCTGACCAGTCAGAACTTCAGTATCTTCCAGCCTGTGGTAAACTTTGGGAATTGTTCAGCTTCCAGCTCCCTGGTCACTCTTTGCTCGCCTTGTGGAGTTCCATCCTAAATCTGAACACTTCAGGATTTAGCAACATAATCCAGGGGATTCCTATGGAGATTTCCAAAGCTCTTCCTCAGCATAGCTTCTTATCTCCAGTTCTCTGCCCCACAAATTCCAGCTGCCTCAGCCTGCTTGGATGTCAACCCCTTGTCTCTGTTGAGAGAGTCCACCAGGCTCTCCTTAGGTTCCCCTCCCCACACTGCAGTCTGAATAGAGCCTGAAAGCTGGAGTGACCATGGGATCCACCATTTTGTTTCCCTTTTCTCAAGAATCATAGTCAGGAACTGCCTACTGTCCAATGCCAGAAAACAGTTGTTCCATAGATTCTGTCCATTTCTGTAGGTGTAAATGGAGGGAGGGTAAGTCCAGTCTCAGTAACTCCATGATGGCTGGAAGAGGAGGCTCCCTTCCCTTGTCATAGTCCTTTCTATCTGCCACCCTTCTGCAGGTAGAAGACACCCTCTTCTCCCAAAGCTTGAGCACCCTGGGGTGGGGGAGGTCCTGCATGACCAGGAAATGGCCATGTAAGCCCTGTCCCCTCCAGCAGCCCCCCTCTCCAACCTCTGCCCTCCTTCCTCCTTCCTACCTAAGTCTCCTTGGGACCTCAAGCCTGGTTCATCTTTTCAAAACCAACAGGTTTCGACACTTTTGTGTCACACACTGACCCAGGTGCTCTTACAAGAATCATCATTTTAAAACTTCACACTAGCTCTCTAGGGATTAAAGGTACTATTATTTATTTAGCAGTTGCTCTGTACTAGGGCACCATGCTGGGCCTTTTACCCACATGTTACACACACACTGCCAGAGTCCTACGATATAGTGCCTACGAGCCCCGTTTTACAGATGTGGAAACCGAGGCACAGGTCTCCCAGCTAAGGATGGGGGACTTTCTAAGAAGTTCAGGGATTCTGATCCCAGGTCTTCACACCAGGCTTGCTCACCCACTGCCTCCTGGCCAAGGCCGCTCAGTCTAGAGTCCTGAAGGTCTGGTTCCCCTAGGGCCCTTTTCCCTTAGCCTGCTATTAGCTCCCCAGCTCCCCAGCTTTGCCCTCCCAGAGAGGGGAGCTTGGACACAAGGAGGAGTGGTCGTTGAGATTCTCTGGCTCTGTGGCCCCTTCCCGACCAGCCCCTACCCCCATCAGCCCAGCCTTCAGCACCAGGGCCCTAAGAAGCCCCGCCGGGCTATAATCCGATGTGACCAACTTGCTTGGTTCTGGCGCCTGCACTCACACCTCGGGCAGACCACAGGTCACAGGCCAGGTTCTGGCCCTGCTCTCTTCTCATTCCACCCCGAGTCCCCGGGACAGGACTTGTGAGGATGTGAGAATTATCAGAGCTCCCAGCTGAAAGGTGGAGGCATCCCCTGGGGAATTTCCCAGGACCTCAAGAATCCCTGGAACACCACTGCCCCCAGAAACTGAAACTTGGTTCCAGCTGCTAATAACAAAGAAAATAATCACTAATGTGGGGTGGTGGACCCACCCAGCTTACCTCTCTACTCCTGGATCTGAGGCCAGTTCCCCGGGGAAAGCTACTCTTGGGTGGGGGGGAAGGGGGCATGCAAGCCAAGGGCCAGCCACAAGCCCCTGTCTCCATGGCCTCATCACCTTGAGCCCCAGCCCCTTCGCCCCTCAGCTGTGGGACCGGGCAGGCAGCACGTGATGACGGTACTTCAGGGCCAGGGCCAACTTTGGGACCCAGAAGTTCTGTGTTTCCAATCCAGGGCACCAAACCCGATGAGCCCAGAGGTGCACAGCTCTTGCATGAGAAATAAAAGGCAGCCCCTCGGTTGGCTAATGGTTTAACCTCGGCGTAAGAAACGATGACAGCAGCAATAACTCCACTTTCCAAGTCCTACTGTGCGCCAGGCGCTTGGCACACTTAGCGCTTAGGCTCGCAGCCCGCGGCATCCGTGGTACAGCACCATGTGGCCAAAGAGGAAACTGAGGTGCGGACCCCCAGGTCACTTGGCCAGGTCCCTGGGGCCAAGAAAGAGCGAAGCTGGGCTGGACGCTTGAGCGTCCTCGCCTGGGCTCCCTGCTCCTCTCGGCTGTGCACAGAGGCAGCCTCCTCCTTTGTCCAGCTACATGCAGGGACCCTGGGGGAGGCCCAGTTGGCATCAGCACGCCTTCCATCAGATGGGGAAACTGAGGCACCTGGCCCAAAGTCTTCCGGAGCCCAGACAACGACCTAGGCTTCCTCCGCCCCTGAGAGTGACCCCTCTCCCACACACGTGCACGGGTGGAGTTTTGCTGTTCCCATGGAAACTTGGCCATTATTACAGAGGGTTTAGAAGGAAACCAGCACAGGGTCAAGTTTAGCTTCACAGACATCTGCTTTGGGGGTCACTCGGTAGGACCCACCTCTCACACACATTACTCTGGAGTCTAGCAAGCCCTTTCCCATGCATCGTTAAATGTGATCCAAGCGTGAGCCAGGTCGGGATTATTTTACCCATGTTATAGATAAGGAGCGTGAGTGACATGTGGTCCTCTGATGATCAGACATCTTGTGTGCAGCCCTAAGAGGAGGCATATTTGCAGGTGGCCAGATGATAAACTGTCACAGGGCCCCAGACATCTGAATGCCCTTGGTCCAGAAGGCACTAATGAGCTGGAGGAAGAGCAGGGACTTGGGCACAGCAGGGCCTTCCCAGTCAGGGCCAACGCCAGGACCTGAATGGGGTGGGGCGTGCAGGGAGCCGCCAGGCCTCTTTCCCAGCGCACTAATTGGGGCTGAGCAGGGTCACAGGGGCCACGGTACCCCACCAGAGCTGGTGTTTGGAGCCAGACAGGGGGCAAGTAGCCTTTGTGTCTGACGTCAGAGCAGAGGCCTTGTACGAGGTTGTCCACGGGGGTCTGGAATCTGAGCTAATGAGGTGGCTTCGGGGCCTAACCTGGAGCAGCTGGGGCGGCCACAACATCAGGAGAAGGGGACAGGGGGCCTGGGGCCCCCCGTGAGCCCAGCACAAGTGTTCTCTGCCACGCCAGGACAACAGGTGCCACGGGGACTGTCCCACAGGTCAGGAGGCATGCTCGCCCTGCTGTGCAACCAGCATTACTCCCATTTCACAGACAAACCAAAGGTCAGAGAGGCTGTGACTCGCCCAGGGATTCAGCTGGCTGGAGGCAGACCGCAGATCCAAAGCACAGCTGACTCGGTTTGCTCCTGCCCCTGGCAGACCCTCAGTGTTCACTTGTGTGGGAATAGTCTCTCTCTTGATCAGCACTCACCCTGGGCCAGGCACTGTGCTAAGCACCTTCCATTCATTACCTTCTTAAATTCTCATAGTCAACCTTAAGAAAGGGACCATAGTATCCCCTTTGAGAGATGCGGGCATGGGGCGCAGAAAGGCTGAGTAATTTGCCTCACGTCACACAGCTAGGGATGCTAGAGCAGAGACAAGCCCCCACAGTCCAGGAAGTGTGTGAAGGAGGCTGGAGCAGGGCCTCCTCGTCAGGCTGCCAGGTGGGACGGAGGCAGGGGAAGAGCAGGTGACACACGGAGAAGCGTGAATCCTGGGGGACTTCCTAGAGGAGGGGCCGGCATGGGAGTCCACAGCACGACCTCCAAGCGTGCCACCTCTCTCCTCCCAGCTCTCCCAGACCTCCAAGCAGAAAAATACACCTTCCAGGTTTGGCATCCCAACCCGGAGGGTCGAGATCCTGTGTTTCCACAGCAACCGTATCCTTACCAGCATCCAATAAGGACATTATTTGGCTGCGGTGAGCATGCATGATCTTTTGATTACTGCTGAAGATATTGTGGGGCAGCCCTCTCCTCTCCAAGGGCCCCACCATTCCTTAGAAAAATGGATGCTGCCAAAAAAAAAAAGAAAGAAGGAAAGAAAGAAGAAAGAAAGAAAGAAAGAAAGAAAGAAAGAAAGAAAGAACCAAGTGAAGGGATGGTAAGGGAACAAAGTCCTCACACAAGAGAGAGGGAGATGGAGGAAAAAAATCGATGTTTTTATTAATGGAGTTGCCTGTTCGGCGTTTCCCCTCTTTTATAGATTTAGATAACATGCCTGTCAGGGATATCTTCGTTTCCCAGAGCAAAGAAATTAATTACTCACTAATGGTGCAGTTCAGAAATTCATTTGCGCTACCATCTCAAATATGTCGTTATTAATCAATTGGCAGCGTGGGGCTCGTGGGGAGAGGTGTCCATTAGGGTCTGGGCGCTCGGGCTGACCTGGGGCTGGAGGACGCAGGCCACTCAGGGCGCAGAAATAGCACTCGGCCAGCGCCCGTGGGTGGCTTCGGGCAAGTCCTCTGGGTGTTGGCTTTCTGGGCTGCACACCAAGGAGGGTTGGACTTCAGCAGAACTTCTAGAACCTCCTGTAACTGCAGAGTTCATTTGACACAACAGCAAGCAGAGCCCAGCTTCCAAGACACACAGGCTGGGGCAGGAAGGGGTGGGGCAGGCAGAGCCCCTCGGCTCAGCCCCTCACTCTTCCACTTATGGTCCCCAGGGCTTGGAAGAGGCTGTGGGAGGCCCCTGGGGAGAGGGACTCTGACTGCCTTCACTCCCTTCGTTTTCTAGGGTGGGGACCCCAGGGGTCTGCATCCTCAATGAGGCATCCCTGGTTCCTCGCCCCTCATTCCCACTTCGGCTCCAGGGCCGACTCTGAGGGCTGGAAGGGCAGCTCCAAGAGGGCTGGACCGTCTTGTTCACGCCTGCACCATCCCTGCCCGCAACAGGGCCTGGCATGCAGTAGGCACTCAATAAGTGTTTGTTGTGTGAATAGTGTTTGGCTAGAGCACCCACTGGGAGAGAAAAGCCACCCTGGAATCCGGCACCGAGGCTCCGGCTCTCACCCACCACCTCCCACTCTCCACACGGTGCCGGCCGACAATCTGCTGCTCGCTGGAACTCCTCAGTCGCCAGCAAGCCTCACTCTCCTTGCAAGGCTTGGGCAGAGTGCCCGTCAGTATTCCCACCCGACAGACAAGGAAGCAAGGCTCCAGAGATTCAGACCCGCACCACGCAGGCTGGCTCAGGGGGCGGGAGGTGGCACTCACCCCACAGTGCATGGGGTCAATGCAGCCCAGCCCCCCCCCACCGCCAACTGAAGGGAAAGGCCAAAGAATCCACACGGTGTGCAGAATGATCCATTAGTCTGGTGGCTTTCCAGAAGAGCAGCAGGGACACTGAGATCTGAGAGTTAGAAGGAACAACCTCATCATTTCACAGATGGGGAAACTGAGTCCCAGAGAGGGAAGGGTTGACCAAGACCACCCTAAGAGATAAACTATGCCCTGTAGGATTTCATGCCCCTGAGCTCCTCACCCCTCTGTCCTTGCTGATGTAGGGATGGGGCTCCCTAGAAGCTGGACGGTGAGCAGGATGACCCTCCGGCACCAGGAGGCCAGAGGGTGCTGTGTGGAAGGGGTCAGAAGGTGGACGAGGGGTCAGACGGTCAGAAGGTGGAAGCAGCAAGTGAGCTGGCTGGGAAAGAGCGGGACTGGAGATGATTTCCTGGGTGTTTTGTGGGCCTTGGGAGAAGCATGGAAAATAAGTTCTTGGTGAAGGAGGTGCTCCCCCTTCCCAGCCTCGTCCCTGAGCTCTTCTGAGAAACCAGCATTTACCGAGCACCTGCCACAGGCCAGCCATGTCACTTTGTCACTCTGCCTGGCCTTCAACACCAGCCCGTTCGCAGATGAGGAAACCAAGTCCCCAAGAGGGAAGAGGCTGGCTCAGAAGCAGCGCTCAGCACACAGCCCGAGCACAGGGGCCGCAGGGCAGCCGCGGAGAAGGCGTGACAAGGGACCAGGAAGAGAAAGGACATTCAGCTCGGTTTCCCGGGCGACGCCAACTGCCCACAGCCACCGTCACCCAGGACAAATACTAATTGTAATCCACGTCAGTGGGCGCTGGCAGTGGCTCTCTGTCCGCAGGGCAGGGAAAGGGAGCAGGCAGTCTGCAGTGTCGCGTCCTGGTCGCGGCTCTGCCCAGCCTGCTTAGGGACTTTGGACAACTGTGGCCCTGTCCCCACATCAGAGGACTCAGGAAGGGCTTAGTGAGAGAGCCTGGGAGAGGGGGGCAGAATCCCTCTGCCTTGGCCCCTACCCTACTCCGTGCAGCATCCCTGGTTGCCTGCAGATGGCCCTGCCCTGGGGGGCGTCCCACCACAGACCCGGCCCCTGATGGCACCATTCCTAGCTGGGTGGGGAGGACTGGAGAAACTCCCCTCCTGGCCAGGAGGGTGACCAGAGAACCCGAGAGTCCCCATGACCTGTCCCCGGCCACACTACAGCACCAAGTCGACAGAGAGACGCTAGATCTCCTGGGGTCCCCTCCTCCCCCACAGCCCCTGCCTCTCCTCCTGTCCTTCAGTTTCCTTTCTGTCTCTCCCCACCTCCTCTCTCTGCCCTGTCACACTTTCTGTCTCTCCTTGTCTCTCTCGGTCTCTGTATCTCTCCATGACACTGTGGTTCTGCCTCCAACACTCTGTTCCTACAGCTCTCTCCTTCTCTGTGGCCCTTAGACCTTCTCCCTGGGCTGGCCATGGAAGGGTGTGGGTCTTCTAACTGCTGCGCGTGTCGTCTGCCCACTGTTCAGCCAGGCACAGCTGAGAGAAGGCAACTCACAGACCCGCCACGGGCCCCTGACCGTCCGCCCACCCCCACTGAGACACTGAGTGGAAGTAGAGGGCCTGAGGGAGGGGTGCGGCATCCGTGTGGAGGGGTTACTAAACCCCTAGTGCCCCTCCCCTCCCCCTACGGGGCAGAACTGCCCCAGCACAAGGGCGACAAGGGCTTAGTTGCCCCTCCACACGGACCTACACCAAGGCTCTCGGCCAAGACGTCCATGCGGGCACAACCTGGGTCACTGTACACGGAGCATGGGCTGGGTAGGCGCCATGACTTCCAATTCAGTTGAGTTAGGCTGAGTTGGTTTGGCCAGAAGTGGGTGAGTTTGAGTGTGAAAGATGGAGGTAAGTGACAAGGAACAGAAACAGGGGGAGTTGAGCGTCACGGCTTTACGTTGGGTTTGGGCTGACTTGGGTTGGCGACTTGCCTTGGGGGAAAGTCTTGGGGGGTTCAGTTTATGTTTGTGGAGCCATAGCAGCCCGGGGGACCGCTTGCATCTGGTTCCCTGTTCGTTACTTAGCACTTTTTTCAACAGAACTGGGCTCAGCCCCAGGGAAAATAGAAAGTGATTAAATGTGTGTTGATCCAACCGCCTTGGGAAAGCTCTCGGAAATCCTCCTGGCCGGCCCCTTCCAATTACACAGGCGTGGCTCCTCTCTCCTGCCCGCGGGCTCCCCCTAGCTCGCTAAGGGGGCTCCCTTAAATGATAGATTGCACCTGGCAGCTGAGGGTCCAAAGTACCCCAGGGACTAGTGCAGGACTTAGGGGCCAGGTGAGAGGGACAGTAAGCTAGGTCAGTGAAGACCGTTACATGGCGCGGGGGGGCGGGGGGGCGGGGGGGGCATTCTCCCTCCTGCACTCTGCAGAACGTGTGTGTCCTGGGGCCAAGCTTTTAGAGCCTTGGAGGAGTCACTGTAATCCAATCAGGTAGTTCCTGCTAAGGGTCCCTCCATGTGGCCCCTCTCATGAAGATGCTGCCTTCTCACAGGGGACTTCTGGACATGATGCCCTAACACCCCTAACCCCCATAGGAGCTCTATGGGGATCTCTGCCTCCATGGTGGTCTGGGGACGGGGGAGACATTTTGAGAATTCAGGGACTTCTGGTTCCCAGCTAGTCACAAAGGGAAGGAAATTCCTCACTTCTTCTCGGTGAAAGCCAGTTTCAAGTTCTCACAACCTTAGTGTGAGGTTGGGGGCACGTCTCTCTCTAGGACCCGCTTTCCTCATCTGTATCGTGAGCAGAGAGAAGGAAGGACGGGGTAGATGCTAGGCTCTGAAGCACCACAGCACCCGTGGTGCCCGCCACAGAGTGAGAGCTGACGTTAGCACTGTGGGAGGGCCAGCTCTTGTGTCACTACTTAGAACACACCCCACAGCCACATGCCAACCGCTGTCTGCAGCAGTCAGGTGGCTATGAGTAAATCCATTTTGTGAATGTGGAATCTGAGGCTCAGAGAGGTTGAATAGATCGCCCAAGGACACACAGCAATAAGATTTGCGCCAAAGTGTTCAGATTTTCAAGACGACATTCCTTTGACAACATGGTGCTGCATCCTGCTGGGATCATCTTGCCAAGAGGGTATGTCTTATATAGCTACTAATGAATTCCTTGATTTAACTGGCTCTGTCTATTCAGTCACTCCAGGGCTTAAGAAATACCGATTGATGAGTGATGCTGAGCTCTGCCCCCAGAGGCTGCCAGGGCTCTCTTTCTTCTCCAATCCATGGCGCTGGCCGCCCTCCCCCTCCATCAATGCCTCCACCTCCTCAAGCCTGAGGTCTGCCTCACTGTGCTGTCGGGGAGGAGGGAAGATATAAAGGGGAGTGAGATCAGAAGCAGCAGTAGCCAGGTGAGCTGGGGAGCCCTCTCTTCATCTGCCTCCCACCCTCCCTCCAGGTACCTGGTGGCTGGCTCCGCCTAGAGAGCAGCCTGGCCTCCCTTTTCAGGCCCTGCCCTGGCATCAGCAGCCCCCCACCCTACCACGGCAGCCCTGTGACCAGCAGCCTAGAGATGGAGCCAAGGAAATTGGCTTGGCTTGGCTTATCAAGGAAGAGCCAGCTTCCCCTTCGCAGCTGAATGTGGGAGAGTAACCACTGAATGTTCAAGCATAAACACACACACACACGCACCCCAAACGACCCTACCAGCTTCCCAGGGAGCTGGGCCAGGGTACGGGACTCCTGCCCTCTCATGCACACCATACATGGTGATCCTGAAAAAGTGGGGCAAAAAGTTAGAGGAAGGTGTGTTTGGGCTCCACAAATGATAGCACATTCTAAGAATTTGGAAGGTCTCACCATTGAGTGGCCTGCTTTGAAAGTAGTGAGCAATCCATCCTTGGAGGTATGCAAGCAGATGCTGTCCTACTTGCCAGAGGACCTATGGAAAGGATTCTTGAACCCCAAAGGTACTGACTTAGAGAACCCTCTGGCCCTTTCCTCGTCAGTGTTCTGTGATTCTGGGGCAGTGGGATGCGGAAGAACATGCCAGGAACTAGGGCATGGGCCTCTAGTCCCAACATTTCATTAGCTGTGTGATCCCAGGTAAGGCCCAGACCCTCTCTGAGCCTCAGTCCTCTGCTGTAATGTCATCTAGTAGATGGATACACAGTTTTCAAACCGTGCTCTGGGGACCTCGTGGCCCCCTGGAGCTGCCTCCGAGGGGCCGTAGGGGTGGTGGAAAGGCAAAAAGAACAACACTCCGGATCCTGCCCCAAATCCAAGAACAGTGTCTGGGCAACATCAAAGAAGATCTCATGCGAACCAAGGGCCCCTGCTGCAGAAGGTCTGAAAACCCCAGAACACAGGATTGAAAAGGCCCTCCTCGATCTGACATCTGGACTCACAATTTCATTTCCAAGATGCTGACTGACTTTCCGCAGTGAACCTTCATGAGTTCGTTGATGCCTCACCCTGGGTATCACTGGGATGTAGAGAGCTCCAAGCACGGTCTGTGCCCTCAGTTCCCTGAGGAAGATAAAACCGCGTCTCTGAGTCTGGGTGAATCCATCCCTTAGTTTGCATCAGGTGCCCCACTGGCTTCCTGGGAGCACCCCGAGCTGTGACTAGGAGAGACACTGGTCTCAGGGCATTGGGCACGGATGGTGGGGAAAAGTCTTTTCCTCTGTTCTCTGGGGTGGGTGGGGTGACCCCCCCAGGGGGGAAGAGGGTGGAGAAGAGAAGGCCCCGTCAGCTTACACAGATGTGAGGAAAGCAGTCATTGAGTGCCCCCAGAGACGAGAGGCTTCCCTCTAGCTGAGCTGCCACTTACCAGAGGCGGCTTCCCTTCCGGTGGGACCAGGGGTCTGCAGAGACACGTCTATCTGCATGATTTGCTTAAGGGCCTGGGCCAGCTGGCTCAGCCCGGGAGAGGCTTCACTGGTTTAACTGCTATGACTCGCAGGTGCAGACGTGGGACACTGAGTTAACCTCGTGGATCCTCATGCTCTCCCGTCTCTCAGGGCTTCTAGGTGAGCCCTGCCAACCAGGGGGAACCCTCAGGCAAGGGACGCATGGCAATGCAGCACTGACTCTTCCTGCCATGGTCATACTGACGTCGGGTTCTGGAAGCCAGCATGTGCGGTGACTGCGCTCCACGTGTTGAACGAACAAGAAGACCTTCCCCACCCCAGGACTGGGAACCATCAGGGATGGTGGTCCAGTTATCCACTTCTGCATCATCAACTACCCCAACACTCGAGACTTCAGAACAACAGTTTTGTATTGTTATATCTCCCTCTACAGTGCGTCAGTGATTCAGACACGGTATGGGGGATGGGGGATGACTGGTATTCACTCCATGATGTCTATGGCCTCAGCAGGGATGACCCAGATGGCTGGGAGTTGGAACTGGCTGGGCATCTTTTTATCTGCATTCGGTCTCGCCGCACGGCTAGCTTGGGCTTCCTTACAACATGGCCATCTCAGCATGGCCAAAACTTCTTGCAGGGCAGCTCATGGCCCCAAGAAACCAAGGTGGGAACCACCAGGGCCTTTCAAGCCCGGGCCTGGCTCTGGCACACGTCACATCATCTGCCCTCCTTAATCAAAGCAGTCACAGGCCGGCCAAGTGTGGGCGAGCAAAGCCACCGCCCAATAGGAAGAGGGTCAAAGGCTTCAAGGCTCGAGTTCATCTGCCAGAGAGGATGTGTAAGTTTTCCGTGGCTGCTATAACACATTCCCACAAATTTAGTGGCTTGAAGTCACAGCCACTTCTCTCTCTTTTTTTTTAGGATGTTATTTATTTATTTCAGAGAGAGCATGCACAAGCAGCAGGGGAGGGGCAGAGGGAGAAGCAGGCTTCCTGCTGAGCAGGGAGGCCAACGTGGGACTCGATCCCAGCACCCCAAGATCATGACCTGAGCCAAAGGCAGACACTTAGCTGACTGACGCACCCAGGCGCCCCTCACAGCCACCGCTTACCTCACAATTTTGAAGATCCGAAGTTCAGGCCCGGCAGAGCTCCACTGGTTCTGAGATTCGCGGAACCAAATCTAAGGTATTGTCGGGGCGGTGCTCCTTCCTCAAGGTCATGAGAGTGAATCTGCTTCGAAGCTCGTTCAGGTTGCGGGCAGAATTGAGTTCCGTGTGGTTGAAGGACTGAGGTTCTGGTTTTCTTGGCGGCTCCTTTCACCCTCTAGAGGCTGTCTGCACTCCTTGGCCCACGGCCCCCTCCTCTATGCTGAAGGTTAGCGATGGAGGGCCAAGTCCTTCTCCCGCTGGAATCTCTCTGCCCCCCTTCTGCTTCACCCGCCCACTGTTGTCCTCTTCCACGTCATGTCTCTGATGGACTCTTCTGCTTGCAAGGGCTCCCGTGATTGCACCGGGTGTACCCACGTAATCCAGGCGAATTCCCCTGTTTTCAGGTCAGCTGGATGGTAACTTTAATTCCATCTGCCAAGTCCCTCCATATGAATAACTGGATTTGTGTTGACTAAATAGCCAGGGGCAGAAATCTTCGGGGACTCCTTTAGTGTCTTGCCACCGCAGATGGCTTCCTAGAGAAGGTAAAGCGTTGATTGACTCCGTAAGGCAGTAGGATCTGGAGGGGCACGGAGAATGGGGCATCCCTGGAAGGAGGTGCAGGACTGTCACAGCGTGCTGGGCGGGAATCTCCCAGGTGGGATGCTGTCAGGGGATCATCCGGAGAGAAAGCTGGGCCAGAGGCAGGGGGAGGAGAGGCAGGGCTCCCAAACGGTCCACTCTGGAGAATTCAGACTGCAGGGGGAACCAGCACTTTGGTTCAGCGGTAATTAACTGGGATTTCATGTAGCCCTCTGGGGGCATGATGGGATTGCCCTAAAATTTTGTGGAAAATACTATACTTATATAGACACGTGCATTTTTTCGAGGGAGAAGCTTTCATCGTATTCCCTGAGGAGTCCATGCCCTAGGAAGGGGCACAGAACATCGATTATTGACCTTTCATGCTACTGATTTTTGTCCGAGGCCATCTATGAGATAGGCACATGCCGGGCACTGGGGAGACCAGCACAAAGAAGAAAGTCTCAGCTCTTGCCCTTCGTGGACTTAACAGTCCGGAAGGTATAGACAAGTGCCCGGGCATGACAATTCCGAGTGATGTGTGCTGAGAGAGGGACATATAGAGCATCCCAGGAGCCAGTACGAGGAGTTGGGGGGCTCCCTGGAGGAAGTGAGACCTGAAGGGTGAAAGAATTCAGCCAGGTGCAAGGTGGCAGGTGGAGGACATGGGGAGTATTCCAGGCAAAGGGGCACAAAGGTCTAGCGATGAGGAAGGACACAGTGCCTCTGGGGGAAGGCTGCCGCCCTGCTCTTCTGGGAGTTCCTGAGCCCTTTCTCCCACTCACTCTGGATCCAGGTGGGTCCACTCAGTCCAGCCCCACTTCTCCAAGCCTGGCAGGTTAGGAAAGATGGCACATTTATTTCACTCCTGCTGTGTGACCTTGAGCAAGTCAGTGACCGCCTCTGAGCCTCGGTTTCCGCTAGTTGAATAAAGCAGTCAGAAAGTTCTTGAAGGCCCTGGAACTCCATCTATGACCTTGTTCGGTCAAAAGAGCACTCTTTGGGGAATGCCCTTGCCCTATTCTAATCCTGCCAGAGGAGCAGAGCAGGACAGGCTGGACTTGTGGAGGGAGAGGGGAGGCCGGGCTGGACCTGGTGGGCTGGGGGAGGTGGGGGAGGCAGCCTGCTCCCACCTTCCAGTGCAAACCCGCCACTAATGAGGCCTGTCTTTGGAGTAATTAGCCGCAATCACAGCGCGGAGCATTAGGCAGACAAGGCCTTGGTGCTGCGGCGGCTCCCAGGATGCAGGAGCCCAGGGCTTTGAACATTGCATTACGGCAGGGGATGCGTCCTAATGTCACTTAATTACCCCAGACAGCCTCAGATGTAATCGAGCCTGGATGGGCTGGCGCGAGCGGGTGCAGACGTCCAGAGGAGGCTGATGCATTTATAATGATGCCACTTTGCAAGACAAATTTGGCTTTGGTGGGCTGAATGAAGAGCGCAAAGTAGGGGTGGCAGGGAGGAGGCTGCGGTGGCATTCAGACAAGGACCCCTTCATTTCCCAAACCCTTGGAGGTCTTCACCCTATCTTGGCCGGATGTCTGCATTGATCGGCCCCAGGCAGCAGGAATTGGAGGGAGGGGAGGAGTCTTTACTTCCCATCCCCCATCCAAGAGGCTATGGGGTCAAGGTCTTCCTCTACTTCCATTTCATTGCCTGCCAATGGCGAATGATGGATCCGGGAGGAGGCGTGGCAGGTGGGAGCTGAAGACAGGGCACAAGAAGGGCCGATGGACACTGCAGAGAGTCAAGGGGAGGTGGTACCCTCGAGGACCCTGGAGATGAGTTTGGGAGAAAGCCCCAAGGGCAGGAGGAAGAGCTCTGAGGCACGAATCTAGACCCTGCGTTTCAAGGGCAGACTCTCAAGACAGTGCTCCTGTCAACGCCTGTCCCTCCGGAGGCTGAAGAGTCAGCACGACAGGAAGCTGAGTTCTCCGAAAGGCCCTTGAAGGCAGGGACCATTCCCAGCACCTGGCACAGTGCCTGGCCCTCGTAGGTGCTCAAAAAATATTCACTGACATGAATAAGTGAGTGAGTGCCATGGACCTACTTATCTCCTGAGCTACTCATTTCCCCCACTTGATTTCAGTGTCCTCATCTGGAGCTAATGATTCCCAGCTCAGCGGCCAGGCCTGTGATGGCACCTATCAGGTGAGCTAATGACCACAGATCCTCCTGAATGGTGAGGAGCCCCTAACAGAGGCAAATGGGGGCCACCCCCTCTGGGACCTGCTCTCTCTCCTGCTTCCTCGGCCGAATCCCGCAGATTCCAGACCGACTCCCTGGAACAGGGGGAGGTGAAGTACTCGGTGACTAGGACTGAGGTGACCCTGCCCTCAGCTTGGGGAGGCCGGGGACTCGCCAGCCCTTTTCTCCTGCAATCCCTCTCTCCCCTGTGGGCCTGACTTGTTCTTCACACATCAGGATCGCAAGCACAGGTACTTCCAACAATCCCAGGAATGGCTGCCGTGGAAGAGAAAGCTTCTTGGGAAGGGTCCCCCTGAATAATAACGGACGGGAGCATCAACTGTGTGATTCAGGTGGGGGCCTCATGCAGAGAGTAGTTCAAAATGCCAAGTAGAATACACACCTCTAAAAGGCATCTGGGCTAATTCTTCCCATAGATTATCAGACAGAGACGGGAGGGGCTTGGGAGACGGCAGGCACTTGGGCCATGAGTGAAGACTCAGAGGTTGGGGAAGGCAGGCAGATGGCTTGGGCTGCAGAGAGAGAAGGAAGAGAAGGTACAGACAGATCGTCATGGCCTTGAATGCTCGGCAAGAAACTGGGACCACACCCTCTGCCCATCCCCATCCCCCCGACCCCCACCAGTGGGGACAGTGATATATTCTGAGGTCTCTCTTTCTCTTCTCCCTCCCTTGGACCACCTGGGACCTCTTCAGGAATCTCTGCCCCTAGCTTGCTATGTGACCTTGATTAATTGCTATCCCTCTCTGGGCCTGGGCCTGGGCCTCTCCACTTGGATAATGGGCAGGCTGGACTACGGGGTTGCCATGTCCCCTTTAACTGACCTTTGTCTGCCAATCACACAGAGGGGGGTACGTGAGGCATTGGCTCCCTGGGATCCCTGTCACTGCACCCCAGAGTCCACATGCCCCCTCTCTGGAGGCCCAGCAGTCACTGGGACCCACGGTGACATTGAGGGACGTGCTATTCTCTACCCTGACCAATGGGCCGTGTGCCAACACCTGCCTTCTCCCCGCTGTCATCTGTCACTGTCTCAGTGTGTCGGTAGGAAGACAGCTTCATTAGCTCCTCCTGAGCCATCCGTCCCGGAGCAGAGACAAATGAAGCCCTCCCACCCCCTTCAGCCTGGGAAGGCTCCGAGCCCTAAGGGCAGTTTCTAAAGGGCTGCCCTGCCTTCTCCGCTCCCTGTGCAGTTCTCCCACCTGAGGTCATAGGGCTTCTCACAATGCAAGAGGATGAGTCCGCAGCAGCTCCCTCGCCACCTGACGCCACGCCCAGAGCCCTGCCGGGAGAGGCCCCTGAGGCACTTCAGCTCCCACAAGTCCACGGCAAGGCAGACACCCGGGAATAGGAGGTCAGACACGGGACTGGAGCCAAGAGTCAAAGGCACTCCCCTCTCTGATATGGGCCCCAGGCGACTGGTTTCCCCTTGGGGCCTCAGCTTCGCCATCCTGAAATAAAGGAGTTAGTCTAGAATCTAGATAATCTCCAGGCCCTTTGATCTGTGATATTATGAGGTTCCATGGGGGTCCCTGGGGCTCAGAGCATGTGGGGGAAGGACGCGCTCTGGAGCTTGCTCCCTCTGCAGGAACTGGGGCCACCAAGCACACGGCTCAGTTTCTGAGACGTAACCACATTGGTTAATGAACATGGCTCTCCCCCTCTAAAACCCTTCCTGAAAAATGGTCCCCATTTTGGAACTTCCAGTTACCAGCCATGGTCTTAGGGGCAGTGGACAGAGTGGAAGCCAAGGCTTGCATTAGCATCTGGGCGGATAACAGGCCCAGGAAGGAGAGTGGTTTCCTCAAAAGGATTCTGCTAGACGCCCAGGCCGTGATTCTGCCCCACCTGGTGGACAGAGAGGGGGTGCATAATGGCCGCCTCTGGACCATCCTGAGTTCCCCATAGGTTCAGTGGAGAGAAGAGAGTCATCCCGTCCCCACCTGCTTGCTCACCCCAAAGGAGGAACCCCCCCTGGTTTTCAGAGGGAGAAGGAAGCGGCAGCTCCCCTGTACTGTAAGAGTGTGCAAGGGAACTCCTCCACCTCCATTAATAAAATCACACTGGACCCCAAGGTAGAGCTCCGCAGAGAGAATCGCTCCATGGAGCAGTCTGGGCTCTAGTGGGGTGGGCGGATGGAAGCTCCCTACAACATCCCTAACACTGAAGCTGAGGCAGAACCATGATTTCTGTGTAGTGAGAGCCAATCCAATGGCTCAACTCCCAAAGGCTCTGAGCAAAACAGGGAGATGGAGGCCTGAGTCCATGACCTAGCGTGGCTCGGCCTTCTGAGGGAACAGGACGCAGGGCCCTGTGTCTCCATGACAGTGACCTTGCCTACTGATTCCGACATGGAGTGGGACCCCAGGCGGACGCGGTCTCAGCGAGGGGCCACAGCCTCTGCTGTCCTCTCCTCAGAGCGACTCTTCCCTCACCCATAATCTCAGAAGAGCAATAGTGGTTTCATGAAAAGACTTGGTAAGTCAAAATACCACCAGTACGCACACAAGCCCCATTCACAGCCACAAGCAGCTCCAGTGAGCCCCCGAAGGCTGGCTCAGAGCCCCATCCGGGCCCGCAGAGCATGGGAGGCCTGCCCTCAGGACTCTGCCCACAGTGTAGGAGTCACACCCCGACAGCCAGCTGGCTGAGGCTCAGGGGTGAAAAGGAGAGTGTGTCTGGGACCAGAGAGAAGGTTCTTCTGGCTGGAATGAGGGGAACATGAGGAAAGGACAGGGATCGGAGAGGGTCCTCAGGGCCTGGTCAAGGAATTTCGAACTTGATCCTATAAGCAGAGGGAATCTATTAAAAGCTTTTGGTGGCAGGAAGGGCCAGAGCTGGGAGGGCCCCAGAGGACATCTAACCCAGCCTCCCCATTACAGGTGGGAGGACTGGGGGCAGGGGGCCTGGTGTAAAGTCATCCACGTGTTTAGAACAGGGCCAGCACTGTTCTTTCCGAGCAGGAGGTAACACTGTTCCAGGCAGAGGAGGACCACTCCTGCCACTCCAGCCCTCGGATCTCTGTCCCCTCTGGGGCTGGTCGTGGACAGTCTCTGCCTCCCAGCTTCCCACCAGGAGGAGGTCTGTGCTCCTGGCACCCAGTTTCCCTGCTAGGAAGCCCTGCTTGGAGGGGAGGACGGGGGCAGTGGGGAGAGGGGCTATTATCAGGGGGCCCAGATGTAAAATGAATGCCTGTGATATTTATCCCTGTCATCACTATTAATAAATGGCCTGATTTGTCAAGCAGGGGCAGATTCAAAGATGTCAATTAAGAAGAGAAAAAAGCCCAGCTGTACTGTATTTATCTGTCAGGCAGATGCATGGTGGAGGAGAGGGCTCCAGAGCGTGGGGGCCCCCCGAGCCCACCCCCACCCTGCTGCCACTTTCCTTCCACCTCCCTCACCTTCTCTCGTCCCTCTGTCTCTTCCCTCTCTGGTTTCATCCTCACGTCTGTCTTACTGCACGCTTGACTCTGTCTGTCCTTCACCTCTCGCCCCACCCTGCCCCAGCGCACTGGACGATCCCCCTCTCCTATCACTCTCTGCTTCCCCCACTATGATCCTGAATCTCCTCTTCCAGCTCCCCCTCCCCTGAACCTTTGGTTGCTATGACCCTGGTCTTTCTCCACTGGCTTCCTTTATGATCTGGGCTCACAAAGCTTGTTCTGGATTCAGAGTGGTGAGTGGATGTAAGCCGTAGAAGGAAAATTATAAAAGCCACAAATCCGAAGGTTTTTACTTAAACTACAGCATCAACCAAACTTTTAGAGGGTTTCTGCTTTGAAAGATAAAATAAGATCCCAGGGAATCATTTTGACTGGGTCCCTGAATAATAGATTAAAATTGAAACTAGTGCCTGAACCTAAGTAAAAACTTCTCCCTCCTGCACCCCCCACCCCCGGCCCTGAACCAATCATGTCTGAGACCTGGGGGGCCCAGGACAGGACTTTCTCCAGGGACCAAGGGGTTCTAAATAGCACTGAGAGTTCTCCTTCTAGATCTTGGATCTCTCCACTCAAGGAGTCACAGAGAAATGCCCCCAGGGAGGAAACCAGCCCCACGAGGGCCACTGCAGTCTAAGGGGGGTCGAGGAAGGATGTGGGGATTTGTCCACTGTGGATGGGACCAAGGGAGCTCAGAGAGGTGACGATGCATCAGCCTGGTGCTCTCCACCACTGGCATGGTGGGGAAACTGGTGGCCTCTTCTAGAGAATACATGCCACTCAGACATCCCAAGCTGGGGCATGTGCTCTTTGCTGTCTGCCTCACTAGGGCCATGACTTTCTTCTCTGAGCCACAGTGAAAAGAATTCCCTGAATGGTTCTCTGGAAATGGGTCCCGAGCTGCTGGCGTAAGCAGAGATCCCTCCCCCTGGGCCTCCAGCCCCAGCCCCACAGCTCTCCAGCTCAGGATGATCTCACACTGCACAACACCAAGACTGACCACTGACATGGGGTGAGGGCTGGGTTGACCCTGGCTGAGACCAAGGGCTAGATTGCAGCCCATCCCAGGGTGGGTCAGTCCATGGTCAGGGAGAAGGGGAAGCCACATGGCCTCCAGCAGACCAGTGGTATTACCCATCTGGCCAGAGCCAGCTTCCCTGGGCCTCACCAACTGCGTGTGCACAGGAGGCCCTTCAGCCATATCCTGAGATGTCCCTGCATCCCTAGGGAAATGAGGAAACCTGCCCCAATCGGTCATAACACTTCTCAGGTGACCACCCCACCTCCTAGTTTACTACCTGCCAATTCCCCCCTCCTCTGCCTTCTGCCTACCCCCCAGGAACCAGCTGAGAGCATCTATCCCCGCACGCAGATGAGGAATCTGTCATTCATTCTGGAGCCTGAATTAGAATCCACGCTCCTTGCCCCATGGTCCTTCCTCTGTTCCACATCCTCAGGGACAGTCTGAGGATGATTACGTGATGACAGACCATACCTGAAGTTGATCTTTGAATTCTTGGGGAGACAAGTGTCATAGACATAGAAGTGATTGTCGCAGCCCCGAGCTGTGTGAACAGATTTATAAAGCCACTTGCCAGTGGTTCTATCGGAGCTCAGAGAGTCCAGGAATGCTGTGGGAGTCTGTTCCTGAGCTGCCAAGGACACCGTGAGCCACTGAAAGTCACTCTAGCCTCGTAAGTTGGCAGCGTGTTCTGCAAGCCTTTCTCTTGTCCCCTCTTCTATAGGTATCATTGGAATAATAATAAAATAATAATGATGATAATAAACATTTGTTGGGCACATAATATATTCAAGGCAATGGGCTAAATATGTCCCATGCATTATTTTGCTTATTGATGACAACAACCACATAGTTGAGGTACTATTATCTCCCCCTTACCAAAAGAGGAGACTGACGTTCAGGGGTGTTAAGTAATTTGCCCAAGGACACAGCCCGTAAATGGCACTCAGCACTTGAACTCGGATCTGTATTTCTCCAGAGCTGGAGCTTAGGACCAGATTTTTCCCTCCCTCCTGTCTTGAGGTCCAGCCCCCAGGGTGAGGCCTGGGTGAAGGTGCCCACGGAGGCAATTCTCCCCTCGGCAGCTGACACCAGGGTCTGTTCAACCAGGTGGTCGATGACTGAGTCTTAGTGCAAACTGGCCCTTGGCTCCTCTCAGGGAGCTTCTCTCTGCTCAGTCACTGAAGCAGGTGCTGTGGGTGCTCTCCCCATATGCACCCCCCTTACCATTCCAGAGCTCACTGACCCAACGGCCAAATGACATCATCTTCTTTTCTATGCCTGAGGATTTTCTCTTTGCTGACTGTGTAGGGAAGAAATGTCAGGGAATTAACAGCCCCTGGGAGCAGCCTTCAACCGAGGACTCCATCTCCCTTGCTCCTTGGGTGGTCCAACAGTGGGGCTTGGGCCGTTGCAGGTCTCCGAGCTCCCCAGCAGGGCTGGGCCCCACTCACCCACTGTGGTAACTGGCTCAGTAATGGCCCCCTTTCTTTCCCTACTGATGTCCCTGCACTGAGATAGGTGTCTCAGGGTGGGCTTCTGGAGGGACCCAAACTAACCCCCTTCCTCCCCACTCTCAGCAGTGTCCTCAGCGCCCAGAGCAGGAAAGTGGTGGGGGGATCTGACTAGGATGTAGGTACCATCTTCCTTCCCAAATCCCCGGATGGCTCCCCAGTGCCTCCAGAAGGGGTCCAGGGTCTCTAAGCCGGCATGCTCTGGCTCCTGCCCACCTCACCTTTGGATAGCCCTCTCTCCAAGAGGCTTCCACCATAACATAGTTTCATGCCTGCAGGGCTCTGCCCACACAGCTCCCCCGAGCTGGCCTCCTCAGAGACCCCCTTTCCACCTGGTGAACACCTGCTCATCTTTCTTTTTTTTTTTTTTTTTAAAGATTTTATTTATTTATTTGAGAGAGAGAATGAGAGAGAGAGAGCACATGAGAGGGGGGAGGGTCAGAGGGAGAAGCAGACTCCCTGCCGAGCAGGGAGCCCGATGCGGGACTCGATCCCGGGACTCCAGGATCATGACCTGAGCCGAAGGCAGTCGCCCAACCAACTGAGCCACCCAGGCACCCCCTGCTCATCTTTCAAGACTCCGCTTAAGGGTCGCTTCCTCTAGGGGAAGTCACTCGTGTCCCAGGGAAGTGATCCCTCCTGCCAGGGAGCCCCCGGCCGTCCTGAGCCTGCTTCTATCCCAGCCTCCGTGACCCATCGAGGGACGCATCTGTGTATGAGGCCGACTGTCTCCCCAGATGCTGAGCTCCTTGAGGGCAGGGGTCAGTCTTATCCATCTTTTGTTGTCAGGCCAGCCCCCTGATAAATGTACATTAAGTGAATGGTAGTGTGTCTGAGGAGAGAGGAGGGGCAGGGGGGAGGCAACTCAGGGAGCTGGACCTCACCGCACAGGCTTGTTTGCTTCTGTGATGATCTCAGAACCTGTCCCTGCTCCAGCAGCCTGACAACTGGGCCCAGTTAGTCCCATGGCCCCCTGGCTCTGTCCCTTGCTTGCCCTGGTCAGTCAGCCAACTTCTAAACTGGGGTCTCCTCTGTACCCACCACATCCCAATGATCAATGGAGAGGGCCTGATATCCTGGAAGGTGCACCGACCTGGCTTTAAGCCCACATCGGACCTTCAGCAGGTTATTTGGCTTCTGTTTACCCATCTGAGCCTCAGTTTCCCCAACTGTAACAAGGGGAATAATACAACAGTCTTCCTTCCAGGGGCGCCATAAGCATTCAAGACGATAACCACGAAAGGGCCCAGCACGTCCCCTGGAATGTGGGGGTGCTCTCCATAAGCAACTGCACAGGACAGGGGAGACTTTTGCCAAGTTTCGTCTAGTCGCTCCATTTCGCAAATGGGCGAACAAAGGCCCATAGAACGGTCATCCCCCCAAGGTCACAGAGCCTATCAGGGATAGAACTGGAGTTCTGAGCTCCTTGGCTGTGCTCTTTCCTTCGCCCTAGATGGCTTCTTTGCAACCACCCTTGTTGAGCTAAAATAGCTTAAAATGTCTTCTTTTCCCACCTGTCCCCACAGTGGGTCCCGGTGCAGAGTTTCCCAGAGGCTCCTCATCTACTACCCCAGCCCTGGCAAGTCTTCCCCACACCTGGCTGCCCACACCTGCTCATACGCCCCCACCTTCATCAGCAAAGACTTATCGTCTCCTAGGTGTGGAACTCGGGGCTGCAAGGCGGAGGGGGCTGACGGGCTGGGGGCAGGGGGCTGGGGGCTGGGAAGTCTCTCTCCCATGATTTTCTCCCCAGACTGCAAGCTCTCTCAGCAAGAAGTCCAGACATGAGACTGGCTGGGGGACAGGGTGACCCCACATTCATTCTTGCGGATGTCTGCTGACCTCCCAGGATGCCCTAGGCTCTGGGTGAGGCTTTGGGGGATCTAGAGCTATGTGTACCCCACGATGCTCAGGGTCAGGGAAGAGGAGCCAGCAGGCAAAGAAGGACCTGCTCGTGTGAGAGCAAACACCCCTCAAGGCGAACCCCAGGCACGTGAGAGTGAGGGCAGTAGCAGTGTGACTCCCTCCAGGGCTCAGTCCACTTGTCATCTGGGTGTCTTAACCCCACTAACAGATCCGAAGGGCCCGCGGAATGTCTGCGATTGGACCGACTTGCAGAGAGGGGCCCACTCATGGAGAAGGAAGTTGGGGGGGATTGCCTGCTTCCCTTCCCCAGCCTTCTCCTTCCCTCCCTTCCCCATCCTTCTCCCCATCCCCTCCCCCGCAGCCCCCGTTCCTGCCCCTCCCCCACTCAAAGAGTCCTATTAATAACTTGTGATACCATTAGCTTTTGCTGTCACCGGCGCCGACAACTCAGAAGCCCCCGAGAGCTGTCTGCAAAGACACAATAAATGAGAACTCTTAATTAACACCTTCCTTAACTAAATAAATTAATTTTATGCGGTCATGATGTCAGCGATGTGACTTGCTGATGACAGAGGCGACTTGGAGAGACTTGGCAGGGGCTGCAGGGCAGGAGCGGCTTGTTAACCTCTGCGGGCCTCGGAGGGCAGCGGGACCATGGGGTGAGGGGTGGACATGCGGGCGGGGAACCCGGGACCGGGCAGCCGACAGGGGAGCCAGGGTGGTGCAGCCGATGGGCCTCCCTCGTCCTAGTGGCCCTGGCAAGCTGCTTAGCTTCTCGGGGTCTCTGTTCTCCTCATCTGTAAAATGGGTGTCATCTCTTGCCGTGCCTCTTTCTCGGGACCATGGAGAAGACGAAAAGGTGCTGGAGAGAAGGGGTTTTATAAACTATAAAGTGCTGTGCACGTGTGAGAAATGATAGCACCCCCTTCCACTGCTGGAGAGTTAGGGCTAGCAGGGCAGTTCTCCTGTGCTTCCCTCACTGCACACACAGGAAGAAACGCTCCCCAGGCAGCCCTGAGCCTCCCGGAGGACACCCTGGCACAGGGAGAACACCTCCAAGCACAACGCCCTCAGAAAGCCCCCGGTGTCCCCCCCCCCCAACTCAGCTGAGTGCTTAGAGCCAATGAGGCCAGGACTGTGGCACTCGTCCCACGGGCTCCCATCAGAGAGGAAATCTGCCCGTGCCCCGGGCTGACCCTGCCCCACCTGCAGGAGCCTCTCATCCAGCCCTGGGTCGGAGGACCAGAAACCAGCCCCAGGCTCTGACTTCAACCCTGACCCGGACAACTCAGGCCCTGCTCTGCCCCGGCCCTGGCCAAATTCTTCATATGGGATCCCGCTGTTGCTGGAGTGAGCCCCTGACTTCAACCCCTGGCCGTACCCCCCGTCCAGCCCACCCTGACACCCCTCAGTCCCAGGGCCAGCCTGCGCCCTGGCTGGGTGCCAGGCCCGGGACACTCTCTGCCCCAGCCCCTCAGGACCATGCTGTGCTCTAACGCACCTCAGCCTCGTCTTGGGGGAGATGGAACCTGAAGTGATCGGAGCCCGGACCCACGTGGGAAGCGGCAGAGCCCCAGCTGGGGTCCACTTGCATGTGAGCAGCTGTGTGACATCGGCCAGGTCACCAACTTCACGCACTTCAGTGTCCCCGTCTAAGAAATGGGCTAACAGTGCCCTTCACGCAAGGCTGTGGTGGCATTACAGAGGTCACTGTTCTTGGCGCAGGCCTGGGGACACAATGAGCGCCTCGCCATTGCGAGTTACCGCATCTTTCCACCCCTTGCCTGCCGCAAAGCCGGCCTTCCAGCCCCAGAGCCCCGGGGACCAACCCCCCGGAGTGGGAAGGGCCCTCGGGGTGCCTGATGTTCCTTTGCCCAAAGGCCCTCCACAGCTTCCCTTCAGGTGGTCCTCGGCTTCAGCTCGTATGCCCCAAGGGACGGAGTACTCACTACCCAAGGCAGACATTGGGAGGGAGCTCAGCGTGAGGGAGGGTTCTCCTACTAAGTTGGAACGTGACCCCTTGGAACATCCACAGGTCCCCAGTAGCCTGAACCTGCCCCGCTCCTGGTGAGCCCTCCACGTGCGGCCGTCACCAGAGTCCATGCCGGAGTTCAGCTTCTCTGGTCTTTCAATCAGGGTGCCTTGGAGAAAGGCAACCCGAAGACCAAGACAACCCAGGGTGTCACTCCCCTTCTCTTCACCCTGATAGCTTTCCTCCCGGTCCCCAGCCATCACGCCGAGCTCTCCCGATGCCCCAGGGTCTCCAGTGCCTCCACTCATGTGGAACTGGCACATTGTAGCATTAACAAGTGTTCCTTCTCCTGTGATTCCATTTTGGAAGCTGGGACTGTTGACCTAATTCACCCAAAGGAATGACTTCCTAATGAAATTATGGATGTCAGGGCGTCTTGGTGGAAGGGAGATTTGCAGATAAGAGCCTTCTTTTTGTTTAAGATTTTATTTATTTATTTTGTTTTAGAGAGAAAGAGCGTGAGTGGGGGGAGCAGCAGAGGGAGAGAATCTCAAGCAGACTTTGCACTGAGCACGGAGCCTGACACGGAGCTCGATCTCACGACCCTGAGATCGTAACCGGAGCTGAAACCGAGAATCAGATGCTTAACCAACTGAGCCACCCAGGCGCCCTGGTAAGAGCCTTCTTAATGCCCCTCGAATCATACCACCCTACGGGCTGCCAGGCTCCCCTTCCTGGTAAGATTTTTCCTACACAGAGCCTTGGGCACGCTTTGGAACCTGAAGCCTGCTCCTCGGCAGGAGGGCTTAGCCGAAGCAGCTGGGACAGCCGCGGCTTTAGGAATAACTTCTGAGCCCCCAGAAGGCAGGAGTGGGGGGGGTTGATTTTTGAGTCCTCTTGGAGACTGGGATCTGCAATCAATCTGGCAATTACCAGGCCAGGTGTGAAGTGGCTGCTGGATTCCAGGCTCCCGCATCCCCCGCCCCCGGGCTCCTCTCCTTTTCTGAAGGAGGGGCTCTGCTGCTCCCTGTGGTGCCTCCTGCCTCCCTGCCTCCTGCCTCCCTGCCTCCTGCCTCCTGCCTCCCTGCCTCCTGCCTCCCTGCCTCCTGCCTCCCTGCCTCCCTGCCTCCCTGCCTCCCTGCCTCCTGCCTCCCTGCCCCTTGCCTCCTTGCCTCCCTGCTTCCCAGACACAGCTGCTGAGGAGTCCAGCTGGTTGTACCTCTTTCCGGACACTGTCACCTGGGCAGGGTCATAGGGTGGGCTGGGAGGAGGGGGCCCAGATGGCAGGGCTCAGTGAGGGAGCAGGGGGACACCCCCCCCCAGGCCCACAGCACAGAGGTTGGGGCAGTCTGGGCTCCTGGGCATCACCCTGGTCAGATCCGGGCAGCCTCTAGGGGCCTTTTCCAACCCCTCCACATCCACATCCGAGGTAGGTCGGAGGATATAGCAGGGGTTTCCAGGGACTGAATTTTCGGAGGCCCGATCCAGGGGAGCAGAGAGCTGTCTGTCCTACATTCGCCATCTGCCCAGCTGACCAAGCCCGGGGGCTGCTGGCCATTGAAACAGTTCAGCTCCACATCCCCCTAACCAAGCCCCACTCCAGCCCTCCCACACCTGGAGAAGCGAGTGGCTTGTCAGGATTGCCTAAAGGGGGGAGCGATGAGGTTTAAGAGAACTGGGGGCTGTCCCAGGAAAGACACAGCACTGCCTTGAAAAAGCTCAGATTAATGGGGGCTCTGTTTTCCCTTTCTGCCCCCCTCCTGTGCTGTGTGAACTTGGATGATTCCCCTCCCCTCTCTGAGCCTCCAGACCCCACCTATACCAGGAGGGTGGGATCAGAGGATCTGGCTTGGGGGGGCAGGGGCAGAGTCCGGGACTCTCAGGGCTTAGACCATGACCCTAGGGTTTTCCAAAGTGGGCAGCAGGCATGAGCTTTCCCAAATTCAGCATCCCAGAGGCCCCAGGAAATGTAGGCTGGTTGCAGCCAGGTCCCCCATGGTTGAAGATTCATTTGAGGTCTTACACCCCAGATCCTGAGCTCCAGCTCTCTCCCCTCCCTCCAGAGCCTGGGCTGGGGTGGGAGGCTAGTACCTGGAGGGGCTCAGCTCAACCCTGAGCTGTTGCATACCAGGACCCAGGGCCACCACAGTGAGGGGCGATGGAGCTTTGGGGCTTCGCGGGCTGCTGGAGCCTCCAGAGCAGGGTAGTGGGACCTTGAGAGTATTTTATTTCCCAAGGGCTTCATGGGCCACTCCTCAGGGCTGGTGGCAGCAGTCTCCACCCATAAGCAGGAGCCCAGGAGCCAATAAATTCAAATCACAGGCCCCCACCGCCTCTCCTGACCCCGGATGGACTCTCTGAGCCTCCTCCCAACACATGATTTGAGAGCCTCACCTGCTGATTCCCCTTCCTGACCCCTGCTTCTAGAGCTCAGTTACCTCCTGGAAGAGGCCAGTGGTGAGAGCCAAGGGGTCGTGCTCTGGGAGGAGGCAGGAAGGGTGCCTTCTTCTTCTTTAAGGTCTGAGTAGCTCAGGTGTTAGCAGGAAGTATCTGATTGCTCCTCTCTGGTCCCTTATAATCTTCCCTGTCTCCTCCTCGAACTCTTCCTCCTCCCTCCGTACCCAGTGAAAGATAGAATCATTCTAATGCAGCTAACTATGCCCTTTGTCAGATGGCACACAGGTGGTCAGAGAGAAGAGATCCCTCCACCCACCCACCGGCACATCACCCATCCATCCACCCATCCATCCATCCAGCCAGCCAGCCAGCCAGCCAGCCATCCTCCCATCCACCCATCCATTCACCCACCCATCCATCCACCTACCCATTCATCCATCCACCTATCCATCCACCCATCCACCCACCCATCCACCCATCCACCCATCTAACCATCCACCATCCCTCCATCTATTCACCCATCCATCCATCCACCCATCCATCTACCCGCCCATCCATCCATCCATCTACACACACATCCATCCACCCACTCACATGCCCACCTGCCTACCCACCCATCCATCCATCTATCCAGCCAGCCAGCCAGCCAGCCAGCCAGCCAGCCATCCTCCCATCCACCCATCCACCCACCCATCCACCCATCCACCCATCCTTCCATCCAACCATCCACCATCCCTCCATCCACCCACCCATTCATCCATCCACCCATCCATCCATCTATCTACACACACATCCATCCACCCACTCACATGCCCACCTGCCTACCCACCCATCCATCCATCCACCCATCCATTCATCCACCCATCCATCCATCTATCCATCCAACCACCCAGCATGCCCTCTGCCTGTAGTGTCAGACCAAGGGCCAGGCAGACCAAAAAGGAATCCAACAGCCTCTGTCCCCAGGAAACTCCAGGCCAACTGCCCTGGGGCAGAGCAGGGTGGGCAAGGCCCCAAGGCACCCAGGCACCAGCACCTATTCTTCCCAAAGAGACAAGGATAAAGTCAACCAGTCACCAAGGGTGACTCCGGCAGCCCCAATACCCACCATTCAAGGGGTTATAGAGTGGCCGAGAAGAGGAACACTCGGATGTCATCTAGGACAAACACCCCATTGGACAGGAGGAAAGCATTATGCCAAGTGAAGAGAACAGTGTGAGTGGAGGTGAGGAGTAGTTAGATAAGCAAGTCTGAGTACAGTGCCTGAGGGCAGAATGGGGGACAGAATGGCCCAGCTGAAGAGCTGGCGTGCAGGGCGACTGGCAGGGTGGACAGGATGTTATCACCCACATTCCATCACCAGCTCCTCTCTGGCCTGCACATATGCAGGGGTCACCCCAGACCCACTGCTCTGCATCTCTTCCTCTCTGTCCAGGAGGCCCCTCTCTCGGGCCAGTTGGCTGGCAGTTGATAGACGCAGTCACAACCCCCATTACATCTCCATTGCCCACAATTCTTTCCCTAATTTTTCTTGCTAAGAGACAGTTTTTAAAAATGAGTCCCTGAGCTCAGCCCTTTCCAGCCTCGTTAATTTCATGCCCCACCTCATTTGTTCGGGGGACCTACTTTCCCCTCGCCCGCTGCCGCCTTCCTCCCGCCAGCTATATTGGGATCTCTGTTCCGTCCTCAGTAACCTTGTGCGCCGCTCAGAGTTCTGCGGCTGTTTTTCCCTGCCAAGGAACTCTGGACTCGAAGGGACCGCAGAGGTCATCTGTTCACATCCAACCCCCTCCTCATGCCCGAAACTGGAATCCCTTTTCCAGCATCCCTGCCCAAGGTTATCCGGTCCCAGCTGCATTCCTCCAAGGACAGGCTGCGTACGGTCCACAAGACAGCCTCACTGCTGCAGGGCAGCCTTCCCCGGGCCCGAGTGCTTCCAGAAAGGCGGAAAAGACATGAGTGAGACTCCTTTGCCATGGTTCCCTCTGTGTGTTCTGTCTGAGTCAAGTTCCCCGCACACTACCATCAGCCTCCAAGAGCAGGGCTCATGGCATGCCTGTCTTGGGCATCCCTTGGACCACGTGTTCTTTGGGTACTTTGGATGAGCAGGACATGTCCTTTGCTTGCAGTCTTGTCAGTGATGGGACTCTCGAACCTGTCTGCGTGCCTCCAGCGCAGGAAAGTGCTGACCTAGAAACTTCTTCTCCGTTTCAGTTGAAAATCCCCATTTCTGTAGCTAACTCTGCCTTCAGGAGTCACCCAGAGCAAGCAGAATTCCTCTTCTGTGGGACAGACCCTCAGATGTTTAAGAACAACCATCACTTTCCCTCCAAGTTCAATGTCAGAATTCATTCAGTCATCCTGCCTCTGGCCTGGGTTTTGTGGCCCAGGCACCCACACTCCTCCCAGGGGGACACACGGCAATTCACCGATGTCCATGCCTGGGTGTAGTCCCTCTGGCCATGGTGTGAGCAGAGCTGACAGATGTCACCTGTCACAGCAGCGTGAGCTTGCCCTGCCGCTCTGGCAGTCCTGCTCTCACCGCTGGTTCCTGCTCCTGTCTCCCCAGGAGAGCCAGGCAGGGAGCAACCTCACCCACTCTGCATCTCAAGTGGACAAAGCACTCAGGGACGGGGCTCCCAAGAGGTCTATGCCTGGAATCTCCACAGCTGACTTTTCTCTCGCTCCTCACCCCTGCTATCAGGCCATGCCCACATACACCTGCTCTGAGCAGGCTCTTCAGCCTCCCGACTGTTACCCTGGGCCCCCCCGTACAGCAGCTGATGCTGCAGGCCATCTCTCTTCGCGTTTATGATGCACAGCCCTAGTCCAGTCCTCCAACTCTCGAGGGACTCTTGTCCCAGTAGGCTGCTCAGTCTCCCACTCCACCCCTGCCGTGCAGACCTTCAGTGGATTTGCACCCTCAGCCCACCCCTCCTCACCGCACACTGGCCTTGACTCATGCCTGCTTTCAAAGACCCTCCGGGCGGGCGGTCCCCAGTCTACCTTATAGCGCCCGCTGAGCTGTGAACAGGGCTTTCACCACTTTCTGAAGCCTTCCATCTCCTTCAAGATCAAGCCCCGACTCCTGTCTTCCAGAAAGCGTGGTGCAATATCCCCATGTCACTCAGGGTGCCTGCCATACCCATGTCCCCTTGTAGCTACAGGATAAAACATGGCCCTCTGTGGGCAGCCTGGAGCAGCTCACGTGACCTGGCACCTGGGGTCGGCCCAGCGGGGCAGAGACCATCAGTCAGGGCTCCTTGGGATTTGGGCTGAGGATATGGTGAACTGGAGCTAGCATCCAGAACAAGGAGGATAAACAGGCAAGCAGAGGGAGAGGCTGTCCTGGGAAATGCGGGAGGGGAGGAGGACGGAGAGACCACTGAGAGAAGCAGCCCAGAGCTGCTGGCCCCTGGCTCCACCCGACTTTCCTGCCAGGGAACCCCTTGGATGAACTTCTGGCCTTCATGACTAAATGTTCTGCAGCCCCAGGCGGATGGAAGCCCTTCCCCCGGCAGGCTCCTAGGCAACGTTTTTGTGTCAGGGTCCTTAACGCGGGGAGGCTCAGGGCGTCTGAGCTCCCGGGGGGCTGATTCCTTCTACTGACCGAGGCCGTCTGAACAGTCCCAGGGCCCCTTTGTGGGGAAAGAGAGCGGAGGAGACAGACAACCTGAGAACACCAGACAGGGGCATGGGGGCGGGGAGGACCATTCAGTACAAGGACTGTTACAAGGTCACGTCTCCTCTCGGGGGACACATCAGGATTACTTGCTATGGCTCTGAATTCAGGTTCCCTGTCCCCAGGGGCCCTGTCACAGCTGGGGGTGAGGCTGAGGATCTCTTGGGGGTGTCGAGGCAGGAAAAAGACTGAGAAGCATGGCCTGACCGGCCTCCATTGCAGACTAAGGAGGAAACCAAGGCCCAGGGAGGGTGGCTGAGGCCAGGGGTGGAGATGGCGGGGCAGGGCAGGCACAGACGCCGACTCCCGATGGAGGCTCGATGTTTTGAGCACATCTCGCAGCCTCTCTGGGGAGATCTGGTTTCCTCCCTGGTTTCTGCACGACCTTGGGCCAGTCACCCCCACTCCCTCCCGCCTGGTTTCCTCCTGCATCTTAAAGAGGGCTGAAGCTCAGTGTCAGGGACGTGGAGCTGGAGTGCCCAGCTCTGCCTGGAACCAGGCTGTACACGGGGGCGGGGCCCGGCGACCTTCCAGAGCCATGCAGGGCTGCTGGGATGAGATGGTGCCGGGGGCCTGGGCTGGGGGGGTCCGCTCGGACTCCTCTCCTACGGGGCACATGTGCCCGGCTGATCTGCCTCCCCGGCCGCCTGCTCCCCAAGGTCTCAGGGGGCAGGGGTATTTGTGTGTGTGCATGATGGTGTGAAAGCATGGGGGGCATGAAGGCGGGTGTGGGCATATGTGAAGCTGTGTGTGTGTGTGTAAATGGAGGCGAGTATGGGTGTGCGAAGCTGTGTGTGCGTGCCTGAGGCTGTGCGTATGGGGGGGTGAAGGTAGGTGTGAGTGTCTGAATGTGGGTGTGCGTGTGCACACTTGGGCGTGGAAACCGTGAGGGAATGGGTCTATTGCTCAGGCTGTGCCCTGCAAAGAGCAAACTGGGGATTCAGCCCCCTGGTGAGCTGAGCAAGAACTAGTCCTGCAGAAGAGTTTTCGTGTCCACCCGAGGTGTTTGAGCCGCACAGCAGATGACAGGAAGGAAGAGTGGCCGGGGAGGACACCAAGGCCCCGAGAGGGGCAGTGGTTGGCCCAAGGTCCGTGCCGAGGTCAGCACGGGGCCTGAGCTGCCTGGCTCCTAGGTTGGCGTGGCCCCTTCCTCGGACCATCTGCCCCGCGTCCCCCTGGGCCCAGCTACGGTGCGCCCTGGGACCCCAGGCCTGCCGCCCTGAGGACTGATGCCTGAAAGGGCCGCTCTGGGCTTCACACTCGGTCTGCCCTCTCCCTGTGAAGAGCAGCCTTGCACTGATAGGCTCACACCTAGGCCTCCCCCCTCACCAGCCCTCTCCACCTCCTCCTTCCAAGGCATGAAGCCAGGGCCCGAGGAAGCAGGGGGTGGCCGAGCACCGCCAGGGACCTGGCAGGGGACAGCCTGATAGACAGCTGGGGCAGGCCACATGCAGGAAGCTGGCCGAGGGCAGGCCCCTGGGCCCTCTGCCCCGCCCCCACCAGAGAAAGAGGGAGGCTCTCGTTCCCTGCCCCCTCGGCGTCACCCCTCTCCCCCACTATCCCCATGTGCAGCAAGAAGGAAGCTAAAAGTCCAGAAGTTAATCTCTGGCCAGGGGGAGAAAGCGGAGGCTGATGCTCCTATGTCAGGGGATGATGGATAACCATGGGCGCAATGTCTCCAGTCGCCCATCTACCCCCATGTCCATCTTACAGAAAGAGGAAGAGAGGCCCAGAGAAGGGAACAAGTGGCCAGGGCTTCTAGCTGGCCTGGCCTAACATCATGGAGAATTCCTGGTGGAGAGGGTTCTACGTCTGCCCTTCCCAGCTAGTTGGGCTTACAATGCCAGGGAAGGAGGTGGACCAGGCCATTTCTTCCAGCCTTGGTGTTCACTGTGAGGACCAGAGCCATGTTAGCTTGGGAGGGAGGATCCCCAAGACACTCCTGTCCCAGTGTGCCTAGGACTTTCTAGGTTTTAGCACTGAAAGTCCCACATCCCTGGAAACCCTGTAGTCCCAGGCAAATCGGACAGTTGGTCCCCCTACTCGAACCAACAGGGGACATCTCCCAGTGCGTCCATGGATTGTGGGGCCAGGCTGGAGGGTGGGGAAGAGTTGTAGAGGCCATCAGCTTAACTGTCCTGCCTCTCAGCTCATCCTCACCCACCTCTGCTTGAATACCCCCAGCTCCCAGGAGCTCACCACCACATTAGGTACCTTCATTTGTTATGGAGCATCTCCAAGTGCCAGAAAGTTCTTCTTCCAGCAGGCTGATGGCTGCCTTCCTGTGGCTTCTCCCCCTCTCCGTCCCCTTTCCCCCCGCCTTCCTTCCACTCCTGAGAACACTCAGAAGACACGTGCCTTCTTCTAGGTCCTTGCCCTTCAGACACTTGAAAGCTGTGATCACACCTCCTGGGGCATCTTGGGCACATCTTCTCTGGTGAGAGATTTCTAGGCCCTCTTGCTTCATCCAGCCTTGGTGTGCTGATGATGAGCAGACAGCAGACAGTGGGGTCTACCTCATCACCCCACTCCCACCATGCTGTCCTCATGCCCCTCCCCGGCTCACGCCCTCTCAGGGCCCTCACTTCCAGCTGCTCCCCCCTGCAATCTCACATATTAATTGAGCACCTACTGCATACTGGTGAGGGGGGAGGCCACCGAATGGGACAAATACCATTCCTGACCTCACCAGGGTTGCGGTGTCCTGCACACAGAACACAGCACCACAAATCGGGGTTTAGGAAATGAGGGGAGGCCTGGGGGGGCTGTGAGGCTTTCACAGGAATGGGCACCTGAGCTGCGTCCGGGCGCCATGTCATCCTGAACCAGGTGAAGGGGGAAAAGAGGGCTCCAAAGAGGGAAGCAAATCCGCAGCTTGGAGAGCAGGGCTGAGTGGGGAGGGCACCCTAAGTGCAACGGGAGCCTTTGGGAGGCGTGGGACCTGGTCTGTGGGAAAATGCTCGCTCTGGCCACCATACAGAAAACAGACAATATTGGGAGGCAGGGATGGAGGCAGGATAGTGGGGACCAGTGTGGTCATCCATCTGGCTCTGCCCTCACAGGCCCCCAGCCCTGGGGGCCCACGCATGGGCAGGGTGGGCATGCAGCCCCCAGGGGAGGGGACAGGGCCGCCCTCCCCCAGGCTTCACCTGTTAGCCTGTCACACTCCTGCCTGAGATCTAGACAGAGGCAGCCCTCTCCCTCCTGCCCTGCATCCCCATCTCCTCCACACCGTAAACCTGTCTTGTAAAAGCCGATGAAAGGCCTGGCCGTCAGCCACGAAAGCCTTCTCGGGCCTTCTCTCTGGTCGCGTGTGGCTCCTGGAGAAAGCAGGAGGGGGCAGGAGGCTGGCATTCAGCTGCTCCGTAAATCTATCAAAGCTAGTTTCTCTCACTTCCCGACATTCCTCCGTAAAAAGCCACTCAGCTGCGTTTACAAATTACAGAATTCATTTGATGTCAAGGACCTGGCTAATGGCTTGGGTAAATCCAGCAAGAGCCAATGGGGCCCCTCCCAGCTGGGCTCCTGTCTGGTTGTGCAGCCTTGGGCACCGAGGCATGGCGTCTCAGCCTCTGCCTTCCTGTCTGTAGAATGGGGGAACAGGTGGCTGTGAGGATCAATATCACAGATGCGTGTGCCTGACTTGGGGGCTGGCCCAGAGTTAGGCCCCTGGTAAAGGATGGTGGTGGTGATGCATATGGAAGCCTGTCTGAGGCCAAGGTTTGGGGAAAGGTGATGGGGGCAGAACCCAAGGCCTGGGGTTTCTAGCCCCTGACTTGCATCTCTCTGCCAAGCAGGCCCTCCTGCATCACTGGGCATTCTCTGGGTGAGGATGCACTGGAAACAACCAGGCTTATGCACGTAGAAGGATTCTCTTCCTCTTCCTCTTCTCATACAGCAAGCTTTAGATCCTCTCCCCATCTAGATTCTTTGAGCCTTCCTACATCAAGACTATTCTAGCCCTTAGAAGTTCCTTATCTTGGAAGTTCAAGCAATCCATGAACTGATTGGTTGAGGTTCCCTGGATCCTGGGTTAAGAAGGATTCTGAGGCTGCTTCCAGTTCATTAGTGATGTATGCCATTGGCCTTAGACCGTGTGAGGTGGCCCCAAATATGGCCCCATGCTTTGCCATCCTTTCAAGTTCCAACCCCCTTGTCCTGTAGATGAGGCAGCTGATATTCAAGAAGGGCCTGAGCAATGAAGAAGGGGGGTGATATTCCCTAAGCACCACTGTGTGTTACACACCAGCCACCACGCACAGACACCTTCCCATCGGACCCTCCCATTGGACCCTCCCGACAACCCCCACCATTTGACAAAAGCTCTGAGGTTAGAGCAGTCACTCAGCCAGCTGGTCGAGCTGTGCCTTCCAGGGGACATCGTACTGGATTCCAGGGTCCCAAAGAACACAGGACAGCCAAAGACCCGGTCCTTGGAGCAGAGGGGGCCAGACGTGCGGTGTGCAGATGGAATGGCGCAGCTGGAGGCCACAGGGACCTCCCAGAGAGGGGATGAATCATTGCAGGGGGGACGCTTTCCCCAGCCAGAGTTTCTTATTTATCACTGGAGAGGTAAAACAGAGTAAATTGGTAGTAGGGCTGGAAAAGCCAAGCATCCTCCAGTTTGGGCAATTCCGAGAACTTTGCAGGGAGCTTCCGCAACCGTGCGATGTTGTTGGAGCCGCGGAGAGACCCTGCAAAGGTGAACAGTTGGTGGCTCGGCCTGGCCTGTCTCATTGAGGAGGAAGTGAGGCTCAAGGAGGTGATGTGATGGGCACCCCTAACTGGTGGGGCCGCAGCGTCAGGGACATGTTCCCGCGCTGCTTAGCTTGTCTTCTGGAGAAAGGGTGTCATGTCCCCCCATTCTTCCTCCTCCTCCCCGTCCCTCTTACCTGTGAAGGCCCTGTGTCCAGGGCTTGACACACGCCATCTCTAACCTTTACAAAAGCCACATGCAGGGGGAGCTCTCATCAGCCCCATCGCACAGATGAGGAGACTGAGGCTCAGAGCAGTTGAGGTGCCAAGGTCAACATGGTGACTCCGAAGCTCGGCACTCTCAGCGCCCGCTTGGGCAGCACGCACGCTGACGTGGGGCAGCAGAGAAGCTGGCACGGCCTGCACGAGGATGGCACACCACGCCTGCCGCGGTCCACGCTTCCAAAAGAAAAAATAGTTTGCCCTCTCGGCTGGAAGCCTGTTGTCTTCAGCCGTCCTGCCGCCCGTCCCAAGCCAAGGAAGCTTCTGCCGGGGCCCAACTCCTGGCCCGGGAACACTCGCGGGGCAGAGACCGTCAGCAGCCAAAAGGGGGTAAAGATAAAACATCTCCCTTCTGGGGTCACTGAGTAAAGTCAGGCCACGGGCAGGAAGGCGAGCCCGACACGGATCAGCAGCAGCATCCTTTTGTCATCCTTGTTGCGGAGTGAGCACAGCGCGCAGCACCCAGTGGGCCCACAGGAGAGAGTCTGATGAGCGTGGGATCCAGCGAATGAATGACCGAAGGAAGGAACGCAGCACCTGGTCCTCTGCTCCTTCATCTGGAAAGTGGGACAGTGACAGCTCCCCCCTAAGGCTGTTCGAAGGCTCGGGAGCCCCGTCCAAGCACTTCCCACAGAGGGCACGCTGAGCGCTCCGTAAACAGGAGCTATTATTTTAAGGAAAGACCTTTACCCTCTCAGAGATCACAAGCTAATCGCCTCTCCCTCGTCGGCCTTCACCCCCCTACTCCTGGATGAACCACAGGTGGTCCCAGAGCCCCTGAAACTCAGTCACTTCCGCTGAAGTCCCGGGCTTCGGGGCAGCCGGTGCCCCCCACACACATCGGGAGCAGATGTTAGAGAAAATCAAGGTGGCCTGGATTTGAAAGGCTCTGTGTGTAGTTCTGAGTTTGTCTCAGAAGATGAAGTCATCGTGTGTGACACAGATCAATATAAACATCAGTGCCGCTGGGCTGGCCAGGCTAAGGTGTAAAGGAGGTGACAGTGGAGTCAGCTTCCTGCCTAACTGCAGCCACCGTCCCGCCCCGGGAAGGTCCGGGAAGCCGGCGAGGAGGAGGGGCTCTCCCGTGCGCTCGGGCCCAGTCCCCTCCTGCGGCCTCGTGAGACAGGGTCCCTTCCCAGACCCCACAGGCTGGTCTGCTGCATCACGGGGACCCTCTGTGTTCCTGGCAGAAGTGGGCTCGGGGATGTCTCTCTCTCCAGCTCTGGGCCATACTCCCCGTGGGAGCTCCATGTCCCCAGAGTCCCTTCAGTGTGGCCCACCACCGGCTCTGTGCCAGGCAGAGGGGCCCAGCCATGCCAGCAGTCCAGCCCTGTGGGGACTCGTCCCCACACCAGTGGGCTGCAGTCGTGCCCAGGGCTGTAGAGGAGTGCCTGGTACTAGAAGGGCGTTGAACGGGGACCTGGCCTCATCGGGGGCGTGGCCCAGCTGAGCCAGAGGAGTCCGGGTGACACGGAGGTGGACGGAGGCAGAGGAACCACCTGTGCAGGAAGTGGCCAGGACGTGGAAGAGAACAGACACATTCAAGAAAAGGAAAGGAAGTCATGTGCTGGGGTGCAGAGTCAGCTGCAGGCCCCGTGCGGTGGGCAGGGGCCGAGTGTCATCCCAGGTTTCCGGCTCCCGGACCCCCTGGGCCCGTCTCTGACCACCCACAACCACAGACGCATTCCCCTTGCAGACCAGTTTATGCAAATCAGGTCACGGGCGCCGGCTGCTGCTCCTGGCCTCACCATCCAGCCGGTGCCGTGGGACTGGGAGTCCCCCCCACCATGCGACCGTCCCGGCTACACCCACTGCCTGCCTCCAGGACACACAGAAGCCACACTCAGGAGCCAGCATCTGGGGCTCAGAGCAACACAGCACAAATACACGGACATCTCCAGAGCCACGGACGCATGGGTCACTAGCAACTTACTGAACTTGGCAGTGGACAAGGACCAGGTTGGGGGAAGGCGTCAAGAGCTAAACCTTAGCACCTCGCATTTCACCCCAGCAAAGAGACGAGGCAGGCACTGGAGGCCCGTGGCTTAGGATCCACTCCGGCTCCTTCTGAAACTGGAGCAGGGCAGGCTGTGCTCCAGGCCCAAGCTCTCTGCAGCCCGACCTGAGTCTCCATCACCGCCTCCTCCAGGTAGGCTGCCCTCCTCCCTCCATGACCCTGGTGGCCTTTGTCCCCATGAAGTGCTGAAGCATGAACTTCACTAATCCTCAAGGGTCTGGGGACCTGGACAGAGCCTGCCCCTCCCCACCCCCTAGGAAACTGGTCCAGGGGAGAGTCACACTGAACAATTCAAAATGAGCCCAAAGGCCATTACCTCCAGGGAGTGGTCTAGCCTCTTGCTTCTCTATTTGAGAGACAGAGACATAGAAAGACAGGGGGTGGGGTGGCAGTGGGGACAAAGAGATAGAGACTTGGAGGAGGGTGAGAGACAAATGTGGTATCATCCGTCACTATACTTACACTCTGTGTCCCTTAATGGGCATCCCGGCTGTCTTGCTCTGCCCGGCACCCGGAACAGAGAGACCCAGAGCAGGGGCCAACGAATGTTTGTTAAATGAAGCAAGGACAAAGATCATAAAGCAAAGAAAGCAGAACGAGAGGAAAAGGCGAGGAATGGGGTAGCAGGCTGAGAGAGTTGCTGGGTCCCTCTTTCTGTCCTGTTATGTTTGTATATTTTTGGTGAGAGCAGAGGCTGACTACGGGACCAGCTCTTCTACCCAGGACCTCAAGGGGCAATGGTGAAAGCGAAGCCTGACGCTGAGCTCCTGGTCATCCCTCCCCAGCCACCCAGGCTACCCTAGCACCCACAAGTCCAGCCGGGGAGCCAGGCCGGGGGCCCCGTCCTCTAGGTGGCTCGACAGCACCCATGTGCAGAGCAAACAAAGCATCCACGTGGGCGTGTATGACTTATGGCTTTAATCTCCCTGATAGAAGGCCTTTAAAGATTATTTCAGGGAGGAAAAAAATAATCCTGGGTAATGAATCACGGCCTTAAGAAGCTGATAAGCAGCAGGGAAGCTGGCGGGGCCCGAGTTCCTGATTTAATTAAAGTCTCATGGATACTCCCTGAAACAAAATCCGTTGCAGCCATCAAGGTGATAAAAAGACTGCAGGTTACTTTAAACTAACTCACCTGTCTCATGAATCTTCTTCCAGGTGGAGGGGACAGACGAAGGGGCCGTGTCCCTGCAGAGGGCCCCATGTAGGGCTGCGAGGGACCCCTGGGGGATAGAAGGTGGCTCACGGAGCCCAAGAGCTAACGTAGATCAGAACCTGGAGGATGCAGGAGGATCCGTTCAGACAGGGAGTGGGACACTGTGTGTCCTTAGGTCACTCGCTGGACCTCTCTGGGACTCAGTTTCCAATCTAACATCCGGGGAGCAAGAGATGGGTCCAGCTGGTCTCTGAGAGGCATCCCCGAGCTGGCCTTCAGGGTCCTAAGCCCCACGTTCCCCGAGGAGGTGAGGAGAAATGGGTGGTATCTGCACTGGGAAGGCCCTTCTCTCCGGATCCTGCCCACAGTGCCAGCCCCCCCACCCCCACCCCGCTTCCCCTTCCCTGCCCTTCCCGGTCCCACTCACACACACGACTACCTGGTAAAAGTGCAATTGCCGACACTCTTGGGGACACACTCCTGGTCCAGGGAGGGAACGGTGGGGTGTACGTGTCCAGCCCGAATGCACCAAGGAAAGCAGGGCCTTCAAAGCAGGCAGGAGCCGTGGACTCTTTTCTGCTCTGCCACCAGGCTCTGCCGAGGCTCCAGAGAGAAGCCGAGTGGACTGGACCTGGAAGGACAGAAATAGAGCCCAGGAGAACATGACGACAGTGGCCAGTGGTCTGTACGCCCTCTGAGACTAGCCGGTCCACAGGGAGTGAGAAAGACAGCTGGCTGGGTGCTGGGTGCGTGCATGGATGGATGGATGGGTGGATAGACAGGTAGGTGGATGGATGTGTGAATGGCTGGATGGACAGGTGGACACAGAGATGAGCAGCACGCAGGGGAGGGGACTGTGAGCTGAAGCTGGGTTTGGTCTCCTGGTGCCACAGCTCCCTCCCTGAAGCTCTCAGCCCTGGCAGACTCTGCTCAGCGCAGATGTGTGCGTGACCACGGGCCATGTCACCCATGAGGGCCAAGGCCACGGGCTCAGGGTTGCCAGATAAATGTGAATTTTAGATTAATTACAAATAATTTTTAGCAAAACTTTGTCCCCAATACTGTATGTAGTTGCTCCATATGGCAGCCCTGCACAGAGTGTCCCCCGGGCCCCGGGCCTGGCAAAGGGCTGCTCCAGAGAGAGGCCCCCACCCAGGCGGTGTGCATGGTGAATTTCTCATTCATGGCCTCCCCCCCTGGGCCCCGAGGCCCCGGAAGCCTCTGGCTGGTGAGTGGGTAAGGAGAGAAGAGTCCACCGAAAAACTGCAGGCTGAGACGTGGCAGTGCCAAGCCCGGTGCCCTCCCCAGGAAAGCCTCCGGGCCCAGGCCAGGCTGCAGGTCGGGCTGCTGGGGGCTGGCTGCCACCTAGCTGCCAGGGTCAGAGCGGCAGGCTGCCGCGCCCCAGGGACAGTGGGCAGGTAAATGCCCTCACAAAACAGCCTCCTTATGCAAGGTTAGGATTGTTATGCACTTGACAGAAGAGGAAACTGAAGGTCACCCAGAACCTCAACTCATATCCAGACCCTACCATGGACGTAGCCTGGTCTCCACCTCCAGGCACCCCCTCTCCTATTCACAGCCACTAAGTGGGTCCCCAAGGCCCGCCCTACCATAGGCATCTCCAGCTCACCAGCCTTCCTCAGTAGCTCCCTGTTTTCGATGCAATAAAACAACGCCTCTCTGCGCTGATGTTCAGAGCCTCTTCAACCAGCCCAAACTTCGCTTCCCTGACTTTTTCTCTGCCTTCTAAATCCTCCTGTGTTCCGCCTCCTGGAAACTTCCCCAGCCCTCCTCTGCCTCCTTCCCTCCGGGTCCCTCATCTCTGAGGCTGCTGTGCCCCCTGCCCTTCGTCTGCCCTGAGGCTATTCCCCACCTCCACATGGCCCTAACTTTCTAAAGCCCATGGGCCCCTCATGCCCTTAATAAGCTCATCTAATTCCACACCTTCAAGTTCCATCCACTAACAACTCCAAAATGCCTCTCGCCTGAACTCCAGACTCACACTGTGCACCATCCACCTCCTGGGAGCCCTCCCCTAGGAGCCCAACAGGCCTCCCTCCAAAAGCCGCTCACCCTCAGCCTTTCCCGTCCCGTGGCACCTCCACCTCTCCAGTTAGGCCAGATTTCTCTTGCATACACCCCACATCCACTCTGCCCACAAAGCCTGTTGGTGCTGCTTCCAATATCAGCCTGAAGTCTGACCACTTCTCACCCCCCTCCACCCAAGGTGGCCAGCCACGCATGCCCACCACGCAGGGGCACTCGGCCAAGGACAGCCTCCTGGGCGCACCAGGACCACTGCACAGGCCCCCTGGCTGGCCTCCTCACTTCCTCGTCCCCTGCAGTCTTGGCTCCCATTCATTCATTCATTCATTCAAGGACGGGCAAGGCCCCCGCTGTCGTGAAGCTTCCACAGGGTGAGGGCAGGGGATAGGATGGTGGGGCTGGAGACAGATAGTTAGCAGCCAGTGAGACACGCTATTATTTCGCTGCAATCGAGATCATTGCTACAAAGCAGAAGTGGGCGGGGCGTGGGGGGGTCACAAGGCAAAGAGCAGGTGGAACCCACGTGGTCTGAGGCACAGAAAAGGCTTCCCTGAGGAGGGGCATTAAATCTGTGTTCTCAAAGATGGGTCTGTGTTACGTGGACGAAGAGAAAGGAGGGTGGGGAGGTGGAGGGAAATGATGCAGGGAGAGCGATGCACTGGGAGGGAGGCAGAGGTGGGAGGAAGGAGGCCCAGAGGTGGGGGCGGGTGGTGTGCGCTGAGACCGGGGGCCCCGCAGGGATGAGACCCTCCTGGCCTTGTGGGCCTTGGAGGCACTCAGGGTTTTATTCATGGACCCCTCCATACATGATTGCCCACCCACCCCTGATTCAGGCCGAACAGGGCAGTGAGGGGTTAGTGAGACACCAGCCACAGAAACATTATGTCAGGCTGGTGACAAAGGTCTGGAAGTCCACCTGTAACACCAAGGCTCAGAGAGCCTGCCTCCGAGAGTCCCCAGGTGCCTCCCTGTCCCGCACACTTGGTGAGTGTGGAGCCCCTGTGCCGGCCCCAAGCAGCCCAGACAACCCAGGGGAAGGGCCCCTGCTGTGGCCTTGATGGCCTTCCCAGGGGCTGGACCGAAGGACCTCAGCTGTCCTGCTGCCTGGGGGTGCTCCCAGGCCCACCCACACAGAGGAGGGACCTGGGGTTGCCACAAGAGTGCCCAGGGAGAAAGGGAGCCCTTTTCAAGGGGTCTGGGAGTGGGGAGTCAGGGAAGGCTCCCTGGAGGAGGGGACAGGAGAGAGTCCTGCACGTAGAGGGAGTGGCAGGAGCAGAGCAGGGCTGTGCAGCACTCATCTTCAAGAAGGGCTCAGGGAATAGGGGTAGAAAGTTGGATGGAGTGAGTCGGGTTTGACTGTCAGGGGTGGAGGGAGGTGGGAGGGACACATGTGGCCGGATGGGGAAGAGAGCTGAGGAGTGTACCTAATTTGGGGTGTGGGTAGCAGTGGCCTTCCCCCATGGGGATGGGGGCAGTGACGTCCTTGTCACTGCATCCGTCTAGCATGGCATGGCTGTACCCACGGGGCACACGAGACAGGGAAAACTCTCCCCAGCAGGCCGAGCGGATCCCAAGAACCCAGGCTCTTGGTCTGGGGCAGAGTGGGGTTACCAGGGGCCGGGAGCAGTGGGGAGATGCTCTTGCTGCCGCGTCTCCGGCGGGGGGAGCAGGGGATGGACCGAGGGCAGAGGGGAGGCTCCCGGACAGGGATTCTGACAGGGGACTCGGAGTCTCGGAAGTACTGGCGTCAGAGCCAGGGGCGCAGGGGATCCTGTGAGCCTCAGCGGCCCCATCTGCCAACTGGGTGGATGATCCTCCTTCCACCAAACCATGGGTGGACGGGGGTGACGTTGGCAGATGCAGAGCTGTGCGCGAATGCCAGGCTTTCTTGAGGGGGGTTCTTGATGAGGCCGGGGGTGAAGCCAAGACTTACTTGAGGTCCCTGTCTTCCTTCAACAGGAAGAATCAGGAAGGACAGGGAGCCCTCCTATTGTCTGGCCTCCTCCCCAGAACCCACAATGACCCCATTGTCCCTCACATGCCCAGCCCAGCCCCGCCCGACCCGGGCAAGAGCCGGTTGCGTCTTCCTCCACCCCCACAGGCTCAGGAGGAGGCTGGCTCTGGACTCCTGAGGCCGTCCCAGGCACCTGCTCCTGAAGGAACCCCAAGCTTTGGGGCACTGGTTGTGTCCAGCAGAAGGAAAACTGAGGACAAGTTTCCCACCATTGAAGATCTACGAGGGCACCAGGACTGGAGCTCTGTTGCTGGTCCTTGTCTCTAGGAGAGGAAGAGGGAGCACTCCCCCAGGTCTTGCAGATTAGCTTGGAACAGATGCCGAGGGTAGCCCAGGGTCTACAACTTATCTCTGAACATGTAGCTTAGCCCAGGCTAGCCTAGAACTAGCCCACAGGTCAGCCCAGGCCCACACACTAATCCAGGGACACACGATATCCCCAAACACTTGCGTTGGTTTGGAACACCTGTTAGCCCAGGATAGCCCAGGACTCAGAGGTCAGTTCAGAGCACACAAGTTAGGCCAGGTTAGTCCCTGACGCATAGGTTTCCTTGGCACACCCAGGATAGATGACAACAAATAAATTGGTCCAAAAGAATAATTTTTCAGGGTTCCTGGGTGGCTCAGTCAGTTAAGCGGCTGCCTTTGGTTCAGGTCATGATCCCAGGGTCCTGGGATCGAGCCCCAAGTCAGGCTCCCTGCTCAACGGGGAGCCTGCTTCTCCCTCTGTCCCTCCCCCCCGCTTGTGCTCTAGCGCTTGCTCTCTCTCTCTCTCTCTCAAATAAATAAATAAAATCTTTTTTAAAAAGAAGAATTTTTCAAAAATTGATAAAGCAGTAGAATTCTCCTTCAAATGAAATCTCACCCAGAGTCCAAAGTATAAAACCGATGAAGTGGAGCTGCTGTGGTTGGGGATGGAGGGGGCGGGAGCGGGGGGCCGGGGTGCAGTGGCACTCTGGGAACCGTGCCTCCCTCAGTGGCCAGGGAAAACCCTGCCTCGGGCATTAACCAATTTCCGTGATACAAACACTCCCACCAAGGCCTCTGCAGGCCAGCAGCCCTAGTTACTGACTCAGAGATGGGAAGAGATGCCCAGAATTACCTCCACGAGCCTGTGAGCCCGCGCCAGCTCCCAGAGCTACCCACTGGACCTGAGCTCTTCTGGGGTCATCCCAGGACTCAGAGGATCTCAGTCCTGGGGAGCCCAGGTCCAAGACACAGAGGTTGGCCCAAGCCTGGGGGTTGACGAGGCAGTTTCAGGATTTCAAAGTCTGAGGGGAAGCCAGAAAAATGTATCCCGATCCCCGGCAAGCATGGGGGGGCAAGTCAGAAGTGATGTCAGCGGGAGGGACCCGGCCCCAAGAATCGCCCGCATGACTTTGACCAAGTCCTCTCTGGCCTCTGGCTCTCAGTCTCCCCACCTGTACAAATGAGGGCCGTGGGGCCCCACCCTGGCCTCGGGAAGTCAGTTGAGCTTGCCTTTGTCACTTCCTGCCTCTGCCCCCTTTGCAGGCCTGGCACCCCGTCCCGGCAGAGCCCCAGGCCCTGGGTCACTCTCCCTCCACCCCTCAAACACCTGTCCTCAGCCAGCTGCCATCCGACGGAGTGTGCGGAGCTGGACACAGGGCGTGTGTCCTCCTTTGTCAGAGGCGAGTCCCACACGTGCCCACGACAGCCCATGCAGGCCGGCCTGATCCACGTGCGGTGCCTGAAGGAGCAGCGGGAGGGTGGCTCCTCGCAAGCAGCCCAGAGCATCGGGAGAGCCCAATCTGGCTTTTCTTTTTCAATTTGAAAAATAAGGTAAATTATGAAATAGTTTGAACACTCAGAAAAGGACATTTAGCTACCACCTGGACTGAGATGCTAGTATTCAGCCAGGCTTCTCGGACTGGGACATGCTTCTCCCCCGCTCAGAGCGTGCTCAGTGCCCCTCCCGGGGCCCCCTCCGTTCTCACGCAGGCGCAGCGGGCCAGGGGTGCCTGACGCCTCCCTCCCAAGCAGGGGCTCGCCCGGGGCAAGACTGGCTTCTCTGTGCATCGGCCCTGTGTTCTGTCACACGCACGTTCCCCTGACATCTCATAACCCCCTGGTGAGGCGTGGGCAAAGGAAGACTTATTCTCTCCATTTCACAGAAGAAGAAGAGGCATAGAGGGTGAGGGAGTTACCCGAGAGCACACGGTACATGGTGGCAGGTCAGCACTAGACCCGGGTCTGTCCCTAAGACGAGGGTTCTCTTCCCCATCAGCCCCTGGGTGGCCTCGCCCGCTCCCCTCCCCTCAGGGCCTCCAGGTGGGTTGCTAATAAGCATGCTGCGTCCATGGGTGTCAGTGGGGACTGTCCCAGGCAAACTGGGCCATACCTCAACACTACCTTTGAAAACCTACCCCAAGAGGTGGTCGAGAGCCAGCATTGTGTGAGGTACAGGACACCGTCCCGCCCCAGAGGTGCACACGGACGCCCAGATGCACACATTTATGGTAGCCATCGGGCTGTGCATGCTGAGCATGCCACACACAGAGCTGCCAGCCGTGGAGCAGGAAGCAGGAAGGGCTGGCTTTCTAGAGGAAGTGGTTTGATTTAGGTCTTGGACAGCAAGCCCGGCGAGGTGGGGAGGAGGGCAATCCCACCTGGCAGAGGGCCCCCCACATTCCAACCTCAGTGGTAGGAACCCGCACCGCCCAAGGAGCCAAAGAGAGGGGTTTGTGAGAGGATGGGAAAGTAAATGATGACGATGGAAAAGCATATGCCTGTACACGCATCCACAGACGAATCAAATCCAGAATATGTTTTAAAAAAAAAAGATGGGGCGCCTGTTTGGCTCAGTGGTTAAGCGTCTGCCTTCGGCTCAGGTCATGATCCCAGAGTCCTGGGATCGAGCCCCACGTCGGGCTCCCGGCTCAGCAGGAAGCCTGCTTCTCCCTCTCCCACTCCCCCTGCTTGTGTTCCTTCTCTCGCTGTGTCTCTCTCTCTCTCAAATAAATAAATAAAATCTTTAAAAAAAAAAGAAGAAAGAAAAAAGAAAAAAAATATCTCCAAATCAAGAAAAAAACCCCAGCCTAAAAAAAAAAAAAAGCACTGGCCAAGGCCTGGAACAGGCGCTATTCAGTGAGCCCGAGTCCAGCTGCCCAGTGAGCATGTGAAAAGTCCCCAACGCCACCACTCGCGGGGGGAAATGCAAATTACAACCACAATGGGATCCCATCATACTCCCACCACGATGGCTAAAATTAAAAAAGAATGCTCGCTCCCCGAGCCGACAAGAATGCGGAGCTACCAGAACTCACACACGCTGCTAGTGGGAGTGTTAATTAACCGCTTGGGAAATGGCTTGGCAGGATTTACGGAAACTAAACACATGCCTGGGTTGTGATCTGGCAAATGCCAGTCACAAGAATTTGCCCAAGAGAAACGAAAGCAAAATGACCGCCAAAGATGTAAACAGAAACGTTCATCACAGCTTTTTCCATGCGAGCCAGGAACTGAGAACCGCTCTACAGCCCAGGGATTGTGGGGTGCATATGTAAGTGAGGGCCCATCCCGTCAGTGAAATACTACACGGCGATGAAAAAGAACAAATTGCGAGGCCTTTAAGTGTGGGATGGACCTCACAGCCATAAGGTGGAATGGAAGGAGGCAGACAGAAATGCCTGTGTGCTGTGTGGATGCATTTGAATAAGCTCAGGGGTAGACGCAACTAATTTGGGGGATTAAGGTCTGAAGAGCGGTTACCTCTGGGAGATTATTGACTGGAAAAGGGCCTGGGCTGTTGGAGTGTGCTGTATCTTGATCGATGAGGCATTTACACAGTCTACACCTGGAGAAATCCATCGAGCCATGCACACTTAAGATTTGAGAGCTTTATACTAAGAAATACACCCAATAAAGAGGTTTTTTTTAATCCCTCTAGATAAAGTTCACGAGTGGAGTGGAGAGAGCCAGGGAGGGCAGGACAAGCACTTGGGAGGCTTTTGCAACACCCCAGGTGCGAGAGAATGAGTAAACCAGCGGGAAACAGGTGCCAGGCGTGGGCTCAGCCGATCATGCCACAGGAGGCTTGAGGAAGATGTCAACAGCGTGGGCAGCTGGGGGAGGCTTCTAGAAGGAGAAAGAGGGACTCGACCAGCAGGCAGAGGCAATGACTCCTGGTCCACATGCCCAGGTGTCATCTAGAACAGGCACCCTCGCTACCCGTCTTAGAGGGGGTGAGCACCCCAACATTGGCGGGCTCAACGAGAATAGTCAGCCCCATTCGTTGGGCCCTTCTGATGTCTGTGGGGCCCCGCAGTGAGAGCTTTATGGGAGCTCTCTCATCAAGCCCGGGAAGGAGGCCTTATTCTTCCTATTTCACAGATGTGCACACTGAGGCTCCGAGGGCTGAGCAGTGGCACCAGCACCCCCATCTGTTAGCCCTCCTTGTTAACAACCGTGACGCACCAGAGGTGGATGGCCCTCTGCAGGGACATCGGTGGGGCAGCGGGGCAGAAGCAAGCCCCGCACGATGGCCCTCCGAGGCGAGCGCTGTTATCCCCATCTTACAGATGAGGAGTTGGAAGCTCAGAGTGATGAACCGGGGAACCCCCATCCCCCCCGGTGTGCGGTCCCCCAGCCCAGCCTGTCCCGCTTGCCTGTCAAACCTCCCCCGGGTCCTGGGCACTGGAGGGCTGGCACCCCCCAGTGGATGGGGCAGAGATGACCAATTCTGAGAGACCCAAAGAATGAGAGGGGAGGGAGAAAGAACAGAGACGCCAAGGAACTGAGCAAAGCCATGGACTGAGCAGGCGGGGAAGGCAGGCAGCTGGTGCAGAGGTGGGAGACTGAGCAGATGTTCCCAACAGCTGTGAACTCATGAGACAGACGCTGCTGACACCAGCTTGCAGGGCCGGTCCCCGCTCCTGCCTGTCCCCTGCACCCCCTCGGCGGCCACCCTGGTCCAGGCAGCAAGGGGTGTAAGTTGGGGGAGGATCAGCAGAAGGCCAGGCCAGACTCTCCCAGGGAGCCCCCCAGGAGACTGTGCGACCCTGGGCCTCAGTGTTCTCATCTGGACAATGGGTCTCAAAGACCCTGCCGCTACCGTCAGGCTCCGAGCCACCAAGGCATTTCCCCCCCACCAGGCCTCACTCCTGCCAAGAGGACACCCTGCAGCCCTCCACCCCCTCACCCAGGCTCCTGGCTCCCTATGGGAAGTGCAGCCCACTCGGCGCCACCATCCTGGGGCCTCCAGCCTCGTCTCCGAAGGACGGGGTGTGCTCGCTTCGGCCGCACACACACCAACACTGAAACAGGGCGGGGAAGAGGAGCGTGGCCCCTGCATAGGGATGACACACAGAGTCTTGAAGTGTTCCATGTTTAAAAAACGTAAAAACAAAAGATGAGGCCAAAGACTGCCTGCAGCATCCCTGTCCTCCCCGTGACCCCCAGGCAGGCCCTTGCTTCAGGCTCTGCAGGGCGGGAGGTGCCTTGTGGCTGACCTGGGAGGGGCCAATGTGACAGTAGGGTGGGAGAGATCCGGGGGACTCCATCAACCCCATTGTCACCCCCGCCCACCAAGAACTGCCTGGCCTCAAACCAAGCTTTGCCAAACCAGCTGTGTGACCTGAGGCAGGTAACTCAACCTCTCTGAGTGGCTCATCGATAAGGTGCCGATGGGCTGGCCCCCTTGACAGAGCTGGAGTGAGAACTGGCTGCCACGGCCGCAGTGGGAGCCGCCCAGCCGGTGCCCAGCGCTCCGCGGTATAAGGACAGCTCCCGGGCATGAGAGAAAAGACAACCGTGGAGCTTGAAGGGACTTCAGCCAATGCTGACCCCAGGCCTCACTTGACGTCCACAGAGGGCAGCTGGAAAACGGGCCACACAGCCCTTAGGGCTCAGAGGGCACAGAGCCCAAGTTTCTGGCTCCCAGGCCAGTTCTCCCTGGTCACCTGAAGTCACTCCTGCCCCTGCTGCAGATGCGACAAATGCCTTCTCCCTGATGGCATCCAGAGATGCCGGGCAAGAGTGGGCACGGGAAAGCACACCGTGGGCCTCTGGAACCCCCGCTCCGTTGTTGAGGGCGAAAGAACCACAGTCCCTGGGCCCCGAGTGGGGCATCTGCCCGAGAAGGCGAGGCCAGGGTGGGATCCAGGCTACTGAGGCCGCACTCCCTCTGCCTGCTGTCCGCTGGGCCCCCCTTTCGCTGGCAGAGGCTCCAGGCTTGATGAAGCTGTCTGTTGTCTGCAGTGTCACTTCAGATAGAGTCCAAAGGGGACAAAGGGAACAGGAATCACAGGTCCCTGAAACAGGCTGAACCCGATGTCAGCGGCTTCCTTGGGTCTTTAATGCCAGCCAGCTGCCCTGTGGATGCTCAGCCCAGCCCCTGCCCAACCTCACACGGAGGAGGGGGACACTGTGTACAGCCCCTGATTAATTAAACCAATAAACCACCAATGCAAATCTGGCCAAGGACCAGCTCTTCACAGTGCTCCATGCTGAGGGGAGGACTGCATGAACCACTGCAGCAGGAGAACAGGAAGTAGGGAGGAGAGACAGAGGAGGAAAAGAAGGAAGAGAAAGGCCAGCCAGGGAGGGGGCTCAGAAGCAGGCTGAGGGTCCTGGCCCCCAGACCTCCTCTCTGGACCACATCATGACTCATATCTGTAGCATCCCCTGGGGTCCCATTCTCACCTTTGTGCTCTCCTTCCCACCTCCTGCCAACATGGCTTCAAGAAAAGTCCTCTATCAGTCATTCACACTATAGTAAGAATTTGAAGCTGGACAAGAGTGCAGAGATGCCCTGATCCCACGTCATCTGGGGGATAAAGCAACTGAAGCTAGGAGGGCTAAATGCCCCTGGGCATCAGTGGCCAAGCTGAAAACTTCTGAGCACTAGGCCTATACCATTGGTCTTTGTGATGCACAACCTCCCCATGCCAAGGTCTTTCTTCGGTGGAGAGTCAAAATGTCTAACTTGGTGGAAAATATAGGCATATATAGGCCCATATAGTGTGGGCCAAGGCTGGCTACCACAGTAGGAGTCCTGCAGGGGCCCTTTCTTCAGTGTCTTTGGGTCTGGGCAGTGTGGGACCCTGGCAAAGGCCCAGGCAAGCAGCCCTGCTCACCCTCTATTCTGGATTCTCAGGGGACCTGGTTGTCAGGAAGTTTGTCCATTAGGAGAAGCTGTGTGGCCTGGGGCCAGCCCTGGTCTTTTCTGGGCCTCATTTTCTCTGTCTGATCACAAGGGACTCAGAACTAACCATCTGTAAGTGACTCTTCATCAGGGTCTGTAAGGGGAGAACTGCCTCTTTGACAAGCCTGGGGTCTGGCCTGAACAGAGAGCTTATGTTTGGAGCCAGAGCCCCTCTAGCCACCCCCAAACTGCTGGATGGGCCCTGGGGTTCAGCCATGAATTCCAAGCACCCTTCATTTCCCCATCTATAAAATGGGGTCTCACAGGTTGGAGGCTATGCACTAATGAATGCTTTCTGAGCCTCAGAAGAGAAAAAGGGGAGCCTCTGTGGGGACCAGGGGATATAAGGCTGCAGCCTAGGGGCCCCTGATGCCAGGCTGGTCACTGGGCCCTGCCCCGCTGGTCCAGGAAACACCAGCAATCCAGCAACCTCTAGTCTACTAGAGAGGTTTTCCTGGCATTCACTTCCTCTGGGACCTCAAGGAAAATCTTCCGCACGTCATGCCCCTACAGCCCTCCTCTGTAGATGGTTCGGAAGCCCTGTGACCCAGGTTCCCAACTCTAGAGAAAGTGACAGCATTTTCCTCATGTCCCTCTCTCCGACTGGGGTTTGTCAAGTCTTCACACATCCCTACCACTGTGAGGGACACAGGGGATACATGGGAAGGTGCCAGCCATCAGGAGGCTATGTGTCCCCTGGGTAGACAGAAGGCAAAGCAATGAGAGAGGCTGAATGTCATCACGTGTGAAAATGTTAGAATAAATGGCCTCGCGGCCCAGATGCCTCAGCAGGGAAAGGAAGCATAAAGCCCTGCAGTCTTCTAGTTCCTGACCCTGGCAGACAGCTCCAATAGATCCCACAACTCTTTCCAGCTGAGCCCGGATGCAGCCTCCCTGGTCTTTCTGTGAATGGTGCTCCGGGCAGCCCCCGGCCTGATCGCTGGAGTTAGCAAGCAAAGCGGGGCTCACCTGTCCCCAAAGGTCTAAGAATTATAGCTGAGCCGGCTGCAGGAGACTTCTTGGAGGGAGAAGTCTTCACCTAGGCCTTGAAAGAAGAATCTGGATAGTTGGAGGGAACAGAGAGATGTTCCAGGTGGCAGGAGCAGTGTAAGTGGAGATCTGGAGAGAGGAATCTGCACGGTATATTCAAGGACCATGAGATCAGGTGCCAGAGGGGAGAGAAGCCCAGAAGAGTAGAGGGAGGCAGAATGGGAGGTGGGGGGGGGGTGCCCAAAGTCAGGCCAGTCCCACCCCTCTCCCCAGTCTGGTTGACTGAACCTGAAGCCCCACTGCCTTCTGTACCCACTCCCTAGCCTGGAGAGAGGCCCTGGAGGAGCGTGGGGTGAGCGAGGTGGCTCTGGGTGACAAGGAAATTTGTAGCCTCATTAGAATGACATGTCACTGCCCATTCGGAGTTGCATAAACCATCTCCGGCAGCTCTGCTCCGTGGGTGATTTACAGCCGCGTCCAGCCCAGTCCGGCCACCGGTCCAGGGGCAGCCCACACCACAGGGAGAGCTGTCCTCCATCACTGCACCGGGGGCCAAGTGCAGAACGGCCAGCTCAGACACCAGGGCATCTAGGGCTCTAGGATGCACGGGGCACACAGGCCAAGGACAGGTGCACAGTGCAACCCCTTTCCCTTCCCCTGGGCCCCTCCTTAGAAGACAAGTCTCCACCCACACTTTCCTTTAGGACCTCTCTTAGTTTTCACCTCTAACAGGGAGCCCACCAGGATTTATCTGCAAGACCTAACCAACTGCACAGAATGGCAGGAAACCTGTTTATAGGTCTGACCCAATGCTAACATTCTAAGGGACTTGGGCAAGCCATCCCTCTACCCAGGACTCAGTGTCTCCATCTGTCACCAAGGGAGTCAGACAAGAGAGCCCTCGGGCCTCCAGCACTAACGCTCTCGTCATTTCTGTCCAGAGGAGGCCAGTTGCCTGGCTGGCTCCTACAGCATCATCTGGAGTCTAGGCACCTTGTCCCGCTGCCCTCAGAGCCTAGCCCAGGTGCTGACCAGCAACCTGAGGGGTTCAAAGGCCCAGAACCTTGGACCGCCATAGCTGGAGGGGCCTTCAAAGACCCTATGGTCCAAACTCTGCTTTTCCCAGATGGGCCATGGAGGCCCAGAGAGGGCAATGACTTGCCCAAGGCTGCACAGCAAGCCCTCCACAGCCAGGACTTTTACCTTAGTTGAGATCTTGGTGATGTGACTCATGGGTACAAAGGCTGTGCTAACTGTCCCATTCCTGCCACTCACAGGGAGTCCCCTGGGGTAAGGGAGGGTCACTGGACCCTGATGGGTGGGGTCAACAGGGCAAACAGAAGAAATCTCCCCCACCTGCCAAGAACCCACAATCGAGACAAGAGGAAGAGATTCTCGTGGGAAACAGGAGCCAGAGAGTGCACTGTCCCAACTAAAGCTCCCCCATCAACTCCCCACTGCCTGTCATTCCACCGTAAGTGAAGTGTCGCTTTGGGGTAAAAACTGCCCTCTTTATAGAGGAAGTTCCAAAGTCATTTCCTAGCATCTCAGTATAAATGAATTTGTCAGAAGTCCTTCTCTGAGGCAACGGGGGCCCAAGATCAAATAAAGGATCCAAAGAGAAAGACCCCTGCTTCTTCTGGGGTGCAGACAAAAGTTCCTAGAATTCTCTCCCCATGGGCAGCCCTCTGGCCTCATATGCTGGTTTACAGCTTGTCCCAGCACGGGCGCGCACACACACACACACACACACACACATGCACACACACACACACACCGCACTGCCAAGACCAGAGTGAAAGCATCAGCCTAGCAAAGACCTTCTCAGTGTCAGAGAGGGCTTTCTCAGGGGTGGGGAGCTGCCTGACCCTGGAGGCATCCAAGCCAAGGGAGTGGAATGACGAGGGGCTTTTCCATCCCAGAGAGACTCGAGGACACTTTGCCACTCCTCGTCCTCCCCCTCCTCCTCCATGAGCCCCCCAGTTCTGCCAGCCTGAATGCAAGTCCATGAATGTCCTGCCCATCCTCTGCCCTGCTACTGGGGCCCTGGCATTCAAGGGTGTTCTCTGAGTGGCCAGTGCCAGGGTGGCCCCTCGCAGGGGCTGGTAGCCCCCTTGTCACGAGGCTCCAGGGCCCCCAGAGCCCCCCACCAATCAGGCCACAGCCCACCCTTCAGTTGCTGGTCCCAGGCTACAGGACCCCTCGTTAGCACTCATGGGGGCACAAGGAGCCTTGGCCTCCGACCCGGAAAATGACAGTCCCCAAAGGCCCTCACTCACTCGCTCACAGTCTCCCACGTGCCTGTGGGCAGGCACCCAGGCGGGGGCGCGGAGACCGGCCTGCAGTCCTCCTACCTCTCGGCTCCGCATGGCTCTCCCACTCCGAGCCTTTGCTTCCTGCTCTGCCAGTCTCTCCCTCCCCTCTGGCTCTCCTTCTGTGGGTCCCATCTCCTCCCTGTCCGGCCCTAGCGCTCTTTGCCTCTGTGCCTTCTGCCCCTCATTCCCCGCCTCCGGCTCTCCCCACCTCCAAGGGCCCCAGCCCTGCGGGGCTGCACACCCAAGCCAATGCTGAATCAGCGTTTCTGAGCCCTTCGGAGCTGAGGGCAACTCTCCCTTCTCCCCAGCGCAGCCCGCCCGGCAGCCTCCTCCCGCTACTCCCTGTCCTCTGGCCATCTCCTGGGGGCCCAGCCCTGCACCAAGCCCCAAGGCAGGCAGGGGAGGGGAGAGGCCCAGGCACTTCCCTCAGATAGCCAAGGTGGGTTTTACATACAAGCAAATGGAAGCACAGAGACATGAAGAGACCACCCCAGCCAAGCTGCGGTTTAAACCCAGGTCTGCCGGACTCCAAAGCCCAGGGGCTTTCTTATCTCCACGTCGGGGAGCCCAGACAGCTGGGCTAATGGTACAGCCAGGACTCGAACCTCCAGCCCTGCAGGCGCACAGGGACTAGTTCCGTCAGAGCCAGGAGATGCTCACGGAGGGGTGTCCCTGCCACCAAGGGGATACCATCTAGGACAGGGGTGGGGCTGGGGGGTCCTGGAAGGAAGCATCAGGGAGAGGGAGATGGGGGACCCCGGTGGGAGAGCAGGAGGCAGGGAGGGGATGAGCGCAGCAGGGGAGGAAGGTGGGGGGGAGGGCAAAGCAGGGAGGACCCAGGAGGAAAAGACAAAGGGAAGGAGACAGGAAAAACCACAGAGCCCTTCCTCCCCTCCCCCAAAGCCGAAAGTTAAAAATAGGCTGTGTGGTGAAAGAGACAGAATGAGAGCAGGCGTCTGAAGCAAGAGGTATGGGGGCTGCACCAGGAGGAGTGTCCCCGCAGGCCTCAGCCAGGACGAGGTGGTGGCCGCGTCTGCCCCGCCTGCCCGGGCCCCGACCCGGGCCTGAGGACATCCTTGCACCCAGGAATAACCCACCCGTGCAGCGTTCGGCCGGCTCAGAGCCAGGCTCTGGGCACCCAGACCTGGCAGGTTGGCCGTTACAACCCCACTGTACAGATGGAAAAACTGAGGCTCAGAGAGCCACATGACAGGCCTGATTCCCGGGCACCACCATGAGGACTTGGCCACAGAGGGGACAGACCCCCTGTGGGATTCCCTGGGCTCAGAATTAAAGATGCAGCCCCCCCACCCTCACCTCCGAGTTCCGCCCACCCCACCCCGGGCTGACACCCAACATCAAGGAGGGCAGAGAGGAAAGGGTGAGGGACGAAGTCCCAGGAGATCTGGCCGCACACACCACGATGCCCCACCACCTTCTTGCGTTGGCAGCTCTGGGGGAGGCTGAGGCCCGGAGAGGGCGAGCTGTCTGCCCTGGTGCTCACCACAGCAGCAGAGGTAGGCGCTGAGAACCGGGAGATCTTTCTGTTCCCAGCCCGGCCCTGCCCCTAAGCGGCTGGGTGGCAGGGTTAGACCCCCCCTTCCCGGAGCTTGAGCTCCCTCATAACCCCGTGCCCTTCCTGCCTACCTCCTGGGCACGCCTGTGGAGGAACTAATTAGTGGTTGGTTTGCGGAGGCGAAGGCCCACATGCACACAGAGGGTTATTAGCCCTCCGAGCCCGAGAGGAAGGCCAGCTAGGAGCTGCCGTGCTGACGGGGCTGGTTTCTCTGCCCAACTGGAGGGCGTCATTACTTTTGTTAGCAGACAGCGTGATTATTGGATGTTGTTAATAATCTCTTAGGTTTATAAACAGCCTTTCTTCCAAGGATCTTAGGGCTCTTCCACATTTAGCTTCCCCTGTTGCCAGCAGGTCAATACCGCAGCACGGGGAAGCACAGATCTCCGTGCTTTTATGAGACACAGAGGGGTTAGGCCTCTCGACCAGGGTCACACAGCGAGTCAGAGACAGAGCTGGAACCAGTGGTCATGGTCTTCGGGGGTCCAGGAAGAACCCATCTTCTGTAGACTCACTGATTCTCTCGGTCTCTCTCTAGCCATCTCAGGACAAGCCCACCCCTCACACTTGTCTCGTGTTTTCTATCAGATTGGATCCCCTGTGATAAAGGCAGGGCTGGTGGAATTGTTGTTACCATGGGGCAGGTGAGGCTCAGAGAAGTGAAGTGACTTACTAAAGATCACACAGCAGCAGGCAGGTGTCTGGACTCCCCCTCCAGTGCTCTAACCAGGCTGGCAGCTGAGCTGGGGAGGCTCCAGGGGAACAGTGAGGTGGGTTCTATGACAGGTAGGAAGACCTCGTCCTGTTAGTCCTTCCTGCAGGGTGCGGGGGAGGGGCCGAGCCAGGACAGCCCGTGGCCATCTCCCTTCCGTGGCCCACAGGTGGTCGTGAGGGAGCAAAATGAGGAGGAAGAAGGTAGCCCAGACGGAGAGGAGACCCCAGTGGCTGACTGAAGGCAGCTAACTCCCCTGTTTGCGCCTCCATGTCCACAGCTGCCATATGAGGATGGGGCTGGGCAAGGGGAGCCCTTAGGTTCCCTCTGGTTCGGAGGCCGCTGAGGTCTCGAAGAGCCTGAGGTCCAGCCCCCGAGTCCAGCCCGCTAGAGCCCCTCCAGCATGTTGGGGTGGGGGGGAGGGGAGAACCCAGCCAGTAAGGCAGGAGCCCTGGCTTGTATCGCAGCTGACAGGGACCTTGAGCAGGTCCCTCACCCTCCAGGCATCTGTCTCCTGGTCTGTCGAGTAAGGGACTACCCTGAGGTCCCTTCCAGCCCTGGGGCAGCCATGACTGAGGCTCCCGGGGGAGCGGCTCACAGCTGGCTGGTTTGGGCACACAGGAATCTGATTCAGACATGGATAAACATCGGTCACCCAGCCTCCCCGGGCCACCAGGGGCTACAGAGACACCCCAAGGAGGCCCTGTTCATCTTCCTTCAAAACCACAGGCCCCAGAGCTCTGGCCCAGGGTGGCCGGCTCCGAACAGCACTAGCAGCCCAAGTCCCTGGTTAATGAAGACAGATGGGCTCGTCTGGGCTGCAGGGGGGGTAGGAGGTGAGCAGGGCTGGGACTGGGGGAGCTGTCAGAGGGGCGGGGGCTGGAGGGGAGAAGAGATTCCTAATCGAGAAAGATGAGGAGGGGGACAGTCCCCGGGGCCTCCTCCCGAGAAACCGCCCCCAGGGCCCACAGGGCTCCTGCTTTGTAGGCTCTCGGGGTGGGTGCGGCCCCATCCCCGGCACCCTTCTGACTTTGGGCAGGGAAGGAACAGCAGATTAGAGCTCAGCCCAAAGGTCCAGAAGCGATGGGGGAACGAAGCTAGCCGTGACCCTCTCATCACCAGGCACAGCGCTTCAGCTGGTCAGGATTTCCCGGCACAATCTCCCTGGAGTCGCCATGACGTAAGTCCTCCCACCTCATTTCATAGCCAGAGAAACTGAGGCCCAGAAAGGGCTGGAGACGCTTACCACATCACCCAGTACGAGCCTGAGCTTGGCCGTGGACTTGCTTGCTCCCACCACCCCTGGCTCCCAGTCTGCAACCCGAGCCAGCAGGAGGTCTGCGCGGAGGGATGCTCCATCAAGGCATCAAGGCCCAAGAGAACTGGCCAGCCCTCCGGCACGCATGTCAACAGACGGGGCATTCCGTGGGGTGGGGAGGAAGGTGAGGAATGGGGGCAAGCACGATCTTCTCCTGAGGATGTATTACAAGGGCGACCGAAAGGGACCGTGTCAGCCCCAGTTGACCAAGTCAGCGCAGTCAGTGGGATTCTGCCGGGATTCTGCCGGCAGCGCGGTGGCCCCCTGCCTCATTCACATGGAGAATGGGGACAGACAGCCCACCTGGGGCACCAGGACAGGGAAAGCAGGGCAAGGGCAGAGTTGGTTGGAACACTTGCAGTGTTGTTGGTACGGGTGAGCAAAGAGGACACCTCGCCCACGACCAGCACCTCCACCCTCCGTGGGCACCCATGGGAATTGGGAATTGAGAAAGAGACAGCTCCCTCCCCCACCCCTCACATGCCAGAGGCTCCCCTTATACGCCTGCTTTTGAGCCCCCCCACTCTCCCCCCCCCACCTTCTGTGGCCCTCGGCTGCTGGGAGGGCTGCAGGGAGGCAGAGCTTGGGGAATGGTGCTCTGCAATTCAGGCCGCGGAGCCGTGGTCTCCTGACCTGTGAATGGGACATAACAAGACCTCCCTCGTGGGCTTTGTGAGATTAAGACAACACGTGCACCCAGTAAGCTCTCCACCACTCCTCCCTTTCCGGCCGGGCCTTAGCCAAGTGCACATCCTCATTGCTTTACCCCAGCCTCTCATAAGGGACTCCTGGCTGATGCCCTGACAGCAGCCCCCTGCCCCTCCATCTCCTCTGCACAGCCTGCCACGGTGAGCTTCCTGAAATGCTAACCCGAGTCCTGCCACTTCTGGGCTTAAAAATCTGTCGGTCCTGGATATGGGATGAAGTTAAAGAATGGTTGTTAACTTCGTTCAGGGGTGGTCATGGTAGTACGGTTATGTTTTGTTTTTAAAGAGTCTCCAAGTTTTAGAGATACAAAAATATTTATATATGAAATGATACGTGATTTGCCTCAAAATAATCTGAGGGTGGGGTACAGCTGGAACGAGCTGGGCAAATTGTCCATTGTTGAGCCAGGCAGGTGGTCGGTCTATGAGGATCATTATACCAGCTTCCTGCTTTTGTGCGTGTTTGAAACTTCCTAGAGTAAGAAGTTTTTCAAACGTGGACGGAGAATGGATGAGAACGTGGGAGAATGTGATCACCCTTGGTGGGCACAGGGGAGTCATTATACTGCATGCTTTGGTGTATATTTGTACGTTTTCACAATGAAAAGTTGTTTTGATATTGTGTTCCTAAAAGCAATTCTGTCTGCTCCTCCTTGGTGCCCCAGGATGGGGCTCCTTAGCACAGGTCCTCCAGAAAACTGCACCTACAGCCCCAGCGCACTTGTCACTGTGCCAGCCCCCAGCCCCCCGGACTTGCCTGCACCTCACGCTCTGGGATCAGGGACTGCAGTCAGCTGCCAGACACTCCAGTCCGTGTCCCTGCTCTGTCCCCTCAGTGGCACATCTCGAAATCCCGTCAGCCAAGAGGTCTTGGTTGATCCCCAAAATGGCCTTCTCTAGGAAGCAGGTCCTGCTTCTCCTCTGGTCTCCACCCTGCTGGAAGAGATCACCGCTTCCTTGCAGCCCCTACAATCCATGTGGCCAGGGACACGGGCTGCAAGGGGCTGGGTTTGTCTTTGTCTTCGAGCGCCCAAAGCCTAGCACCAAGCCTGAATTCTCAGTCCACTGAGCATCCAGAGGTCTCCGGTAACACGGGACATTCTCAGTGAATCCCAGAGAACCGGGATCATTTCCTGAGGTCGCCCTGCCCCCTGTTGGTGGAAAGTAGCTTTGCAGGGTTGGGTGGAAGCAAAACTGGATTCCTTGCACCCCCAGAGCCTATAGCAGAACTCTGAACGAGGCTCGGAGATGGGGGAGCCCCCGCCACAGAAGCATGCAGAGCCCATCACCGTCAGCCTCCTCCCACCCCTTGGGGCTCCCATATTCTCAGCCCACTGAAGACTCTCCTTAGGAACTGGCCACACCCTCCCTCTGGACACCTGACTTTGGCTAAGCACCACCCCCAACACATACCTTGTCCCTGCCGGGCCAGCTCCTGGTGAATCTTCAAGGCGTACAGTGAACATCCCTCCATGCGGACACTGCCCGGTCCCCCACGTGTAAAGTTACTCTGTGTCACTCTATTTTTGCCCAACCACAGTCCTCTAGGATGGCACCTGTCGCCTGTATTACTGGGGTAACCGACTCCTTGCCCAGACCAGAGGGTCCTTAAGACAGGCCACTTGGTCTCAGCATGGGAGAGACCCACTAAGAGTTTCTAGCACTCTTGCTGAAGGTCCCCGCTGTCTTTGGGAGGGAAGGCTGAGGCATCAGACAGGAGCAGGTAGCAGTTTTTGTCTCCCTCGGAAGAAACGAAGACTTTCTATCTCTAATGTCTAGAACGGTCCCGTCCAGTATGGCAGCCCCCAGTCCCACGTGGCCCTCAGTTGGAGGTAGCTGACCTACCCTTCCCTCATCAGCAAGAACTTCGGCTCAGACGGCCGGAGCCATCCCAGAATGGAGAGTGCACTTAAGGGAGTAAGCGCCCCATAACCGGGGACATTCAGGGCACCCTGGGGACACCTCATGCTAAAAACCAGTGGCCACCTCCTAGTGTGCTTAGGACTCTTGGACTGCTCCTAAGCTGTCTTTCAGATCTCATTTCATTCAACAACATTTAGTGAATGCCTGGCTGAGCCAGGGGTTAAGCTGAGCCCCAGCAATATAATGGGGAGAGACCACATGATCTCTGGGGGACAAAATCGTCACCGTCACCACCACCCTGATCGAGAACCACTGTCCCAGACCCTCCTGGTAGGCAAGCATGGTCCCTGTGAGACATGGGTGGGAAAGAGCCATTTGTGTTGGGGGTGATGGAGGGGAGCAGCCCCCCCCCTGCGGGTGGCTCCATGGGCCTAGAAGGAGGGCAAAGGTGGCCGGTTTCAGGATTTCCACGAGGCAGAGCCTGCTGTCCTTGCCCACCAGCTCTGAGGCTGTGTGCCCCTCAGGAACTGCTGGGAGGGTCCAGCCTCAGCTGTCTGGGGGGAAAGGACACCCCCACTTTGGCCTCAGAGAAGGCCAGTTGCTGGAACAGAAGCATGGGCTACCGAGCAGGGGCCCAGGCCCAGATAGCACACCCTCTGTGGCAAACGTTGAGGCGGGCAGCCTGGAAAAGCCAGACTCTTCGCTCATGGAGAATGGAAGCTTTCCTTTGGGATGGTACAAGCCCCTGGGGTTCATGTCTGCCTAGGGACATGGCTTGGAGGAGGAGCCCCCAGAATATGTATTGAACTTCTAGCCATTTTGGGGGGTGGGTCCTCCCATGCTCTATTTTGACAATATTTTAAGTGACACCACTTGCGTCCCAAGGGTGTGAAGCATTTATAACTGTAACTATCATCTCAATATCCCTCTCCCCTCCTTCCTGCCACTTGTCACAGTACTCAGCATGTAGAAATCAAACAGTAACAGATGAAGAAGGAAAGGAAGGAGGGAGGGGAGGGAACTCGCCCTTGATTACCATGCGCTTGGGAACATGGTGCCTGAAAACAGACATGGCGACCAGAATTATGAACGCAGAGAAGCTTAGAACTGGAAAGGATCTAGGGCCGTAGGTGGAGAGCTCTGTCCCATGCAGCCATCCCTACAGCAGCCCTGACGGGGTCGGTGCATTCAGCTGCTGCCAGCCAGGTACAACAGAGCCCTCCGCTCTTGAGGGAGGCCCGTCCCGTGTGGGACAGGCATGGCTGGTTTAGAGTTCAGCTAACCCACAGAAAAACATTAGAACTAAATAGAGCATCAGTGTGACTGCAGACAAGGTACGATCAAAATTCACACCCCACCTGCACACCCAACAATAGCCAGTTAGAAATGTAACGGGACAAATATCCTATGCACAATGGCCAACCAAGACTATAAAATACCTAAGAGTAAACTTAATGAGAAATGTCCAAGTCCTATACAAGGAACACAATAAAACTTTACTGAAGGACATAAAGAAGGCCTGAATAAATGGAGTGATATATCATGCTCCAGATGGGAAGACTGGATAATATGAAGATGTCAATTCTTCCCAAATTAAATCTATAAATTCAATGCATTTCCAATCAGAACCCTAAAGGGATTTTTATAGAACTTGACAGGCTGGTTTTAAGGCTCATCTGAAAGAGTAAACAAGTAAGAATCACCAAGAACATTTTGAAAAAAGAAGAAAAATGAGATGAGACTTGACCTACCAGATATCAAAACACATTGTAAAGCCAGAGTAATTACAACAGGGCAGAGTGGCTGCATCAAAGGAACAGAACAAAGACTCCAGGAACCATGCTACGGGGATCATGGGAACTGGGCAAAATACAAGAGCAGCATTCAGGTCGGGGGTGGGGGAACAAGATAGACTAGTTGAGATACGAACAAATAGTGTGGGATTTTTCCTTATCCACTTGGAAAACAAAATAGTAAGTATTGCTCTCGGGGTTTTCGTTGTTGTTGTTGTTGTTGTTGTTAGTATTATTATATCTCACATGACGCCCAAAAGAAAATTCCAGAGAGATTAATAATCTGAGCACTTTTTACCAGCTGTCCAATATTTGTTCATCTTGATGTGAGGAAATCCTTTCTAAGCTAGACATGAAATCCAGAAACCACAAAGGAAAAGTCAGGCAAATCTGCCTGTCTAAAAATTTAACATTTCAGGGCGCCTGGGTGGCTCAGTCGGTTAAGCGTCTGACTTGATTTCGGCTCAGGTCATGATCTCGGGGTTATGAGATCGAGCCCCGCCTCAGGGTCTGCACTGGGCATGGAGCCTGCTGAAGATTCTCTCTCTCTCCCTCTCTGCCTCTTCCCCACCCCCTCTCTCTACCCTCCTCCCTAAAAAAAAAAAAAAAAAATTAACATTTCGCTATGTCACTAAGCAAAAAACAAATGAGATGCAGAGAAATATTTACAACACGTAATAAATGAGGGGCTATTATCCTACAAATCAATAAGAAAAAGACCATCTTGAATTAAGAAAAACAAACAAAAAAGACTGCAGGCGGGTTGGTGGTGGAGGGATGAAAGTCCAGGGCATGTGCTTTGAAGAGTGGGAGGTCCCTGAGGGCAATAGGCTGAATCTGCTGGGGACCTCTGAGAGACCGTGTAGAACACACGAGGATTGCTCCCCCAAGGAGCAAGGAAGCGGATTTTACCCCCTAGGCCCTGGTCCCCATTGGTGGAGAGTGGGGCATTACCCTCCCACTCTAAATGTCTAGACAGAGCTTGTTCTAGGGGTGGAGAATGTCCTCTGGGGGAGGGAGGCCAGAGCAGCAGCGGACGACGGACAGACCGTGCACGTGACCGTCACCTGGGGTTGAGAGGGCACAGGCATGGTGCTGAGCACGTGCCACAGACCATCTCATTTAGTCGTTGCAAAAACCCTACAAGGCAACTATTATCATTATTATTATTATTACTCCCATTGTACAGTTGAGTAAACTGAGGCTCCGAAAGGTTCAGTAACTTGCCCAAATCCCACCGTTAGGCCAGTGGAGGAGCGGGACCTCAGAGCAGATGCTGCTCCAGTTCCTGCCACGGCCTCCACGTGGTGACCCTCGGTGGGCACAAAGTGGCGTGGAAAGGTGGTATTTACCTTTCTCTTTATGCCCAGCCATATTATCAACGCTCTTCTTGTTATTTTTTGTTGTGTTGTTTTTTTTACTATAAGCATGTGTTCCTTCCATAATTAAAAAAAAAAAAAAAAAAGGTTGTGTGACTTGTCCAATCACAATGTGTAAACCTGAAATTAATGTATCATTGTATGTCAATTATACTTCAATAAAATTTAAAAATATTTTTTTCCAAAGTTGTGTGTTTTTTGTTTTGTGTTTTTTGCTTTAACCTTTTAGATCCTTAGCCTAGGATCTGGCAAATAAAAATTAGCGGTAGGGAAATGTGAGTCTGAGCGGTGTCCCTTGTAGAAAGTACTTCTTGAATACGGTTTCTATGCTGCGCGGTAGCCATCCCACCCAGCAAATAAACAGCGCATGAACACGGATTTGGGAAGCATTTGTTGAGAGCGTTCTAAGTACAGCAGCGTGCCAGACACCGTGGGGAATTCAGAGATGCCATGTTTCATCCCGCAGAGCAAGGGAAGGAAAGGAAATGTACTGAGGAAACAGACCCCATAAAGCTTGGCCAGGAAGTGGGTGGGGCCCGCGGGAAAGGCCCCTGGCAGGGGTGCATTGACTGGAGCAAACAGATTCTGAGCCTCAGGGCCCTTCACCTGAATGGGACCCTTCCAGGAAGCAACCTGGTCATATATTTTTGCGAAATTTGCAAAGGAAACATATTTTGATATTTTAAACACAATGCGCAAGCCCCTTGTCTTCTGTCTCCTCCGCTTTCCTGGTGTTGCTCACCTCAGGTTGGGTTGTGTTAGACTAGATGCTGGGTGGGTTTGGGGATCTGGCTAAGGGCAAGCTGAGTCGGGGATACACTTAATTTGGGTTCAGAGGGACAGATACATGTATGTGATTCTCAGTCACTTCCATGTCTAGATGAGCTACTGCTGGCCATTCTGGTTGTAGGAACACCTTCCAGAAATATTCCCGCCTCCTGCTGTGCGGACTCACCAGGTGAGCGACAAAAAGGTGCAGGGCCAGACACTGTAAGTGACATGAATTTGTCCCTTGGACCCTAGCAAAGGGTATGTGGGTAATGCAGGAGAAAAAAGGCTCCTTATGTACAGAGCCAGCATTTAACCTCTAAAACATTCTTCCAGTTGTCAGTTGTATAATATTTGCAAGCAGGCATTTTCATTTTCATCAACACCTGGTAAAAAAGGCACCTTCTTGGAGTGCCTGGATGCTCAGTTGGTTAAGCGTCTGACTCTTGGTTTTGGCTCAGGTCATGCTCTCAGGGTCCTGAGATCGAGCCCCACATCGGGCTCCACACTGGGCATGGAGTCTGCTTGAGATTCTCTCTCTCCCTCTGCCCCTCCTCTCTCTCTAATAAATAAATAAATCTTTACAAAAAAAAAAAAAAGACGTCTTCTCCCTTGTTAGCAAAATTCTCAATAATGTAACATATTCAATTATAAATACATGGTTACTTTTTTCTTTTTGTATTGCACAGATAGAATGTATCAGAATTTCATTGTTGGTCAGATCCAGCTAGGAAGTCCGTATATGTGTGAGGTCGGTTTATGCATCTAAATTATCAACAAAATAATTAGTCTTTCTTCTAGCATAATTATCAAAATTTACCTTCCTATTCTCTCTCTAAAAATGCTAATGAAACTATCATCATATGAAGCAATCAAAATGTAGAAGAAATTGTAGGAAATAAAAACTACTTTAGGTGTGTGTCAGGCACCTAATTAAAATATTATGTTATTTCTATGAACTCTGTGAAGTTTATGGTAGTTCTTTTAAATTTGCAATTTGTTGTGACTGTCTTTGTCCTTCTAAATAAATACTGACATTGGAGCTTAAATTTGTGTGGGGAGATTTTTTTTCTGTAATTTATGTTATTTTGTTTAAAGAGGGCCTCCACAACTGCATACACATTAAAGTTATACAAAAATTCTGGATCTGCCCCTACTTCTTGGAAGAGGTCATTATTAAGTCATTTTATTTTATTTTTTAAGCTTTTTATTTATTTATTTGAGAGACACTAGCAGGGGGAGGAGCAGAAGGAGAAGCAGACTCTCCACTGAGCAGGAAGCCCGATGCGGGTTCCATCCCAGGACTCTGGGATTGTGACCTGAGCCAAAGGCAGACACTTAACTGACTGAGCCACCCAGGCGTCCCTCTTAAGTCATTTTAATGGAGGGGTGAAATTCTACGGGTAGAATGGGAAGATCAGAAGATGGCCTAAACAAATTCAGACATTATGAGCCTCTGGACTCAACTAGGGAGCCTCAGAAGTTCCCTTGGGCCGGATCATGCCCCTGGAGCCTCACACATGCCTGACCCACTGTCCCACACTATGTGGCCTAAAGGACAGCCTGCCTTTCCACCTAGGCCAGCATCCAACCTCTCTAGGTGCTCCATCATGGGGGTAGTGGACACTATGGTCCTTCATGCAAGTCACCAGTTATTTCCAGCTTCACTTCCCAGGCATATGGTAGAATTGCACTTCCTCACTCCCTCTGAAGCTAGGCACAGCCATGTGAGCTGAAACTGAAGATTCAGTGCTAATCCACCACACCCCCATCCCACCCTTGCAGTGATTAGTGGTCCTGGAAATACAGAAGACAAGAGACCTCCATCGGCCTAGGTCCCCATTTGACTACAGTGGATAGAATCCACCTGTCACCCTGCATTAGGCGTGTTGTGAGAGAAAGCAGCTTTTGTTCTGTTGAGCCACAGAGATCTGGGGGGTTATTTGTTACTGCAGCAAAACTCAGTCCATCCTGACAGAGGCATGAAACAGAGGAGTTGAGGCTGCTTAGCCCAACGTGAGGCCCCCAGACTACTTGTTAGTTCATCTGTTCATATTCTACCCCCAGAGAACATGGCTCATGAGTCAAAGCATACCCTGCTGGGGCGGAAGGGACTACAAGGGACATGACCCTTCCTACAGGAAGATGACAAGGCATTTTCTTTTTTTTTTTTTTTTTTAAAGATTTTATTTATTTATTTGACAGAGAGAGAGATAGCGAGAGCAGGAACACAAGCAGGGGGAGTGGGAGAGGGAGAAGCAGGCTTCCCGCGGAGCAGGGAGCCCGATGTGGGGCTCGATCCCAGGACCCTGGGATCATGACCTGAGCCGAAGGCAGATGCTTAACGACTGAGCCACCCAGGCGCCCTGACAAGGCATTTTCACTTTCGCCAGAACATTGCCCTACTTCAAAGTTTCCCTCTTAACCCTCCCACACCCAACATGCAATAACAGGGATAGGATGGCTAGAAAAACATTCCTGCTCAAAAAGGGGAAGGAGAAGGAGGCACGTGGCAGTCAGTGGGCCTTATCAAGTCTGAAATCCAGCAGGGCACGCTCATCGTAAGATCCTGGATCGTAGCTCAGTCCTGCCCCTGGGAGTGAACCTTCATAGCTCTTGCTTAGAACACCGAATTCTTGTCTCTGAAATGTGGCTTACCTTTTCTTCTTGATAAGAAATGCTCCTGTTTGAAGTGCAGTAGCTTTTTCAGTCTGAATCCTACTCCTAGAAGGTAGGAAGTACAGTGGACTCTTTGCCTTTTCAATTATCTCTGTCTTTTTCAGTCCAAGTTGGTAGTGCTACTACCAATACAATTCTCTTAAAAATTTGGTGAAGTTCCTATGAATCTTATGGAGGTTTATTCTATTAGACAAAAATTCCAGCCACAAATCTCCTCAAGAGAAGCCCCTCTCTACCTTGGGCTGTGAGTCAGGGCACTGCAGAACCATGTCCTTAGGATTTTTAACAGCCCTCCTGTCTGGCAAAGTTGGTCTAAGAGTCACATCCTCAAGATTGTTCTAGAAGTCTACCTGAAAGTATGACACACAGCCTTAAATCTCTCTAAGGTCATAACAAAGAGTCTTACAACTGCACCCCTGACTTGATCTTTCCTGTGAAGCCATTTCTTACTTTGAGAATCTTTTGCAAGCTGGAAAGACTGTCCTGGACCCTCTCTGTTTCCTCTAAATTTTGCTCAAAAACCAAACAGGTCAGAGTGCCTGGCTGGCTGAGTCTGCACAGCATGCAACTCTCGATCTTGGGGTTGTGAGTTCAAGCCCCACCGTGGGTATAGCAATTACTTTAAAAAAACACCACCGCCAATCAGCTCATATTCCCTTTTCTCAGTATTATCACAGGCAGCTAGAAAGCTCAGCACAAGCTCATTAGGTAGCCCCTCTCTCTTCCAGGGGACTTGAAGAGACAATCTTCCTAATTGCTCTTGAGTCCTCTTTTTCCCAATAATTTCTTCACTGTCTTTTTTTTTTTAATTTTACTGAAATATACATATAAAATAGTTCATAACTCATAGAGGTATAGCTTGAAGAATTTTCCCTAACTGACATACCCACATACCCACCACACAGATTCAGGAACAAAACATTACCAGGAGCCCACTCACAATCTTTCCAATGCTAACTGTCATTGGGAAATGATGGGCCTGAGATTTCACACTCTAGATGCATTTTTTTTTTAATTCAAGTTTATTGAGCTATCATTTACACATTCATACCTTCTGGCACAGGCATCCCGTCATCTGACCGCACCACAGTCACTGTGACATCTGATGGGAAAGGGCCTACATGTGGTGTGTGCAGGGCACCAACCCCAAGGTTTACTTCAAGCAGTTTTGCAGAACTTGTCAGAAGTCTTACAGCCCTTACCAAGTGGAGGATATCACCTGTCAAAGCTGTAAACAGACTAGATGCTCCTGCACTGTAAAACTCCACCACGTTGACCCTAAAAGGCCCCATCGTCAAGATTTGTGTGGGAGACGCAAAGGCAAACGCCTGTCCTGTGACAGTACTTTCAGCTTCAAATATATCATTTAAATGAATGTAAAAAACAAAACAAAACAAAAAAACAATGGTCCTACTTGAACATGAGCTAATGAAGCAAAGTTAGCTTTTCTCCACGCTCCTTTCTGCCTCTCCCTTCTCAAAATACTTCATGAAAGGCTGTATTGTTGACAAAGCCTTCAAATGAAAGTATTGCAAAAACAATTAAAATATATATATATAAAATATTATAATTACCCCCCCCAAAAAAATTCCCTTGTGCCCTCGGTAGTCAGGTCCCACCCCTCCAGCCCCTAACAGTCAATCAGGAAACTTTGCCTCTGGTCGTGTGATTTTCAGAATGTTATATAAATGAAATAATATAGTATGTAGACATCTGAAATACTGTCACTTAGCATAATGTGTTTGGGATTCATCCACTACACTGAATGCACCCACGGTCCACTCCTTTCCATTGTCGAGTAGTATTCCACTGTCTGAATTGACCACGCGTGTTTATTCATTCATCTGTTGATGGACATTTGGATTATTTCCAAATACAGCTGCTCTACACATTTGCAAGTAGGTTTTTGCACGGACATGTTTTCATTTCTCTTGGAGTAGGATTGCTGACTTATAAGGTAAATGGATGTTTAACTTCATAAAAAAACTGCCAAACTGTTTTCCAAAGTGGCTGAATGATTTTGTATTTCCAGCAGCAATGCGTGAGAGTTGCAGTGGCCCCGCATCCTCATCAGCAGGATGGTATTGGCCCAGGATCCCAGGCCCAGAACGGTTTCCAGCACCAAACCGGAGCGGCAGAGGAATTGTTTCACCTACTGGAAATGAAGCCCCCGTGGATCTTTATCTGCGCCCTGGGAGTGGCTTGGTCTGTGGCCCCTCTCCTAGTGACTTAGGCTTTTGCTCCTGTGTAACGGGATGTGCAAGAGGAGGGCGGGGTTTGGCACTTTCCCCATAAGCTGTCAATCCCTTCCGGCCCCTGCTCAGCTGCGGGGTCTTCCTTCCATCTTCCACCCCAGCACCCGCTGGAGTTCCTCTGTGCAAACTGTCCCGGTGTCTCAGGCCCCAGCTATACATGCTGGCATGCCCACACACACCCGGCTCCCAACTATTTGTTAAGATTTTAGCTGATTTCTGGGGCGCCTGGGTGGCTCAGTCGGTTAAGCATTGGCCTTCAGCTCAGGTCATGATCTTGGTGGTCCTGGGATCAAGCGGGGGGCTGGGCTCCCTGCTTAGCGGGGAGTCTGCTTCATCCTCTCCCTCCACCCTCCCTCACCCCCACTCATGTGCTCTCTCTCTTTCTCTCTCTCAAATAAATAAACAAAATCTTAAAAAAAAAAAGAGAGATTTTCACTGACTTCTTCTTCCCACATATAGGGAGGCTGTGTGTGTGTGTGTGTGTGTGTGTGTGTGTGTGTGTGTGTGTGTGTCTCCCTTCTCCCCAGGGGCCAGCACAGATGAGCGGTCTGCATTCCTCCCTTGGAATTCAGGCTCCTTGGTTGCCCTGTGAGCTCAGCTTCCTGGCGAACAGAAGAAAAGTGCTGATTTTGTAGTATATCCAGGCCTCCCCGTGTCAGTGTGGGAGCAACACTCTTTGCAGCTTCTATATATCCTGGGTGGAAGCAAACCTTCCTTCCTGTCTTTGCAGCCTTCCTTCTACCCTCTTCCCACCACTATTTCCAGGCAGCTTGTTTTCAGCATTCCACTTCTAGGAACCAAGTTTTGTTCAGGAATCTATGCGTCCTATTCTCTATTGCTGTATGAGAAGCCACCCCCAAAATCTGGTGGCTTACAATTAAACTGTACTACTAGTTCTCATGGTTCCATGGGTTGACTGGTCTCTGCTGAGCGATGTTCTCACTTGGGTCTCACATGGGACAGCAGGGGCCTAAGTCATCTGAAGGTCTGGACAGCCAAGGAGCCTCAGCCCCACGCCAGCAGATGATTAGCAGAAGCCACAGGCATGAGCACGGACGGTCAAGGCCCAGTGGAGGGCCGTCTTTGGAGACTAGCTAACATCCTAAGAACACTACACATAAAAGGGGACCTTTCACATTTAGGTCTTACGTTTATCTAGCCATAAAGTTAACAGGAGGAAAGGAAGAATATTATCGTGGCAGGAAAATTATCAGATAAATCCTCCAAAGCACAAAGTTATAAGTCAGAGAAAAAAAAGAGAGAAGCCCAGTACACCAGTATATAAAATTTCTACCAACAAAGGACACTATGGAAGAAGTTAGTATACCGATGGCCAATGGGAGGAGATATTTGCAATATTGAAAATGGACAAGCAATTAGTGTCTAGATATAAACTCCTGCAAATCAACTTAAAAAAGAGAACACTGTAAACTCTAAAAAAATAAAAAAATAATGAAAAGACTATTAAAAGGCAATTTATAAGCAATAAGCCTCAAGTGCTAACAAGCAGATGAAGAGGTGCTCAGAATCGCTAGTAATCAGAAAAACAAAGTAAAACAGTGAGCTATCATTTTATACCTATTAACTTGGCAAAAATTAAAAAGCTAGATAATGCCAAGTGTGAGCATTATGTGCGAGCAATATAGGAGAACAGAAACCCTCCCTCACACGATGCAAGCATCTGAAACTCTTTTGGGACATGTACCCATGAGGGGATTGTTGGATTTATAGGAGATATATATATTTATATTTACATATTTATACATTTTTATATATTTATATTTAAGCTGATAAGAAACTGTCCACAGGCCAGAGAGCTACTGAGTTGGAAGAGATGTTCACTGCAGCATCACCGTTGTTGTTCTGTTCTGTGTGTGTTGCACACGCACACGCTTGGGGGCGGGGTAGTGGTGGTGGTGGCAGGTTGTTGGAAGCTACCTGAGTGTCCACCACTGGAAGAATGATAACCTATGCGGGGTGGTCACCACGGAATACTGCGCAGCAGTTAGAAGCTACAAGCAGATGCTAACAAGCAGATGGACACTATGGAAGCTATTAAGTATATATCTATATCTATATCTATATGGCAAAAATAGGTGAAAGAAACAAAATGAGACACAGCACACAGATCCATTTACAAAAAACAAAAAGACATACAGATGAAACAACAGCACCTGTTGCAAAACATATACAACCAAAAATACGTATATAACACATCAGAGTTCACAGAGTAACACACTGGGAGGAGAGGAATAAAAGTGGAGTACGGGGATGAAGGTTAATGGGAAAGAAAAATGTTTTTGAATGTGAGAGGACCTGTACTAGCTGACTCCAAGACTTACACAGCTACAGTGATCAAGACCGACGGCATGAGCAGCAAGATGGACAAACTGATCGGGGCGCCTGAGTGGCTCAGTTGGTTAAGCCACTGCCTTCGGCTCAGGTCATGATCCTGGAGTCCCGGGATCGAGTCCCGCATCGGGCTCCCTGCTCAGCAGGGAGTCTGCTTCTCCCCCTGACCCTCCCCCTTCTCATGCTCTTTCTCTCTCTATCTCATTCTCTCTCTCAAATAAATAAACAAAATCTTAAAAAAAAAAAAAAAAGATGGACAAACTGATCAATGAACAGGATAGAGTCCACACATACAGGTCAATTATAAGTAAACCACACCTATACCTTCAACTGAGTTTTTACAAAGGTGTAAAAGCAATTCCGTGGAGAAAGGAAGAACTGAATATTCATATGCAAAAAGTGAATTGGGATCCATAACGCAAAGCATAGGAAAATTTAACTCAAAATGGATCATAGACCTAAATGCAAAACCAAAAACTATAAAACACAGGAGAAAACATCACAAAAAGAAAACATAACAGAAAAATCTTCATGACATTGGGTTAGGCAAAGATTTCTTAGTTGCAACACCAAAATACTAATCCATAAAAGTAGCATTGGATAAATTGGATTTCATCAAAATTAAGCGCGCTTGCTCTTTGAAAGACAGTGTGAAACACAAAGAAGAAACTGGCAAACCACATCTCTGATAAAGTGCTCATATCCAGAATAAAGAACTCTCAAAACCCAGTAAGAACACAAAAGGGGGGGGGGCAGGAAATTTGAAGGCAATTCATCAGATTTACCAATGAAAATGAACACCTGAAAAACTGTTCAATATCATTAGCCATTAAGGAAACTCAAAGGAAAACCACAATGAGATACCACTACACAGCAAATAGAATGACTGAAATTAAAAAGATTGGCCATAACAAATATTGGTGCATCATTGAGGGTGTAGGGAAACTGGAACTCTCATACACTGCTGGAGGGCACATAAAATAGTACAACCACTTTGGGAAGCAGTCTAGCAGTTTCCTAACAAGTTATAAACACACGTCTGCCATATGACGTAGCCATTTCACTCCCAGACGTTTACCCAAGAGAAATGAAAGTCTAAACAGACTTGGATGCGAAAGTGCATAGCAGCTTTATTTGTAATAGTGAAAAACTGCAAACAACCCAAATGTCCATCAACAAGTGAACAGATCAACAAATTGTGGTATATCCATACAATGTAACACTATAAAATAAATTTTACTTAGCCATAGAAAGAAAGAAACTATTGATACATGAAACCACAGGGGTGAACCGCAAAGTAATTATGCTGAGTCATAAAAAGCTAGACACAAGAATATACGCTGTATGATCTGCATTTACATAAAATTCTAGGAAATGCAACCTAACATACTGTGCCCGGAAGCAGATGAATGGTTGTCAGAGAAAGAAGGAAACCTGCAGGGACGATGGACATATGATATGTTTATGAGCATGATCTTAGTGCTGCTTGCACGAGAGCTCACATATGTCAAAACGCATCAAATTGTACACTTAAGTTATGTGCAGTTTTTTGTAGGCCAATACCTCAATCAGTTGCCTTTAAAAAAGAAAAAGGTAATCTCGCGTCCAGGGTGACACGGCTGGTAAGTGGCAGAGCGCGATTCAAACGCAGAAGTCCGCACCTGGAGCCCGCGTTCTCAGCCCCTGAGCTCCGGGGAACAGGAGCCCGGAAGAAAGTGCTGGAAGGGGGCAGAGGCCGAGGGCGCGGGTCGCGGCCGAGTTAACGATTACCGGTGGGCGGGTCCTCTCGGCCCCTCCCCGCCCGCGGCCCCGAGCGCCCGGCGCCGTCCCGCCGCCCCGCGGCCACCTGCTGCTCGACCGCGTCCGCACCTGCGCCGCGCCCGCCATGGTGAGGGGGTCGCGCGCCGCCGCCCGCGGGGCCCGGGCGCGCGGGGTGGGGAGCGGAGGAGAGGAAGGGGCCGATCGCGGGGGCGGCGAGGGTGGGGGACGGTCCCCGCGAGCGCCTCGCCCGCCGGCCGCTCGCCAGGCTCGGAGAGCCGGGGTCTCCGCCCCGCTGCCACCCGCACTCTCGGTGGTGCCCCAGGGCGAGCTGAGGCCGGGAGAGGGGCGGTGGCGCGGCCTGGTGACAGCGAGGCGCAGCCCAGGCAAGGCCCTGCTCCCAGGCCCGTGTCCCCGGGGCGCCTCTCGGCTGCAGGCGACGCATGATCGATGGGCCCAGGGCGGGGGGAGGGGCGGTGAGAGGCAGCTGGTGAGCCCCGTAGACATCGCCCCCACTCGGTGGCAGGTTCTCGTCAACATTGAGGGGAGGGGGGCGACTGTGTGTCTGAGTGTGAGTAGGAGGGAGGATGGTTCTGTTTCTCTGCCCTCCTCGCTTGCACTTCTGGCACAGGGTCCTGCAAAGTCCTCTGTGCCCCCCGCACTGCCCCCTGGCCTCAGAACCAGCCCCTGGTGCCTCGCTTGAGGCCTGTGCCCAGCCACGGGGACCCGATTGCTCAGGATCAGCCCCCCTGCAGGCTGGGCTTTTCCCCAGGAGGGCCTTGGCGCTGTGCTCAGCCCTACTTCAATACCCCTGCCCTCCGGGAGGTGAATGGGAGCCCTGGCAGGGGAGGAGGGTGGTGTGTAGACCTGGGAAGCTTTACTAAACAGCCCCTTTCTGGTCCCAAAGCCTGAGGAGCAGTAGGGACTGTGGTGACAGCTGAGAAGGCACTTGGAAAGCTGTGGCTTGGAGGGAGGGCAGGGGGAGAGTGAGGCTGGTTGTGTGGTGCTCTGAGGCCCCAAAGATGCAGGCAGGGCGGGTAATCAGTAACCGGAGCGCACACTCCCCCAGATGACCAGGCCAGGCCAGGCCTGGCCTGCGATTTACTAAGCAAACAGTGCCCCTTCCCCCGCTCTGATCCCAGCTCTCAGAGGCGCTTGTCATTTCAGCCCCAGGCTGTGAAACTTGGGGGATCCCCGAAGACTCTAAAGGCCAAGGGGTGCCTCCTAAGAGCTCACTAGTACCCACCTACTTCTTTCTGGGCCAGAGACCTAAGCAGTGGGTTCTGATGCCTGGGCTGACATTCATCTGGTTGCCTGGATACATGACCAGGCTTATCAGCCACTGAGAAGGGGCCGGATCTGGAATGGAGCAGGGGTTGGGCGCAGCAGGCCGATCTCGCAGAGCTGAGGAAAGGAGCTGAGCTGGGCCAAGCCGGATCAGTCCAGAGAAAACAAGTGTTTTTCAGGAGAGAGAAAGATTGACTTAAGGGAGGCTGTACTGCTTTTCTAGTTCAGCACCACACCTGCAGGGCCTAACAAGCCTGCTAGCCCCAGAAAGTCTCCTTTTACAAATGCAGATGGCAGGCCCTTAACAAGGATGGACTTTATTGATATGTCCCATTGGCTCCCCTTGCTGATCTGAAATGGAAGTTCTGGGCCCCTTCTACCTTTCAAGCCAAGGGAGGTGAGTGCCACAGGGCCACCCTGCTGGACAATGGCAGAACTGGGGCTTGAACCAGTCCTGCCAACGGCCCCCCATGGCTGCCAGGCTGCGCGCTGCCTCATGAAGCTAAATTAGCCTCCCTCACATTCTCTTCCCAGACCTTACTGGTTCATTTTTCCTTCAACACTCTATTAGAGTTTCTGTTGGAGAAGTCTCAATTCTGGGATCCCTTCAGTGCCTAGGCCTGGGTCCATCCCCCCAGAGAATGGACCCGGCCTTTGCTTCCTTCTGTCTCTGAGGGTTCCACTCAGGGCCTGAACTGTACCAGCTTGGGCTGCCTGGAGGGCACTTTGCACAATAGGTAAATAGCCTGAGGCATTAGGCTTGTCCAGTCGCCCTGGGCCAAGTTACTTCCACTTTGGGCCTGAGCTCTGTGGGCTCAGGCTCCCCAGGCTGATGGAGTAGACAAGAAGGTGGGAATCCGAAGCCCCCAGGCCTGGCAGCTGGTACTCAGAGGCTGCCTGGGGGCATGAGGAACACCCACTGGGAGGTAGTACCAGTGGGTGTCCACTGTGGTGTGGTGAAGAACCACCTGGAAGGTGTTTTAAGTGCTGGCTCCTTTGCCCCGGGCCCAGGAAGCAGACTCAGACTCCCTTTGAGAACAATGCCTGTGCTCTCAAGGACTGGGGGGGGGGGGGGGGGGGGGCGTGAGGGGAGGAGAACTGTGGTCATTTTCCCTTTCTAGGCCTCAGTTTCCTTGAGTCACAGTGCAGGCGTGGGGGTGAACTGGATACAGTCCATAACAGAAAAAGGAAGGTTGGACAGTCATGGATACTCTTTCTCTGAAAAGTTGTGTAGTAACACATTCGTATCTGGGCTTGATTTTGCTTTTACTCCCTCATTATCATAAGAGACCTATGGTGGGGGGGGGGGCTCTGTCACCTGAGGGGGGGGGGATGTTGCTCAGCCCCAGGGACTTGCATCACACCTCAGGATTTTCTGTTCTCTGAGCAGAGTGTCCAAATCTAAGAACGTATCAGCGCGTGAGCCAGGGCCCCACCCCCAGGGCAGGGTGCCACCCTCAACGCCTCCCTGTCCCTTGCGTTAGACCCGGCCACCAGAGCCCCTGGGGAGGCTGGCTGACTTCCGCTCCTGACTGGAAGGAATCTGTTGATTTCCTCTCCTAGGCTGGCAAAGCGCACAGGCTAAGTGCTGAGGAGCGGGAGCAGTTGCTGCCAAACCTGAGGGCTGTGGGGTGGAACGAGCTGGAAGGCCGAGACGCCATCTTCAAGCAGTTCCATTTCAAAGACTTCAACCGGGTATGTCGCCGGGTGGGACAGAGTTTCTGAGACTGGGGCGGATGGGGTTACACTCCAGAACTTGTTCTCTCCCTTAAAGCCCTGCCACCCAAGCCCCTTCAGACGCTACCCTAGTCGGGTTGGAGTGTCACCCTTGGGGACTGGAGAGTGGGGAGATGGGTGTTGGGTTCTCCATACCCGGAACTCTTAGAGCAGCCCTCTGTCTCTCAGAGCGCTGACCTGGGTCTCACTTCACTACATAGGCTTTTGGCTTCATGACGAGGGTGGCCCTGCAGGCTGAGAAACTGGACCACCATCCTGAATGGTTTAACGTGTACAACAAGGTGAGCGATGCGCGCCCGGCCCAGTCCTGAAGGCCCTTCGCTGGCCTTCCCTAGGGGCCTGCCCACCTAGAATCAACATGAACAGCCCTGCAAAATAGTCAGGCTCACTACCAATGAAAGAAGTGCAAATGAAAACACTGGTGAGAGAACAGGCGGGTAAGGCAGACAGTGAGTAGGCATCAAGGCCGAACCACGGAAGGCAAGGCTGTGGGATGGGCCGTATTCATGGCTAATGGCTCTAAAGGGCGTAACCCCTCCTGGAGGTGCGGCGTGGAGGAGTGACAAAGTCGTCACCTGAGCTGAGAATAGCACGCACAGCGAACAGCTCGGACCCCAGGCCAGGGCCACCACGGGAGGGTGTGCAGTGTTGCTAGAGACTCGGGAAGGCTGCCCCCCAGGCCAGAGCGTGGAGACCGGCTGCTACCCTGGAGCGCTCGGTGTGGCCGAGCCGCACAGCCGTGACCCTCTCCTGCTCGGGGCCCGAACCTCTGATTTTGTTCCAGGTCCACATCACCCTGAGCACCCACGAGTGTGCCGGCCTTTCGGAACGGGACATAAACCTGGCCAGCTTCATCGAACAAGTAGCAGTGTCCATGACCTAGGCCCTGCCCTTCCTCTGTGAATTCTTCAGGGGAAGGGGGTGACTGAATCGGAAATCCAGGGAGGGAACCAGGGAGCCCTGAGATGTTACTGCAGCCGGAACGGCCAAGTGGACCCTGCTGCCTCCGGCTAGGGGGAGTCCTTGCTGTGGAAGATGTCCGCATCACCGCCGACCTTTCCTCTTCTTCTTGCCAGGCTGTGTCCTGCTCCCTTTCTAATTCATTTCCCAGGAAGCTGTGTCTAAGATGCACGAAGTCTTATCTTAGAAACCGGGACCCTAAAGTCAACCCCACTGTATGTGACAGAAGCACCTGTGCTTTTATGCCTCAAATAAAACTCGTGTTTCACTTGGTCTCAGGCTCTAGAACCTTCCTTTCCACAGGTCAGTCCAAATTGGAGTCTACAGGCATTTAAGCACTTACTCTGTGGGAGGCGCTGTCCAAGGCATTGGGGGGGGGGGTGCGGAGTGGGACCAGACCACCCTGTCTTCATGTAGGGGAATTAAGCAGGAAGCGGTAACCACCACTAGGCAGGATGAATGAAGTCAATGCTAGAGGCAAGGGTAAGAAATGAGCTACGGGAACATGAAGTGATTGACAAGGGTAAGTCTGGACGCTTCACTGACTTGTGCCTCGAAGACCTGAATGGGATTCTTGAGGCAGGGGTGGCCAAAGTGGCACCATGACTAAAAGAAAAGGTTTGCAGGACACCTGTACTTATGCATGGTGGGATCTACGACTGGGAAGGCAGTCTGCGGCTGTGTTCTGTTCTTCCTGGTCTACAACATCCCAGGGGGAGATTTCTAATCCTGATAGTGTCTTGTGGCTTCTTAGAGACTTAGCCAGAGTCTCAAGCCTTGCCCGCTTTTACTGTATAAGGGAGAGGACAAAAATCCTAGCTTAGGAGGTGACAGGCTACTTCCCATCTGAGCAGTTATGGAGTGGATTCCTACAACTCAGTCCTCCAACTTAGTAACTCTAGGATAGACTGTTCCCACTAATGTGCTGTGACTGGGAGAAGTGGGGCGGGGGGTGCACAGAGCACAGTCTCCTCTCTCCCCAGTGCAAGCCACGTGGATGGCAGTCCGCGAATGCCATGATGCAGGATTGTGGGAAGCCCTTCTCCTGATGGGTTCTCATCCAAGATCCCCTAGCCTGAAGCTGCCTGCGTTCTAAGCTGACTTGCAAATGCCAGGGTTCCTTGGAGCAGACAGTTAGCAATGTCACAACCCAGTAACCCTGGATGAGTTGGTCCTATAAGGGCCAGAAAAGAGGCAGAGGTCGGCATCCGAGAAATAAGCATATTGTTGGTAGAGGTACCAGCAGGATCTGAGACTTAACAATACCTATGTCAATGGCAGGTTCTCAGAAAACTTAATAATCAAAACCAATGAGATTCTGATGGTGGTCCCCCATCTGCTCCACTTCTGAGTTCCCTTTTCCTAAGTGTGCTTTGATCTGACAACTGTGGATTAGGGGACAGAAGCCACCAGACATGGAGGTACGGAGCATGTGTTAGGTCACCGTCCCGCCTCTGCTTACCCATGGATCAGGGGTTGAAAGGCGCCAACCTAGAGGATGCTACAGTTCTATGAAAGACTGATGTGGGACAAAGACATAAGTGATACTTTTTCAGAAACAAATGTTTATTCTACAATTTGTGCAAATAACTGACGTTACAGGGGAAGATGTTAAGGACAGATTATGAAAAAGAAAGCCCAAGAAAAAAGATGGCAATTAGGACTCCAACTTGAGAAAAGGCTCGCAAACGCTGACTTCTGCTGACCCAGGCTGTAGTTGGTGGCTGTCAAGTCAGGCCTCTCACTACCTCTCCACTGCCGCGTCTGGCTGCAGGTGGCTCGCTGCTACCAAGAACCTTCAGAGAAGGCAAAGGGGTTCACCGCGGTTACGTAGCAGGTGCAAGCATCCAAACACCAATTCTTGGATGGAGGGGGCCAGGCCTCCTGACCAAGCATATCCTGGCCTCATCCTCTAGGGCTAACCCCAAAGCAAGTAGGTGCTCAGGAAACCAAGTCATTTAGCAGAAAACTAGCAAAGACGGCATTCCTTGGCTTGATTCTGGCAAAGTCCAAACGGGTTGAAAAGCTGGGTTACCTCAGTGACAGGCTCCAGGCCCTGTGGAAGGACTTCTCACTTCTTACTTGTAATGGAACAAGATGCCCAGCGGTTACATGTGCAGAGATATTCTAAGGGGTTCCATCCACTCCCAAACCATTGAAGCCAGTGCCCAGCTGGCTGGAGCCCACCCTGGAGGGCTCAATCCATCATTAACGTATAGGCAGAAGTAGATGGTGAAGAGGACAGAAAACACAAGCTGGGCCCGGGCCCTGGGGAACTAAAGACCTGAGTTCCAGCCTCCTTAAAGCAGGCATGACCAGCACTCCTGGGGAAGCCCCCCGTGGAGGTGCTCTGGCCCACAGACGGCTAGCGCCCTGAATCTCCATGACCACCACAAGGGGGCGATCTCCCACCGGCCGCCAGTTCTCCAGTGGCCACCACCCCACCCGGGATCTCCGGCCACCCCTACAGAAGCAAATGAATGCAGCCAGCCACGTCAGTTAAGATTTCGGTCATTTAATTACTGAATTGCTTTTTAAGATATTATTGCTGCAATTAGGAAGGGAGCACTGAGCTGGGAAGAAAGAGGTTAAATACAGAAAAGATTTAAAAGAGGCAAGTACCATTTTCCAAGTATAAAACTGGTAATATTAAAAGTGACATGGCAGGAGGGTCACGCGGCTGCTTACTCCGTGTAGAAACCAGACGCTACAGTTTCTGCAGAGGCCCATGTGACATCTGCTAGCACATGACATCTGAAGACATTGTGCCCGCCTCTGCCAGACTAGGTGTTCCTAGGTGCGCAGGTACGCCTAGACTGGAAAGCCCACAAGTGTCAGGCAAACTAAGGCTCGTGCTAGGAAGTGGCTACAGGAGGTCCCTTTGAAAAACACCACTGCCCCCGGGGCAGCAGAGGAAGGGCCCGCAGACGCTGGGAGCAACAGCACGCTCTGTCAGGCACAGCTTCTCCATTTTCGCAGCTGACAAACCACAGTGGTGCCGGCGGGGTGGTTCGGGTCCCGGGTCTTCCTCCAGCACCATGAACGCGCCGGAGACCCAGGAGCCCCGGCGCACAGCTCCGGCCACAGCAACTCTCTCGGGAGGTGCCCCCAGTTCAGCGACGGGAAGGAACTCGACTCCCGTGTCCAAAGGATCTTAGCGTCTCCCTCTAACATGCTCGCGCGCACACATACACGCGCACGCACACACACACGCACACACCGCACAGGAGGAACACACACACTCCAGCCCTGCAATGACACGGCCAGCTCGTCACAGTTATCGTGGAGGAAGTACAGTGCCAGAGGCCACTTCAGACAAACGTGCCACGGAGCCCGGGGGAGAGTCTGGTGGTCCTGGCTCTCCCGGCCGGCATTCCCAGTGAGGGAGGCCAGAGGACAGCAGCCTCAAGAGGCTGAATGGTTCAGGAGTCCCTGAGAAGGGGATTGGAACAGAGGCTATTTTCTCCTGACTTATCCTAAAGTCCTCCCCCACCCAAATAAAAGCTCAAAGACTGACCCATTTCCCCGAGGGCCTGGGTCAGGAGTAGCCCTCCACCGCTCTCTGCTGAGGAGAAAAGGCACACGGTATGTCGTCTTCAGAGGCAGACAGTGCTCCACCTAGATCAGGGCCCTGTGCAAGGGGGAGGAGGGTGGGGAGTGGGCGCAGGGTTTGGTCCTGTCCCTGCACCACCCTGAGCAACTAGTCTTAGGAAGGAATCCCAGGCCCCAGGCCCCAGCTGACAGTTGCCATCATGCTTTCCTAGTCCAAAGTTAGCCGGGCCTGAGAAGTGTCCAGTACCTGAGGCTAAACTGCCATAGTACCTTTGGGAGCTGAACAGACGGAAAGAGGGAGGAGGGACACACGAACGGGGAGAAGTTTCCTTGCCTTGGAGGCTCTCTCACGCGCTCCATGCACCCACCTAGGGTAAGTCAAGGCAACTTGTGAAGGTGCTCTGAGCTGTTCCTTCAAGCAAACATATTCTCAGACGAGATGGCTTACAGCAGTGGGTGAGAGGAGGACCACCACCAACTCTGGGGACATGTATTCCAATGTGACCCTCAGAGAACTTGAGAAAAGGCTCTGGTTTCCGATCCTCAGCAGCCCAGGAGAGGGGTCGGCTGTGCTCCCAACGCGCCGATGCAGACAGGAAACACCAGGGCCAGAAAGGCCTAGGCTCTCTGGAAACCACGTTCTCTTCCTAATCCAGGGGAACAACAACAAACCAATGGGAGCACAAGTTCAAACACAAATCTCCAAAGATGGTGGCCACCAAGTATCAAGTGGGGACAGCAGAGGGCCACTCCAAAGCCTGCCTTGATAGACTGAGCAGATACGCTCAGCCATTCTAATCCCGAAAAAGAGGAACAACGGCCTGTCCATCTGTGTCCTGGAAAAAGAAACTGAGCTGCACTACGTGACTCTGCGAGACAACTCACCTACTCAAAGAGGAGGCTGAGAAGGCGTTGTGCTTAGAGGGTACCTAACTCCCACCCAGGGAAACACCTTCCGATCTGCCTCGCCAATCTGCCTGAGAGAACGAAGAAAACCTTCTTTATCACAGAAGCCACCCCCAGCCTCCGTAAGGACTCGGGACCGGTCAGAGCTGCCACACAATGATTAAGTGAAGTTGAAAGCTAGAAGGTTAGAGAAGGAAATGGCTAAAACAATCCCTAGGGTAACATTTGAGAACAAGGGCAAAATAATTAGGTAATGAACTCCTTCAGGGTCTCCACATTAAAGACCACAGAAGGATGACAAGAGGAGGAACAAGAATCCTGAGGATCAAGCCGTCTCGTGGTCTGTCTCGTCGTGCTCCATGGAGCAAGACCAGATGCTGAAACTGTGCGTGGCCTGTTCCACTCCCCGAGAACTCTCTGAAGGCCAGGAGCCCCTCGGGGCCACAAAGGGTCGAGGCTCAGCGGGGTTTTGGAGAACCATTCATCTGGCTGCTCTGAGTTACACTGTCAGTGCTGAAAAGGCTGTCCAAGAAGACTGAGGACAATTCTGCGACCAGGTTCCTGTCGACGGTCGTCTGGGCCATGCCGTAGATCGCACCCTACAAATCCAGTCAGAGAGCATTACTGGCAGTGAGGCGTATGGGGGTGGAGATGAAGCTGCAGCTCCGATGCCGCCCATCCCCCCATTCCCGCCTTCCATGTCCGCTCCCCTCCCCGGCTCCATGCCCACACCAGACAGCTCTTCACAGGTACTTGCCGGTCTGCCTTTCAGCCCAAAGGAACTGGCCTATGGGATTTGCCATAGAAAATTCCAGAGAAAACAGGCTTATTGTTTTTCCTATGTCAACATTTTCTGTTCAAAGGGACAGGACCACCACGTGCCTTTGTATGACACATTCAAATTTATGAGGTGCTTTATATACAGCACACCTCACTTGACACCAAAGAGCCTGTGGACGGGTGAGGCGGAGGTCCTCAGCTCCAAGGAATAAGGTCTGTGGAGACGGGACAGAGGCAGGACCGGACTCGAGGTCACCTGGTTCTTCCAAACCCCCCCCCAACACCTGAACTTCCACAAGAAGAAAAAAATCCCAAGTGTCCCTACCATTCCTGTGGTCTTTGCTTTAGGATTCTTCATGATTTGAGTGACAGACTCCCGGATGTCCTTTAGGAACTGCACGGCTATTCGCTTCCGGGTGTGTACTAGCGTGATGCAGAAATGAATACTGTGGGAGGAGAGAGAGACAGGCAGAGATGAACCTTGGGGAAAGAAAACAAAGTTCTAAAATAAAGCAGCCCCATGTCACATACTGGAATTTATCGCTCGCTTCTTCATGTTATTTGTGACAAGTGTTCCCAGTCCTGGGAATCGGGGCTCTCAAATACATGGCTGTCAAGCATGGGCCGGCATGTGGGTTTCATGCCTCCGCGTGAGCAACATCCTGACAGAAGGGAGTACGGCTGCCTGTTCTGTCCCACTCCTCCCCTCAAAAACTGTCAAATGCTACGCCTTCAGTCATGGGACCACCAAGGGGATGCTCTCCTTGTAGACAATAAACCCTCATGGGCACAGGGCCCCAGCGGTCTTGAAGGACTTCAAGGCACAGAAGAAACTCTCACGCCCCCTAGAGGGAGACTGAGGTACAGAGGGATCGTGAAGAGGAAGAAGCTGAGTCCAGGTGGGACTGGCAACAGCACCAGGAAGTGAAAGGATTGGGGTGCATGGAGGGCACCGGGGGGACCTCTGCCGTCGGGGTGTGGTGTTTATTTACAGACATCGTGGGAGATGAGATGACAGAAGCATATGACAGGACAGGGCAGCGGGCCTGAATGATGAGAAGCCCTGTGGAGGGTTCTGAGCTAAGTATGACTCAGGTCACGAGTCCGTCAGCAAGAGCAATCTGATGGCGGTGTACGAGATGGGGCGGGGAGTACACAGCCCAGGAAGAGGGCAGGGGCAGCGGTGGAGGGGCTCGTGACCGACCACTGGTCTCCAGAGTTGTAAAGCTCATCGTCTCGTCCTTGATACTGAGTAATGCCAGGTGGCGAGACAAAATCTCACGGATACTCTGTCGGCCCTGGAGCGCTGGCCTCACTGTCAGTCTCTAGGCTTCGGGTCACCCTGCTACCCGAGTTGTTGCGAAGTCACGGAGCGCAGTGAGGGCAGGAGGCTCCTCGGGCTTACCTGGGTGGGAACTGCAGCTGGTTCAGGTTCCAGCCCTTAGCAGTCATCAGGTTAAACAGTCGGTAGATATCAAAATCTCGGGAGCCCAGAGCAATGACTGACAACTGGGGATTCCCAAAAACAAAGATGCCTTTGATATTTTCCAGTCTTAAAACAAACAAAAAAGGGAACAGAAAGGAAATTTCAGCCACATATACTCCATCATCTCTTCATCATGCAAACGTCTCCCCTGTAACACAATCTAATCTTTTAGGGCTTCAGCTCGCTCACCTTCTAAAATCAGGCAGCAAGACTGAGATCAGTGGTTCCCAAACATTACATATACTCAAACGCCCAAACCCCACTGAGCTCCAATGAGAGAACCACTGGCTCCTACCCTGTATGCCCAACTCCCAAATTGTGATGTGCCCCAGGGGCATCTGAGGCATAAAGATGCACTTAAAAAAAATCCTGGCAAAATAACCCCTCCATCTCTTCAATTTAAAAAGTCATATATGTAATCCCTAAAGCAAGAAATGGTAGAGCAGTTCACAACAGATGGGTCTATCAGCTGGGCATATGCAGGCTTTTTCCGAACGAGACATGCCTACTGGCCGCTTTCACGCACCCTCCAGATTCTGAAAAAGCCTCCCCAGTGCGGATGAGCCACAGAGATAGGCAGGGGGCACATGAATAGGTGGGTCAGACAAACGTGCAGCCTCGTTCTAGCCTCATCTCACCCTCGGTCTCCCCCCCACCCCTCCCCCGTTCCCTCTGCCTCATCTCTGACACTGTTCCACCAGCGACTCCCCGAGTGTGAGCCCTAGACCCGCAGCTTCAGTATCCACTGGGAGCTTCCCAGAAACGCAAGTCCTCAGACTCCCACTCCAGATGAACGAAATGAGAATCCTGGGAGTGGGGCCCAGCAACCTGTGTTGTGACAGGTCCTCCCGATGATTAAGATGCGTGCTCAAGTGTGAGAACCGCAGTCTAAAGCATGACACTGCACAGCGTATGGGCACTTGGTAAGAGCTGCCAGTCGTGAAGACACGCTTTGAGACACGATGGCCCACAGGTGAAGCCTGGGTCTGACCCTCCAAGTCCCAGCAGAGCCAGGGAGCTTCTCCTCCCAGGCCGGCGCCACACTCCTAAACTGCTGTCCTAAGCCCCTGGTCGCTAGGGGCTGCGGGATGGGCTGGGAGCTACGGGTGCTTGGCCAGGCAGATGCCTCGGGCCTATGAGCAGACAAAGCAAGAGACGAGGCAGACCCCCAATCCTCCACACATACTCTGACTTGAGGAAGCGAGTGGTTTTGATGATCTGTTTGGTGGCCTCAACATAGCCGCTCTCACCGAAGTGCATCAGGGCAGCCCAACAGGCCGCGCTGATGCCTCCGGGCCGGGAGCCCGCGATGGTCGGGGAGGCGTAGATGCCGCCCTGCCAGTCTGTCGCCACGAAGAACTGATGGCTCCTGTACTTCTTCTCACTGTAGAGCAGCACGGAGGAGCCTTTCGGGGCGTAGCCGTACTGAGGGGAGAAGCGCACAGGTGAGCGCCCGCAAGCTCCTCGCGCACACGTCTCCTCCACGTGCCCGTTTCCCACCGCGTCCCACTCGCACCAACAACCCACACTCAGAGCGTTACGGGTGGAGGGCGCTGCGGGGACGGGGCTGAAATGCCCTCCGGGAGGGCCGAGGCGTCTGGGGCCCCCTCACCCAGCACGTGGCTTCTCTATGTAAACAGCACCCCAGGGCGGTGCGGCACGGTGGAAGCAAAGATAAATTTCCACTGGCAACCGGGGAAAAGGGTAGAAGTCACGTCACCTGGAGCAACTAAAATCACGAGCTGACTCCCTTCCCATCTCTTTTATACTTCCTTTTTTAAGAACATCACGGTGTTCAGCATCTAGAAGCTACTGAATCCAGCCTAAAAACAACCTGCGTACTTGGTTTCCTTATAGAAATGTGCCCTCCTAGTGAACTCCCGCTGCCGCGAACATGGAGCCAGCCGCACTCCCTGACCCACACCGGGAGAGGTGGTAAGGAAGAGGGCACGGGGGTCGCCTGGGTGCGAGGCGAAACCAAATCAGATCCCGACGGAAGATTCGCGGGCATCACGTTAGAGTCTGAAAAACAGGTCTCCACTATGCTTGAGATGAAAACAACCTCTGCGAGTGTCTTCAGCACAGAGCACACATTCCTGAGGCTGCTGCTTCTCCCACATCTGCATGTAGCTGCAAAGCCATCCCGGCCACCAGGGGTGGTGGCATCCGAACATTCCTGAGCACGCAGTTCTGCCCTCTCTCCAAAGGACTCTTCCCTTAGCTGGCTCCTGTCACGTGGGGCAGCAGCCCCCCGTGGCGTGAGAGCTCAGGACCAGCATACCTCCTCCTCCCAGGAATCCCACTATCAACTTCATTGCTACCCTCCACCCCAGAGAATCTCAGAGCTTCATTGCTACCCTCCACCCCAGAGAATCTCAGAGCTTCAGGGAACATTTTTCTAGGGGCCCCTGTCCTGGCACGTCCCAGCTACATACAGTCAGTGGATGCAGAAATTGTCTGAGCCACATGCCACAAATAGGTCCCTTTGCATGATTATGTATCACCTCTAGCACCATACTTTGTCACCTGAACCAGCTACGCGGGTGAGAGCAAAGAGCCAGATTTAATTTTACATTCTGGGCAGAAGTTAATGCTTTAACCAATTTATTTTGTTGATAGTAGTCGAAATAATCAGGTGCCTCCTTTGATTAACATTTGGTCCCTTCCCTGTCTCACCTTGTGGGTATCAGCTGAAATGCTGGTCACACCTTTCACCCGGAAATCAAATGGTTGCTCCAGTGGGTATCCTGCTTTCTCCATAAAGACGATGAGGAAGCCCCCCAGACAAGCATCTACATGAAGAGGTATTTTGTATTTGACAGCCAGCTAGTTCCAAAAAACAAAGACCACAAGAGAATTTCATTTATAGCCATATAACAAAAACCCTGCAAGACACAGGTGGAAAGGTGTGCTGCAACCACAGGCCGCTCTATAATGCATCTTTCAGGCTTTAGAAAACTGGCTAGTTTTCACATTCCTAATAAAGCTCATCTTTCAAATGTATTTAGGCTTCAAAATAATTCCTCTGAAATGTGGTATTTTATATTTAAATACGCAGGGCCTCAACCTGACTATAAAATCAAGCAGGAAACGAGCAGCCCTCTGATGCAGGGGGAGAGTAATGCAGGGTGGGGAGGAGGGGGTGCTAGGCGGGTGGCGCTGTTGGATGCCACCCTCTGGTAGGCAGGCTCCTACATGCAGCTCATTTCCCCGGCTGAATCCAAATGCCAGTACTCTTTCAGAATACCCAGTTTCCACAAAGTCTTCTTCCCACAGCAGAAGCCAGTAACTTTCTGAGGCTCCAAACAGAGCCACAGGGCTTCCTATGGGGCTCAGGAAATTTGTGCACAAATCTAAACTCAGACTTGCTTCTCCTTGCCGAGTACTGCACCATTAGGTTCTATTTTCAAATCTCAGCTTAAGTGCCTGGCAGCCCATTTCTCCCACGTACCTTGGCCACTTCAGGGACAGGATCGATGACACCATGAGGAAACTGGGGGGTAGAACAGACGAGCATGGCCGTGTTCCTGGAGATGGCTCTCCTCATTGCCTAGGGATTTAAAGGTGAAAGGAAAATGAGAAGCCACGTCAGAATGCCAAGAGCACTCCAGGCCCCCAGCTCAGGGTCTGCACTCCTCTAGCCCACCTCCTCTGTCTCTCCAACCCAGGAGAAGACAGCCCCCCGCCACGGCGGCAGCACAGACACGGCCAGAGGGCTCCAGCGGGGTTGGGGGGGGGGGGGGGGGACAGTCTGCGGCCACAACACGGCAAATCACTGTGGGAGGAAAAACGGCATCGGGCCAAGAGGCAGATGAGCCTGTGCGAGTCCCAGCCCCACTCACGAGTGTGGAAACCTGGGGCAAACGATTTAACTCCACCCGGACTGTTTCCTCACCCGTGCACTGCAAAAGGACTGACAGTTTCTCCAGCCTCCCTGGGCTGTCACAAGGCTCAGATGCAATTCTTACAGCATCCCGACGCTGGAGAGTTCTCCACACAGGCACGGCATAAAAATAACGACTAAAGGACTACTACTGGGTCTTCAAAAAAGAGAGCCTGCCATTTGTGACGGCATGGATGAACCTGGAGGACACTCTGCTGAGTGCAGTAAGCCAGGGCCAGAGACACAAACGCTGCATGACCTCACATACACGGCACCTACGACAGTCACACTCAGAAGCAGAGAGCAGAGTGGCGGTCGCTGGGAGCCGGAGGATGAGGGGCACCAAGTTTCGGTGACGCCTGACAGGAAGTTCTGGACCGCTCGCGGACGGCCGTGTGACCACGTCTAACAATACCGCACCGTGTGCCTGAAATCAGCCAGCGGTCCAGAGTAGCCCTATGTATTCTAACCCAGAAAAAAGGAAAATGACAGAAGATGGTAACTATTTGAGGGGATGGAACAAGCTCAATAGTGTGACTGTGGTGATTCATCTGCGTATTTGTCTGTACACTGTGTACAAGGGTCATCAGAATATCAAGCTGGGACCACAGATATGTACAGTTTTTTTTGTCAACTGTCAGTCAGTGTATCAATAAAGACGGCGGCAGCAATAACGCTAGTGCTAAGAAACTGGGTAGTTTAGTTCTGAAGAGATAGTTACTGTTATATTGGCGAGGATATGGATGCGGGCTCATGAAAACCGCAGGGAGAGTCCTGGGGCAAGTCAGTCTGTGCTCTTTTTACAGAGAGGAGAAAGCCATGGTGCTGAAGCAAAACCCAGGTCAGCAAAGTCTCAAGTCAGGGGCTGGATCATCTCTGCTATCAGAGCTCATGAATTTATGAAAAGCCTGAGCCTTTGGAGCCTCTCTGCGTGCGATGCTGGAAAACACCAGTTAGTCAGGTGCGTCCCTGCTCCTCACGGTCCATGGCATGAAATGGCCCTTCAGGGGAACTCACCCGAACATCCACCTCCATCATTTTGTTCAGCGGAACCCGTATAATCTTCATCCCAAAATAATTGGCTGCTTTGTCAAATGCAGCATGGGCACTTTGGGGGGCCACACTAAATGACAGAGAAGAGAGTAATGAAATTCCAATAAAAGCAGGGCTCAAGAGAGAGCCTAGTTAGCAGCTCATCTACGTCACCAGGAGTAAACGTCTAAATATTTCTCCTCACGTTTTTACAAGTGTTTATATTGTTTTACTTTTCTTTTTAAGCAGAAAGAAAAAGAGGTCAACTGATTTTCTATAGAAATCTTCTCCCTCTGGTTTAGGAAATCCAAAGCATAAAGCAGGGCTGACAGGCAGGAGACGAGGCACTGGGAATTTGGATCAGACTGGCATCAGGCAGAGCCTTCTCGTGTTGGCCATCCAAAGCCAGGGAGCCGTTGGTGGGGGTATGCTGACATGACACATGGCCAAGCAGGAACCTAAGTCTGCTGGTATCAGGGTCAGTGGTTCCTTCCAGCTCTGAAAGCCCACAAGCCTGTGAGAAACTATAATTCCCATTGTTCCTACATACTTAGAAGCAGCACTTCAAACAGTACTGAAATGGGGGCGCCTGGCTGGCTCGGCTCAGTCAGTAGAGCCCGTGACTCTTGATCTTGGTGTTATGAGTGCAAGGCCCACATTGGGCGTAGAGCTTACTTAAAAAAACAAAAAAAAGACAAATAGCACTGAAAAGGAGACTAAGTCACGGTTAAGTATTTGCTTTCAGACTTCTCTCAATTACTGTACTCTCAAAATCAATGTGTTCCCTTTAAGGAAGGAAAGACTATTACTGAGTACGAAGCACTAAGATTTATGTATGGAGAAAGATGGCAGCCTGATTTATTCTCTTAGGCTGCACAGCATGAGATCACATGCAACCCTTAGTCACTGATACTTGTGGGAAAACAGTAACCCAGAGGATGTAGTATAAACACTCTGGGCCAAGAGAGGGTCTAGAAAAAAAAAAATGCAGCCAAATATCAAAGTTATGTCTATGGGGTGGCATTATGGATAAATCTCAAAAAGATTTTAAAAATTTCTCCTCCCAGGGGCGCCTGGGTGGCTTAGTCGTTAGGCGTCTGCCTTCAGCTCAGGTCATGATTCCAGGGTCCCCTGCTCCATGGGAAACCTACTTCTCCCTCTCCCACTCCCCCTGCTTATGTTCCCTCTCTCACGGTCTCTCTGTCAAATGAATAAATAAAATCTTTTAAAAAAATTTTTTTTTTCTCCTCCCAGAAAACAGCCCTCAGGCTGAAATTTTCTTAGGAAGCACTTTGAGGCAGCCTATTATATTTAAGTAACTTTCCCTGAATTTAAGGGATTATGAGAGAGTTTTCCTTAGGCTCCAGATTATTTATAATAAATATCACAAAATTCAAAGATGTAGTCCTGTTCAACCTGTCACTTTTAGGAAAAGGATCTCATTCTTGCTTTCAGTATATACCACGTATAAACTTGGGGGTTGGGAAAGGGAATGACCTTTAAAATTAACTGGCTGATCCACTTAGGATTCTGTGGAATGTGAAGGGATAAGGGTCCAGGGCGCAGGACAGGAAGAATGAGGACTGAACAGCCACAGGAAGAGGGAAGAGAAGTAGAAAACAGATGGTCAGGTTGTTTCCAACCACAGTACTCCAAACAGATAAATCCAAAAGGAACACATACATACATTTCTGGAGTTTTGATCCCATTCTCAAAGGCCAGGTCCCGGTAAGCCTTGCAGGCCATCAGTATGCTTTCTGTTCCCCCCGAGGTCACCTGTAATAAAGAAGCGATGTGATCCGTGCAGTGCAGTGAGGCCCGCTGTCAGCATGCATGGCCCACCTTCTCTCGGTGGTGCCTGACGCAGCAGCAGGTAACGTCTGCAAGGCACTTGGCAGAGCACACATGGCCATGTCTTCCGGATGGAAATGGGGCTTCATCGGCTAAGCGCACTCTTGGTTCAGAAGAGTAAAAACTACCAAATAAGAAGGTGCAGAATCTCTACACCGTATGGAAAAACGCACCACCTGCCCAGAAGTCACCAGTGCGCCGCCCGTTCACACTTCTGCTGCTGGTCCAGTTGCAGAGAGGACAGAGCATTTTACACTGCTCAAGAGCATCAGGACCATAGACTTGGATTTAAGTTTCCAATGCCCACTGCAGAATGAACTGCAGTCTTAACTCTAGTAAACTACGCGATACCTCAGCAGATCAAGAAGGAAAGTTTATACATTCCAAAGTGAACTGTGGTTTTGACAAGTTTGAAAAAGAAAAGCAGAGGCCTCTACTTACAAGTTGGTTATCTCACTTATCTGAAATCAAAACAAAGATCGTAGTGTTTTTAAACGAAGTAAAATGTTTTCCTGAAGCTAGGTCTAGCCCTCCTCGGTTATAGGTGAACGTCTTTTTTTTTCTTAAGATTTTATTTATTCATTTGACAGAGAGAGAGCACAGTAGGCAGAGAGGCAGGCAGAGGGAGAGGGAGAAGCAGGCTCTCCACCGAGCAGGGAGCCAGACGTGGGGCTCGATCCCAGGACCCCGGGATCATGACCCAAGCCAAAGGCAGCCACTTAACGGACTGAGCCACCCAGGCACCCCTAGGTGAACTTCTTTATCAGAGTTGAAACCTAAATACTCAAAGGTCATGTCATGCATCCAATTTCCCTCACGAGACTATAAACTCATGACAATGGGGACCAATCCGTTCATGACAATATTCCAAGCACCCAGCCTAAAGGCTGACACTTAACAGAACCTCAACTAACATTTCTCAAAGCCTGATCTGACTCTCAGTAAACCATGACCAACATGGGCACATCATACCCGTTAGGCTATCTTTTGATGACATCTAAGAATGAATCATTTCAGGTGCGTCTGGGTGGCTCAGTTGGTTAACCATCCAACTCTTGATTTCAGCTCAGGTCATGATCTCAGGGTTTTAAGATCAAGCCCCACATCAGGCTCTGAGCTCAGTGAAAGTCCACTTGAGATTCTCTCTCGCCCTCTGCCCTTCTCCCCCACCTCTTTCTCTCTGAAATGAATAAATAAATTTTAAAAGAACAAAAAAAGAATCATTTCAAAACAAACCAAAAAAGCCACAGCACTGAGCTACGTGGTTATTTTCTTAGATTTCTCATCTCCTAGAAGCTTAGATAACTTTTTCATTGTACAGGTGAGAAAACTGAGCCCCTAAGAAGACTAAAATAATTCACCCAATGCCATCCATTAGTATCAGCTGATAAAAAGTAAAACTTTGCAGCAGCAACTTCTTGCTAGACACATCTCCAAAGGCAAGGGAAGCAAGGGCAAAAATGAACTGTTGGGACTTCATCAAGATAAACAGCTTTTGCACAGCAAAGAAACGGTCAATAAAACCAAAAGGCAACCAACAGAATGGGAGAAGGTATTTGTAAATGACATACCAGATAAAGAGCTAGTACCCAGAATCTATAAAGAACTTATCAAACTCAACACCCAAAGAACAAATAATCCAATCAAGAAATGAGCAGACAACATGAACAGCCATTTCTCCAAAGAAGACATCCAAATGACCAACAGACACATGAAAAAATGCTCAACATCACTTGGCATCAGGGAAATACAAATCAAAACCACAATGAGATACCACCTCACACGGGTTACAATGGCTAAAATTAACTAGTCAGGAAACGATAGATGTTGGCGAGGATGAGGAAAAAGGAAAAAACCCTGCTACACTGTTGGTGGGAATGCAAGCTGGTGCAACCACTCTGGAAAACAGTATGGACGTTCCTCAAAAAGTTGAAAATAGAGCTACCCTATGATCCAACAATTGCACTACTGGGTATTTACCCCAAAGATACAAATGTAGTGATCCAAAGGGGCACCTGAACCCCAATGTTTATAGCAGCAATGTCCACAATAGCCAAACTATGGAAAGAGCCCAGATATCCATCAACAGATAAATGGATAAAGAAGATGTGGTATATATAAATACAATGGAATATTACATGGCCATCAAAAATTGAAATCTTGCCATGTGCAACGACATAGATGGAACTAGAGGGTATTATGCTAAGCAAAATAAGTCAATCAGAGAAAGACAATTATCATATGATCTCATTAATATGTGCAATTTAATAAACAAGGCAGAGGATCATAGGGGAAGAGAGGAAAAAATGAAACAAGATGAAACCAGAGAGGGAGACAAACCATAAGAGAATCTTTTTTTTTTAAAGATTATTTATTTATTTATTTGACAGAGAGAGACACAGCGAGAGAGGGAACACAAGCAGGGGGAGTAGGAGAGGGAAAAGCAGGCTCCCCACGGAGCAGGGAGCCTGATGCCGGGCTCAATCCCAGGACCCCGGGATCATGACCTGAGCCGAAGGCAAACGTTTAACGACTGAGCCACCCAGGCGCCCCCCATAAGAGACCCTTAATCATCCGAAACAAACTGAGGGTTGCTGGAGGGGAGGGCAGTAGGGGGATGGGGTAACTGGGTGATGGACATTGGGGAGATTATGTGTCGTAATGAGCACTGGGTACTATATAAGACAGATGAACCACAGACCTGTACCCCTGAAACAAATAATACATTGTATGTTAATTAACTGAATTTAAACTAAAAAAGAGAAAAGAGAAAAAAAGGAAAACTTTCTACATTTGTGCATTTGGTGGAGTTAACATGAAATGGAATGAGAGAGAGGGATTTCTGGAATCTCCTATAATACCCACGTAGAGGACAAAAACACCATTGGCTACAAAACCCCAGTGGTCAGGAGTTACATGGAAGATTAGCTGAGAGAAGTTAGTCATACTGTGATTCAGAAAGTCTTCAAGAAACACGTGCCCATCATCCACGAAGTAATGCGCTGACTTGGGCACAGGACGCCTGCCTGTTCGTAGCCTCTGCACTTTTCTGCCAAAGATGAAAACGCTTATAGTGGAGGTCAGCTCTGCAAATCAGCGGCTCGCCCTGTGGTCTAGCACAAAACCTCAGACTGTCACATGAAGAGCCAAACAAGCTGTGAAGCAAGTCAGGAAAGGACCAGCAACGTCCAAGTCTCCAGTGTGTCAGCCTCTTACTAAGGTCCAGTAATGACCTACACAAACGGATTTCCAAACCCCTAGTCACCCAGCACACACGCTCTATTTTTAGTCCAATAACTAATCAAATCAACATCACTGTTTGTTGGGCAAACAGCAGTGTACTTTTGACTGTAAAAGCAGGAATACCTAAATTCTACTTCTAATTTTTATTTCTGATCCCCAAATTCTGTGTCTAAACATGCTACTAACCTCCCATTTCCTTCTACTCTCTGCGCCCAAAGGAAAATGGAATTATGAAATGAGAAGATGAAAGCTTCAATAACTACTTGTAATGTTAGCTTCTTCCGACATTTATAAAAACTCTCGCTGTAATATATGAGAAGCATGTCAGAGAATAAGAGGAGAACACGGCCTGCTGCGAGAATTTTCTTTCAGACCCAAAGGCCTTTGCACAAGCCAAGACTGTTCCCCAGGGCAACAGAAGTTCTTTCAGTATATGAAATCACTTCTTACCCATTCTAACTGAGGCAAATGAAGTTAGTAACAGGAACGATAGTTCAGACTGAAGAACAAAGAACGAGAAGAGCTTAAGACCTTGGCTGGGAATATGCTGCAGACTGCCCAGCCACGCAGCTCTGTCTTCTCATTTCCAACCTCTGAACTCCGAACTTTTTTCACCAAAAGCAGCTCATCGAGAGAGAGAGATGGAGAGAGACAGAGACTGAGAGGAGTAAGAGAAACAGAGAAACTCAAATTACCCCAGAGGTCATCACTAGTTCTCTTGTAAAAGTCTGAAGTATTAGAAAAGACTAGGGATCCCAGACTCCATCCTTCTCCCGATCCCCGACACTGTAGCAATGCAAAAATACCCCTGGGGTTAGACTTCGGCATTCAGATGAAACACTGAACCTACCTCACAGCTGCTTTCTCTCCCCTGGTACCTAAAAGAAGGAAGAAACACAATTGCAGAAAGCTGCAATAACAACCATCAAACAAGGAAACAGAGAGAATCCAATGCAATAAACTTCAAATACTGGCAATGAAAAAAAGAGACAAGTTACTAAAGCACAGAAAAAAGCAAAACACACTCCCTAATCCCTCCTCCAAGTCCTGAAAATTGTCCAGCAAGCCAGCAAAATCCTGAGGATTCTCATTAATACCCGCCAAATCTTCAGAGAAGCAAATGGAGGGGGGCTCCTTATCTTCCGCTCAGTGAGTGGTAGACATGGCAGCGAGGGAGAAACAGGAAAATGGGGAGAGAGAACATTGGGACCGACCCCTCAAAGTCAAGGCTTCAGGGATCCAGGACGGATTAAAGAAATAATCAAAGCCCAGAGGGTCTTACTGTCTTCCAACTAGGCAGAGTAAACTCTAATAGGTAACTTTTAACAAATCTCAGAAGAAGAGACCCAGATATCCTAATACAGGTGGAACCAAGAGGCCCTCAAGCAAATGCTCCCAGATGAGAAATCAGCCAGCATGCGTCGGAACAAAATAGAATGTTCTGATGAGCATGAGCCACAGTGAAAAAAAATGGCATGGTAACTACGCAAACACACAGAAAGAAAAAAAGCAGCATGCATAATAAAAGCCTAACTCAAAAGGTAACAGTCTAAGGGGGACTGTCATCACTAGAGGACAACATGACAAGAACACAAATTGAAGAAAACAAGAGCTGAAAGACTGGACACCAAAACAAGAGAATGAGACTGCAGACCTAAAACACAGAGTACCAAATGACCCTGATAAAGGATTAGTAAGGACACGAGGGACAGAATAAACACGGCCGAGAATAAAGATCAGGACTTAGAGGAAAGGTTTAAGGCAAGTTTAGTGAACCCAGATTTAAAAAAAACAGAGACTGAAAGATCACTGCCTCTCCACACCTGTGTCCCTCTGGCTAGACACAGATAACCAAAAGGTGTTCGGAGAAGAAACATGGGCATGGTCGCCAATCTGTGAAACCGTATTCTCTAAGACTAGCTGAGCAGCCTTGGAAGAAAGTGGGGAAGAGCAGATCCAGAGGGAGAGAAGCTGTAAAGTGTACAAAGTTCACATGGAGAAGAAACAACAACAATCATGGAACTCCTATTTCTGGCAATATAGATTAGACAGCTTGGGCAGCCCACCCTCCCCTGGGAAACAACTAAAAATGCCTCGTAAAACATTGAAATTTATTTTACATCCACCACTGAGCTTATATAACATAAAGGAATATACTAATATACTGAACCCAAACAGAGCAAAACCAAGAATCCTAGCAGATAAGTGAGTGCCAAAGCTGGTTTCAACTTTGACGGTTGTTGCCGCCCCCAGAAACCACCAACCCCCACCGTGACAAATGAACAGGAGGTAAACTGAGGGCCTGCCTAAGGTAAAGAGTCTAACAGGAGACAGCTGGAGAACCTGGGACTTACACCCACATCTCAGGGTAACAAGAAATTAAACCCCACTGGTGCAGCAGAAGACAGCAAGAAAAATGGCTTTCTCAACCCTGACCTGATGCTCTGGTAAAGAAAAATAAGGATCTCTCAAGAATGGCTCACAAGACAGCTTTGACGTGGGTCTGCAGTGTGAACTCATGCGCCCTCTGTAGGATGAGACTGCACCCTGAGCATCAGACTCAGATGGGTTCCCGTGTGACAGCATCTCCCAGCAAGGCCCCGGCAACTGGCAGAAGTCATTACATAGCTTCCCTGCAAGAACTTCACTTCAATCTAGACCTCACAGAGAAGTTCCCAGGAAGACGCAAAAAAAAAACAAAACAAAAACAAAAAAACGTCGCAAATACAAGGATACAAGCCAATATGAATGAAACCAGCAGAAACAGATAGGTAATAAGGCTCATGAGTAACAGCATTATCAGACACAGAATATAACATAACTACAGGCAATATATTTAAATAAACAAAACATAAGCCAAGGAAAGGAACGCTAAAGAACCACCATGCAGGGGCGCCTGGCTGGCTCAGTCGGCAGAGCATGCAACGCTCGACCTCTGGGTCTTGAGTTCGAGCCCCACTTTAGGCGTAACACTTACTTAAATAATAATAATAATAAACAAACAAACAAACAACTTGAGCAAAAACCTAAAAAAAAAAAAACGAACCACGAGGCAGATTAAGACAAAATTCTCAAAAATGAAGACTACAGTAAATGAAGTTAAAAAAAAAAAGCCAATGGGGGCCGCCTGGGTAGCTCAGTTGGTTAAGCAACTGCCTTTGGCTCAGATCATGATCCCAGGGTCCTGGGTTGAGCCCCGCATCGGGCTCCCTGCTCGACAGGGGGCCTGTTTCTCCTTCTCCCTCTGCTGCTCTCCTGCTCTCTGTCTGCCAAATAAATAAAATAAATAAATAAATAAAAGCTTTAAAAAAAAAAAAAAAAAGCCAATGGAGGAACTCAAGTGCAGAAGAGACACGGCTGAAGAGGGAACCCACGAAACCCCTCTACTCATCTCCCGGCTCCAACAATGAGCACCTCACAGCCCGTCTTTCCTCCACCTGCACACACCCCGGCTGCCACTGCTGCTGAGAACACCAGCTGTTTTAACAGCTAATTACACACCAACCAGATGCGTGGTAGCTCTTCTCATTCCAGCCCTCAGGTCTCTCAACCTCTTCTGTGCTATCTCTCTGGATGTTATTCCGGTTAATTTTGTGTAAGTCTTATTCTATAAATTGGACTTCGGAGCCATGTAAGTATTTTACATCGTTCTAAATGAAACAGGGCTCTTTGGACAAATGGCTGAGTTGGGGTCTGGAAATGCAGAAGGTAACCCTGGAATATTTCATCAAATAAAAATTATTTTGTCAAAAAAAAAAAAGGAAAGAAAGGAAGCTTGCAAAGACCACTCGAGTCATACAAAAGAACCCAGAGGCCAAAATTAAGAGGCTCCCACTGGTCAAACGGGCTAATGTGAGCATTAATCAGAGTAGCAGCTGCAGTGGGTTGAAGCACATGGAGTAGTCTGTAATTTTCCACCCCACTGTTGACTGACATTTGAATTACTTCCAGTTTTCAATACCACGGACAATGCTACTATGAATATCCATCTATCCTGATACACACGTGCCAGTTTTTCCAGGGTATACCCTGAGTAGTGAAATTTCAGGGTCATGAGATACCTGTTTCTTCAACTTACCTAGATGAGGCCAAATTGTTTTGGGGCTGCTTAACTGATGGTCTCTTAAAAGTTCACAGAGTCTATAGCGTAGGAGAATACCTACGTACTGTAAGTATACTGGATGGATCAAAGAGAGAGGGGGAGAAAGAAAGCAGCAGACACAGCAGATGTGCAAAATATTTAGTTACTGAATCCAGGGTTTTATATATTCTAGCAACTTCATGTTTAAAATGTTTTAAAATACATGGGGTGCCTGAGTGGCTCAGACGGTTAAGCGTCTGCCTTCAGCTCAGGTCGTGATCCCAGGGTTCTGGGATTGAGCCCCGCATCGGGCTCCCTGCTCAGTGGGGAGCCTGCTTCTCCCTCTGCCTCTGCCTCTCTCTCTCTCTCTCTCTCTCTCTCTCTCTGATTCTCATGAATAAATAAATAAAACATTAAAAAAAAGTGTTAAAAAAATGTTTTAAAATACAAAACGGAGGAAAAAATATCTTAAAAAATATACAATAAAATGTTGATGCTCTAAAAATTCCAAAAGTTAACACTTTTACATTGCTGTTAATCTGGATCTTCCTACCAATAATCACATATTACTTGTGTAACAAAATGTTTTCAAGAAACTCTTCTATTTTAAGCGAAACACATAGGCCACCTGCATCTACTTACACATCCACAGGAATCTGGCCCCCCACTGAACAGGGAACAAGCTATCCTCACAATCTCCGCCTCGATCTTTCGCAGTCCCGGGAAGATGTCTGGATGCAGTGGGTTACTCCATGCAAAATCTCCGTAAGCCTGCAAAGAAATGCACACAGATATGAAGTAGAATGAATAAATACACTGTATGGGACAAAGAATCATGCACTAGACAGAAGTTTCTAGGTACCAGGCACAACACTAGAAACTGGAAAAATGGTAAGATATGTGTTCCCCTCTAAAGAAGATCAAAATACAGTGGAAGAGAGACACATGCAAATAAATTATTTTACAGTGTGGTGAGAGAGGAAGTATAAATGTGGTTAAAAAGCACATACTAAAACAACAAACAGACCCAGTTTGCAATCTTAGCTTTGCCTATTACTTCTCGCTGTGTAATTTTAGGTCAGAAAACCTCTCTGAGGTTCAGTGTCCTCATGTGCTCAAGGGGATAATCATGGTACCTACCTGACAGGGTTCTAGCGCTAAGTAAATAACATAAGGCATGCCAAGTCCTTAGGAGAGCATCCGGCACAAAGGAGCTATTGTTCTGAGTGTGATACCAGAAGCATGCCAGTGATGGAAGGAGCCCTAAGGAGGGAATAACAAACAGCCCGACAGGTCTGATGTCTGTACAGGCAGAACCCTGAGAGATCAATAGGAATTCGACACTTAGAACAGGTGGAATGAAGGAGGGGAGGAAAACATGGTAAGAGTGAGGTGCATTCAGTGAAGAGGAAAGATGGAAGTTCATGTTTACATGGGAAAGTAACAGAGGTGGTTGAAAAACACAGGTGGGAGCCGGCTCACCACAGGGCTTGCATTTTCTTTTCTTTTTTTTTTTTAAGATTTTATTTATTTATTTATTTATTTATTTGAGAGAGAGAGAGAGAACAGCATGAGAGGGGAGAGGGTCAGAGGGAGAAGCAGGCTCCCTGCTGAGCCGGGAGCCCGATGTGGGGCTCGATCCCAGGACCCCGGGATCATGACCTGAGCCAAAGGCAGTCGCTTAACCAACTGAGCCACCCAGGTGCCCATGGGCTTGCATTTTCTGCTACGTAAGCAGCTTGGGTTTTATTCCGTAGATAGTGGGAAGCCACTGAAAGATTTTTAACCCAGCGAAGTAAGATCAGAGCATTATGTCAAGATATAGCTAAGTCAAACCTGTAGTATTTAGTAAGGTAGGAGCAGTTTCCTAGTTATCATAATCAAACACAAAGACCTTAGGGATTGTTAAGTCCAGTGCCAATTTTATATGACAAAGTGGGGTTTAGGATATAAATCTCATTAGCTATAGGCAACTCTAAAGTCAACAAAAAATGAGAATTATTTCAATTATAAGTGAACCTACTGCTCATTCTCAGATCCTTCGATCTGAGACTCGGGTGGTACAGGAAATGATGAGCAAGTGTCTATTCCTCCTCTCTTCTCATCAAAGTATGTCTTGTCATTAATAACTTCAAATGATGGGGGACTGACTACCTTTCCTAGTAATCTGCCTTCCACACGGGGCACCTATAAAGCCTGGAAATATAAGTAATATCGTACTTTTTTATGGACTGAAGACATCTCGGACAATATTATCTATATTCACCTATATGTGGGTAAAGAGAAACTTATTTTTAACAATAAACTTTCGTTAAGTAATTTTTTTTTCTTTTTTAATTGCAAAAGTAAGGAGAAAAACTGAGGTGGTATGAAGGGCACAGACCACACACACTGCCTTGGGGTGCTGGCATTCACCTTCACCAGGAGCTGGGTGAGCTCTTCCGCCCCGCTGTACACTGCTCCGGAGGCTTTCCCCTCCTGCCAGAAGATGTCTGTAGAGAAAGTTAAGATCACTGGGTCAGTAAGCAGGAACTTGCCCAAAATACGAAGCAACACCTCTGGGTACAAAAGAAAAAAAAACTTTTGAGTGGAAACCCGGAGGTAATCTTATATTAAATCAAGAAAAAGAATTCCAATAAAGACCTATCACAGCAAAATAAAGAAGAAAGATCTTCCATTACTATCAACAACAGTGTGAAAAAGATATTAACAGAAGCCAGGTATAATCTAGTCCAATAATGATGCTGTCATCATCCCCAAGGGTCTTCTACCAGTAGAAAATTGTTCCTTGATCTATACTCATTTCCTGGTCTCTGTATGGCTAACGACTTTTTTCGCCCCTTCCTATCCAGTCAAAGGAAGTGTGAGAACTGTTATGAGCAGAGCTGGCAGGGAAGAGCAAGGCAAAGTGTGGAATTTCAGTACACTACTGTCAGAGTTGGGAGCCAGAGAACTGAATCCCTGACCAGACAAACCACGATGATAGACTGTCAACACCCTGGTTTCAAGGGCACCCCGCCACGAGCCCGAAACCTACCCACAATTCCACTTTCTGTCTGAGGTGCTTCTCCCAAGACAGTCTACGTTGTATCAACGAATCTGCTGACGTGGGTATCTCAGATACAACATGGCTGTGCCCTACTGAGAGTGCGCAGTGACAAGCCACTCCAGAGACACACTAACTGAAAACTGTCGCTGCAGGCTCTACAAAGCCATTATCTTCAGCTCCAACAAGAGAGCAGAAGATTGAGTAGCAAACATCCAGACAGACCCCTCATCTCAGGCAATCTGCCAAGCTCTGGCTTGATTCCAGTAGGACTTTCCCTCTTTCCTTACAGGACACTGGACTATACCATGCACGTCTTCAGACCAGAGGCCACCAGCCTTTCAAAAATAGAATACATGGTTTCATTTCCTGTTATTTTACTGGTGCTATTGACAATGACTTGGAAAGGAAGGGAAGGCAATATGGCGGCAGCAACGTGCCCTCACGATCATAGAAATCTTTAACATCCAGGTCTCGGGCACCTGGGTGGCTCAGTTGGTTAAGCAACTGCCTTCGGCTCAGGTCATGATCCTGGAGTCCCTGGATCGAGTCCCGCATTGGGCTCCCTGCTCGGCAGGGAGTCTGCTTCTGCCTCTGACCCTCCCCCCTCTCATGTGTTCTCTCTCATTCTCTCTCTCTCAAATAAATAAATAAAATCTTTAAAAAAAAAACAAAAACAAAAACAAAAACAAAAAAAAACATCCAGGTCTCAGAGGGCTGATCCCTGCTTTACATCATCTATAAATCCTGGACTGCAGCTAATTTTGTACCATCCAATGTCAAAATCTCAACACATGTCAATTAGAAATTTTTAAGTGTATTTGTTGAAATGCAATGTGGTATCCTGGATTGGAGCCTAGAACAGAAAAAAGGACATTAGTGGAAAAACTGGTGAAATAGGAATAGAATTTGCAGTTTAGTCAACCACTGTTTCGACAAATGCATCACAGTCACTTTAGATGTTAACATCAGGAGAAGCCAGGTAAGGGGTGTATGGGCAATCTCTGTATATATGAATTTGCAAATTCTCTACAAATCTTAAATTATGACAAACTAAAAAGCCTATTTTCGAAAAGTATTTGCAATATGATCTAATTTGTAATAAACCTGTGTTTGTGTTAACAGCCAACATTATGGGGCGCCCGGGTGGCTTAGCCAGTTAAGCATCTGCCTTCGGCTCAGGTCATGATCCCAGGGTCTTGGGATCGAGCCCCACGTCGAGCTCCCTGCTCAGTGGGGAGCCTGCTTGTCCCTGTCCCCTCTGCTAGTGCTCTATCTCTATCTCTCCCTCTCTCAAATAAATAAAATTTAATTTTAAAAAAAACAGCCAACATTTATTGAGCACTTACTATATGCCAGGTATTATACATTTATATGTACGATCTTATTTAATCTCTGTAATCATCTTTTATTTTTTTTATTTTTTATTTTTTTAAAGATTTTATTTATTTATTTGACAGAGAGACACAGTGAGAGAGGGAACACAAGCAAGGGGAGTGGGAGAGGGAGAAGCAGGCTTCCCGCTGAGCAGGGAGCCTGATGCGGGCCTCTATCCCCCATGACCTGAGCCAAAGGCAGACACTTAACAACTGAGCCACCCAGGTGCCCCTGTAATCATCTTTTCAAGTAAGTTGTATTATCCCCATCGTAGAAAGACAGAGACCAAGACATAGCTTAAGTAATTCACCCAAGGTCACACTTTAAGTGGCCCAACTAGCATGTGAATCCACGCTGATTCCATGGGCTACACTCTTTTTTAAAGATCTTTTTATTTTTTTATTTTTAAGTAATCTCCATACTCAACGTGGGGCTCAAATTCACAACCCTGAGATCAAGAGTCACGCACTCCTCTCAGCCAGGGCTACACTCTTTTTTTTTTTTTCTTTTTTTTAAAGATTTTATTTATTTATTTGACAGAGAGAGACACAGCAAGAGAGGGAACACAAGCAGGGGGAGTGGGAGAGGGAGAAGCAGGCTTCCCGCCGAGCAGGGAGCCCGATGCGGGGCTCGATCCCAGGACCCTGGGATCATGACCTGAGCCGAAGGCAGACGCTTAACGACTGAGCCACCCAGGCGCCCCAGCCAGGGCTACACTCTTAAACATTAAGCTACTTGGTATATTTATCCTTCCCTTATGTGCTCATGCATACATACATATCTGTATGTGTATGTATGTTTATTACACAAAAACACTATTAAGATTCTTACATATATATATCATGTGTTTATCTTGTGATGATGGGATTTTCTTTTGTGCCTTTGTGCAGATTTCACAAATTCTGTAATGAATCTGTATTTCATTCTTATTACATATATTCTCTCCTTAAGAAACAAACTTATCTGTTTTATTCAGGCTTACAAAAGGAATTGGGACCAAGTTCCACTGTCTCAGATTTGTTTGCTTTATGGATGGAGGATGAATTTAAATATAATTTTTATGATAAGAAATTGAGCCTCTGAGACAGGATGGATATATAAGTTCCAGGGATGAAGCACTCGTAACCTATCGACAGTAAACAATGACCAAACCGGCCACGCTGGGAAAGCAAGCGGCTTGAGCTCGCCCGGAATCCTACCCATAGAGCTGTAGTCCTTGAGCTTCTCCAGAACTGCCGACGCGCTCAGGCCTTGAGAGGGCAAAGCTTTCACATACTCTTTGTCCACTTTCAGGAACGACATGTTCTTGCTTATATCATCCTTGGTCTTGTTCACCTTCTCTTGGATCTCCAAAGGTAAGAAAGACAAAGTTAACAAGGAGATGGAAAAATACAGGCCAGGGAGCAGAAGAACCAGTTACTACTCCAAGTCAACAGTTCAGGGCTGGGCGCCACACCAGTGCTACAGAACGGGGATGGTATTGTTTTTGTAAACAGATATGGGGACATTCTGGCTGCTCAGCTATTTTCTGGCATGTGCGGCAGGCTCTTAGAAGTCTGAAAAGTCAACTTCCTGTCCCAAAGTCAAAGATACATTCAACCCCCCCACCCCTTTCCTCTGCCATGTCGACATCGCCCCTGCTTTACTGGGTTTGCACGCACCACTGTCTGAGCGCAGTATGTGGACGTTATCCGTGTCCTGGCAAGCAGCCAGTGTGTGTGCTAAAGAAACAAAGGTGGAGCCACGAACGGTGGCCAGAAAACAGGCCAAGCAGCAGCAGCAGCATTCTGGTGCTCGTGCAGGTGATGAGCTCCGTCACCAGACATGCACGGAGCATGCCCAGAACGCGGACAGCCTGCGCGAGTCGCCACATGCGTGTGCGAGACACCCCGGGGGTACTGGGGAGACCGCATTCGATCTCCTGGGGCTGTCCGCCGCCTGTACTCTTTGACCCTCAAGTGCTAGGGGGGAGCGACAGCCCCTCTGTACAGTTTATCAACGATGGCTGCTTCTCCGTCGTCCTCTTCCCTCACCGCAACAGCCTGTGCTTTCCCTCCCTCCCTGGGTGCCGAACTACCCCTGTGGGCCAGCAAGACACAGCGAACAGAACACACTAGGCAGTACGAGTGAGAACAACTTCTGTTCTCACGACGCTTCCTTGTAGCAGCAGACACAGAAAATGAAAGTCAGGTAGTGGAAAGTACTGGGGGGAACAGAACAGAGTTTAAAAACACAACAAAACCCAGCAGGGGCCGCTGTCTACACTAAGGGACTGTTGGGGGGTAGCCTGGAAGAGTGGCATTACAGGGAGACAGTTTCAGCGACCCATCTGTGAAGGTCTGAGGCCCACGATCTGACCCCAAACATTTCGACTTTCCCATCTCTAGCCCTGGAGGACGAGAACACGAGAGGAGCCTGCTAGATGCGGCCCCCAGGGAATCTGCAGGGCAAGCCGCCCCGCGAACCACGCCCGCAGGTGCCGCAGGCAGGCTCCCGCAGGCAGCGGAGGTCCGCCCCGCGGCAGTGGGAGGCATGTGATGGGCAGGAAAGTATTTTTAAAAGTTGTACGTGGACTATGCTGCCTAAATGGTGAGCACGCAACAGGAACAAACCACGGAAGCCAAGCTTCTGCGCCTAGACTGCTGCTGTAATAAGACAGAAGAGCCACAAAACGATGGTGAGTCGCATCAGAAGGCACACAAGTACCTTCCCCCCAGTGCCTGCCTCAGGGCCTCTATCAATTTTAATTTCTTCACAGCGTTTATTTCAAAATGAAATTCTTACATATTTGTTCGTGTATCTATTTTCTGTTGTTCCTAGGAAAACGTCAGCTGTGCAGAGCGGGGATTCGGTCCCCGGCACCCAGAGCGGTACCTGACGCGGAGCACGTGCCCACGACCCGTGTGCGGAGTGAGCGAATGTAAGGGAACGAATGAGACAGGGACACACACACACTTGCTCGAAATAAAGAACTCTGGTCTCTGAGCCTCAAAATCTGCTTCTAAAAAATGACAGGTGATTACATAGTTTCTAAGTGCCTTCCAATTCTGTTATTTTATAAATTTCAGTAAATTTATAAATTTCAGGGTTCTGGAACCCTAGCATTTATTTGTCCCAAAATCTGACACCGAAGGAGAAATGTGTGAAGAAAAAGAGCAGAAAAATACAGGGAATGAAAAGGAGAAACGCTAGTATCCTTTGAGATCCAGTCCACCCTCTATAGCCGCCCTCTCCCTACCCCTTAACTCTAGATCGACTCAGGGAGATTTCATTTTATGGCTTAAGATGAGTTAGGGTCAAATAAAAACCTATCTACTCCCATTCCCCTTTTCCACCCCAGTAACTACTTCTGCTTCCTTATAGGAAATGAACCTGAAAATAAATACACAGTTACGGGAGAGTTAGCCCAGGGTCTGAATGGATTTTGGTCAAAGGCTAAGGATGACTAACATCTCTTCTGGTTTGGCCAGGAAAGGGGAAAAGGGAAAGGGAATTGAAAGCCAAAAGTGAAAGAAAGCTTGAAGGAAAGCTGAGGGGCAGGCAGGGCACGGGGGGAGCCGAAGACATCAGGGCCAGTGTGCCTTCCTTGCAGCTTGCATGGGGCCTGCCCCATTTATCTCCTTCTGTGATAAAGAGCCGGTGGGAAGGGTACAGAGGTGACTGTCCTATCCTCAGCGTGGGTGAGGGGACAGAGGACACAGTGAAGGGAACATACTATGCTGCAGACAGATACAAAGAGCAAGAGATCAGGGCTCTCTAAGTTTCTAAACCTGGGATCCGCCAACTACAGCCGACCGAGATCTGGCCCCTGGCCGTTCTGTAAAGGAAGTTTCAGTGGAACACAGCCAGGCTCATCCTTCTACCTCTCTATCACCCTGACAGACATGGTATGGCCTGCAAAGCCTAGAATGTTTCCTATCTGGCCCTTCACAGAGAAAGTCTGTCAACCCTGACCTAACCATGTAAGCACCCGACCCCCAGACACTTAAGTCAGAGCAGCCAAATATTGCTGTAAAGCATCATGCCACTTCGGCCAGCTTTTCTAATTGCAAATTCTGCCTTTAACAGACATCACCTGTCTCCTTTGGGCAAATATGTTGGAGAAAGGGTTAAGTGTGGTTTCTTAATCTTGACACTTCCAACATCTTGAGCCAGATAATTCTCTACTGGGCCCTGCAGGATGCTTAGCAGCACCCTGGCCGCGATCCACTAAATGCCAACAGCACCCCCCTCTAGTTATGACAACCAAAGCTGTCCTCAAACACTGTCAGATGTTCCTTGGCGGGGGGGTACAAAAATCACCCCTCGTCCTTGGGAATTCGCACTAGGTTCAGTAAATAGAAAGAAAGAGGTCATGACCATGGGGGTGACGGGAGGGCTGGAAGTTATACACAGATTCCACTTACCTTGCGACCAATAATAGGCATCTTCCTGATGAGCTTAAAACATCTCTTTTTAAACCTTAACCATAAGCCTAAAAGAAACAAAGGGTTTTGTTATCTATTCAAATAAATTCCCACGGATAATGTATGAACTACTCAATGTGCCTCCTGCAATCTCACCTGCCTTCTGATCACAAAGGTAGTTTCTTTCTATTTTAAAAAACCTTGAAATTTAAATTGCCAAGTAATATATTTACATGGTTCAAAAATTTAAAAAAATTGGGAGGCCTGGGTAGCTCAGTCAGTTAAGCGTCCGATGCCTGGTTTCTCTGCTCAGGTCATGATCTCAGGGTCCTGGGATCAAGCCCCGAGTCGGACTCCACACTCAGCACAGAATCTGCTTCAGATTCTCTCTCCCTCCTCCTCTGCTTCTCCCCCTGCTCATGTGTGCACGCGCTCTCTTTTTCTTTGTCTCTCAAATAAATGAAATCTTTTAAAAAAATTTTTTAAATTAATAAACACACGCAGAGTTAAAAGTTTCTCTCTCATCTATTCCCCAGACTTTCATCCTACCCTCAGGTAAACACTACTACTATTCACTTCTAGAAGAGCTATCTAGAATTTCTTTATGCTTATACAAGCAATAATAAAGATAAAATCTTATTTGTCCCACCCACCTTTTAAACAAAAGGTAGCATACTCTAGTACTATACTAGACCTTGATTTTCTACTTAGGCATATTCTCTTAAAGCTCAGTGCTTCCTCATTCATCTTTATTTATTTATTTTTTTTAAGATTTTATTTATTTGAGAGACAGTGCACGAGATGGGGGGAAGACAGAGGGAGAGGGAGAAGCAGACTCCCTGCTGAGCAGGGAGCCTGACACAGGGCTTGATCCCAGGACCCTGGGATCATGACCTGAGCAGAAGGCAGACATTTAACCAACTGAGCCACCCAGGCGCCCCCTCATGCATCTTTATAGCTCCAAAGTAGTCCATGATATGGATGTATCATAACTAATCTAACCTGCCCCTTCCTGATGGACACTTGGGTTATTTCTAATATGTCCTATTACCAACAACAGTGAAACAATAACCTTGCAGCACATACCACATACCTGATGGCATGCCTACAGCATGAATTCCCGGGAACAGAATGCTGGTTAAATGACATATGTATTTCAGAGCTGTGGACCTTCTCAAGGTTTTAGATGCCTAACACCTCTCTTCCCTCCCCGAAAACAAATGACCAAGCCATGCTTTTCTTCAGGATCTATGCTCTAGTCTCTCAGTCAACACACACCCTGACAACATTTCAACATTTTTTGGGCTTAAAAGGCCTTCGGTATCGTGGACACCAATCAGACTCCCTTCTGTCAGGCAGCGCACAGGACAAATACGGAGTTCTGATCCTCTCCACTGCAATAATTATAAAGACATGGCATCTAAATAGACCATCGTAACTTTGAATGAATTTGCATTCAGTATAGAAGGCACCAGCTACAATCCAAAGGCAACTAAGGATCAAGCATTAATAACCTGCTGAAGGCCACGGATCACAGCAGCAACGGAGCAGGGATTTAACTGAGGTCTTAATCTTCCTAGCCCTAAACCCCCAGGACTCTATGCTGCTTCAAACACAGAACAGAAATTCTCCGTTATCCCAAATGAGTCTATAAGGAATCCAGACCTAGCTTCTGTGCAGGCAGGAAATGAATATGACGTTTTACCACATTCTAGGAGATGGAGACATTCCAGCTTCCCTGGCCAGTGGAGCACTCTGCAACAAGCGCAGACTGTCTGTGCCCCGTTAGTACTGACTACATGATGCCTTGCATCTTTACTGGCTGCAGCCCTGCCTTTCCCCCTCGCCCACAGTGCCTAGCGCTAGAGTCAACGCTCCGTAATGTCTGGGACAAAACCAGGGAACTGATACCCACACTGAATAAGAAGACAAAGGGATTGAGATCACTTGTTTGTAGTTACTTTTTATTTAAATTTTCGAGTATTTCCTTTCAGTCCTACGTTCTGCACATGAAACACATAGCTGCGATCTTATAGTATGGACAACGCTGTGCCCTCTTGTCACAGCATTTGCTACATTAAAGATCCTTCCTTAAAAAGTTTTTTTAAGTATTACCATAATAGGCCATCAAATGAGTATAACGTAGCGTTGGATATTTAAGCTGCTTATTATTTGACCATTTCTAATAATGTTAAAGCTGTAAAGATTCAGAAAACTTCCTTATTTAACAGATGAAGTAATTAACTAATGAGGAAGAATAAGGTTGAAAACTCAGTAAATGGGAGTCACTTGTCCAGAAGTACAGTCATATGGCTAGGAGGAGGAGGACAGAATAGACTGTGTGCAAGCTGTGAGATTAAACAGGACAGGTAAAAAGAAGAGAATACAAGATCAGAGATGGAGAAATTAGAAATGAAGAGATCATGTGGTCATGACCTAAAACGATGATCTCAAAAGTAAAAGTCCCCTGAGGTACAGAAAGAAAAGTAATCAGTGTTTATTGCAGTGTTTTAAGGTAATAAAATAGGAAACGCAGTGTGAGGACACCAAAGCATGGCTCTTTACAGTTGACAAATTCCTTTCACACAAACGATGCCTCTCAATACTCACATTACCCTATGAGTAAGTAAGGCGGGTGACACTTAGGCCTATTTTACTATGAGGAAACAGGCTAAGAGAGTTTAAGGGTGTTGCTCAAGGTTTCACGGCTAGAAACTGGGAGAGTGTGTCACCTCCTCCCACCATATAACTCCGATTCCTGTTCATGAACTATGGACAATCCCACAGTTAAGTCAACATCAAGGAGTAACGATATGCGCTGATATCGCAGAGCAGAATTAGGGGCGAGATAACACGGCAGAGAGCTGCTGACCCCTGCCCATGCTCTCACCCCCATCCTCCTGCCGCTTCCAGTTCTTAACTGCCCCAGTGTCCATCCTGTGTTCCAGAATTATCTCTCATCTTAGAAGCGTATTCAGAGTTTGAAGATCAGCAAAATTTATCACTAGTCCAGACTTTAAGACTCCTCTGGGGCAATGTGCTAAAAATAACTCGACTGTTCAGTGATGAGGACAATGCCTCTCCATGAGCAAGGTACTGAAAAAATGGCAATGCTATCAAAGTTATCTCCCATCCAAGTACTAACCAGGCCCGACCCTGCTCTAGAGGGAAGACATTTTGATCGGTGTCTAAAATTCAAGTTAGAAGTTACAAAATAAAAAAGTGTATTGTGTGTACATGTGTTAAACTATAGGAAATTGCTGATATTCAAAAATGTTGACCTACAGAAATGACATTTTGTATGTCTGCTTCGACTGGATTCAGATATAGAAAAAAGACACATATGTGTAAATAGTGGTTCGCTCTAGAGAGCAAGCTTTTCATTTCGTTCTTATGGGTTATTGGTATTGCGTAATTTTCTGCAATGAACATGTCCTACTTTTGTAATAAGAAAAAACATATTAAAAAGGACTTAAATAGCTCAGAGTTGGGCTTACAAAGATTTCCATGGCGCATACCATCAACACATCGCTACTGGTAATTTTCTCATGGAATGCATGGAGACCAGCACATTCTGTTTGGAACAAGGCAGCTAAGTAAGTACCAGGGCCTCAGGTGGTTGTGCTTCTACTACCGGGTGGGCAAAATGCACACAGGCACCGTGGCCCACAGAACTAAAGACGGAAGTCAATACCTAAAGTGAATACTAATCATAGCAAAGAAATATAAATCTCAAGATCTGTAACCTTACGTTGGTTTTAACAAATGCACCACCTTAAAAGGAAAAGTACACAGAATGGTGGCCAGCAGGAGCTGGGGGGGAGGGGATCATGGGGAGTTATCGTTCCATGGGTACAGAGTTTCAGTGGGGGATGCTGAGAAAGTTCTAGAGATAGATGGTAGGAATGGTTTTGCAACAACGAGAATGTACTTAAAAATGAGTAAGACAGTAAATTTTATGTACATATATTTTATCACAGTAAGAAAGAAAGGAAGAAAAGTCTATTTATTGCTACTCCTTAGAGTCCTCTGGAATAAGTTACTTCACCTGGAAGGACAAGATGGAGGGCTTTCCAGAGCAGAAAGATACGGGTTGTACCCCTTTCCAAACCACAGAGCAGATGCAGCAGAAGGGTTAGTTATCAGAGTTTATGAGGAAACCTTGCAAGGACTAGGAAGAGGAACTGAGGACAGGGTTTTTACAGCTGGAATGGACTAAAATGTAGACAGGGCAATCAGGTCTCATTCCCACCTACATTAAGTGCAATGTTTACTATGCCTTAACTGCAACGGTTACTAGAACGGCTCAGTGGCTATCTGCAGGGTAAAGAGATGAAACAGAATCTGGCTTCTAAGTTAACCTTCCGGGGTGGGGGTGGGGGGCAGAAAAGCAGAAAAAGTACAGTTAAAGAGCCCCTTCAAACAGATGTTATCAGGGAAGCAAACAGTCATGGCCATTAAAATTTGTTTAAGAACAAATGAGACATGACAAGTGACTCTCTTCAATGTTAATGGTTTTTCATCCCCAGGAAGTTAACTCTGGTACCCTACACTAAGGGTGGGGAAGGGGTGCAGAGGAGAGTTATCAAACACCCACCACCACTCCTACTTTACTTACGAAGCACAACCTGCAGGGGAAACAATTCACAAGGAGGGAACATGCAAGCCGGTCTGGCAGGGGAGGAAGGGTGCCCAGGACCTTAGGAAGGATGGAGGACTTACAGACTCCTCACTAACAGACTTCTCACCTTCTTCTGCACTCCCTGAGAAGTGGCCTCCTCTTCCCCACGTCAGTTTGGCTCCCTGAGTCACTACCCAGGAAGTTCATAGTGCGCTGTCCCCTGACATCAGAAGTTTAACTCCAGGAGGACAGGGACCCTGTATGACTTCTGTAGACATCCCCAGAGCCCAGCACAGTGCCTGGCACACAGCACATACTCACAGGGTCACTGCATGAGTGCTGTTCCAATTTCACATAATCTGTATTGAAAAGATGGCCTAAAATGAACGCAATGAATTCCTGCTTGGGGAACTCCAGGGTATACAATTATGTCCTAGGCAAGAAACTAAACCTGAGAAAGGTTTAAGCCATGCTCTGAGATACCTGTGGATCCTTACAATGACTAATTTCTCAGGAAGCTTTTATGCAAGCTGCAACTCCAGAAAAATCAACAAAAGCAGCTATAGATACATTAGAGTAGCTATTATAACTTTACGTATAGAGTCCTACTATAACTTTATGGTCAGAAGAAGACAATGTCCCACTTCCCATTTAAATAGATTTTAAAAATCAGAACCAAACCAGAAGGCAAGCAATTAGTCCAATCCATGAGTTCTAAAGCTGGTGAGATTCCACTGTACCTTTCCAGAGGAGAGGGGGCAGTATACTTACTCTCTGGCTGGAAGACAAAATCATATGCCCAGACTATCAGCAGGGTGCACAGGACACTCCAGGCAATGAGCTGCCAGGGCTCATACTTGGTGCAATGTCCATTTACATAATTCTTGGCCTTTGTGCAATATACTTCCAAAATCTCAAAGTAGGGCTCAAAAGCCTTCTAGAAATACAAGAGAAAAAGAGAAACATGACATTCAGAGAGAGAAAAGTCTGTTCTTCGTTTGTTCCTCTGCTCTCATTTTTCAAGGGCAAGGCCACTCATGATCTGGCCCCACCCCAGCAATAATCTTATCTTCCTCCACAGTCCTCAAAGCTTCTGCTCCAGTGGTACACTGCCCCTTAGAGTCAGGTGGACTTTGACAAGGTTGCTGATCTTCTGCCCAGTCTATAAAATAGAAGGTTCAGCTGGATCATCATTTCAGCCCTGAAGCTTTTCTGTGCCTACAGTATTCATCGTCCCACTCTCTTAACTCCAAAGAGCCCATCCTACCCTCCTTCTCTACTCCATTTGAAGCCTTCCCATCCTCTAACCCAGGGTCAGCAGATTGTTTCTGTAAAAGTCCAGAGAGGAAATGTCTCAGGCATCACAGACCAGCTGGTCTCTGTTACAAGGATCAACTCTGCTTCTGCAGCACAAACACTGCCCCAGCCAGCGGGAAACCAATGACTGTGGCCACGTTCCAACAAGTTAATTATAGATGTCAAATCTATATTGCATAGAATTTCCCGTATCACAAAATATTCTTTTTATGAAAACAATTTTAACAATGTAAAATATCATGCTTAGCTCACAGGCTCTACAGAAACAGGCAGCAGGCCAGGGGTAGCCCATGGGCCACAGTCTGCCAATCTTTGTTCTCACGCCCAGCTGGACTAACAAACATTTAGAGCCGGAGACCATATCTTATCACTATGTGTATCCCTAGCAATAGCCAGCGCAAGCAAGAAAAAAGTCCTCTCCCCTGATCATTTACCAGATACCCCACTCATGAGAATGAATCTCTCCCGTTAAACTCTCCTCAAGTCTCCCCTTGCGCCTCCCCACCGAGCCCAGCAGCAGGTGGCCTGCACTCAGCCTACTCATCTGTTTTTACCTCCCTCACTCCATGCTTGAGTCCTTGAATGCTGATCAGATCTGAGTCATCGCTGCAAGCCCCCACGGTGGCGGTACAAAACAGGTTCATCTGATAGTTTGTTCCTCACTCACTTATTCAGTGTTTACTAAGCATCCTCAGTGGTTAAGGCATTAAGTTGGGGGAGCCCTAAGGTAAACATCACAAGTTTCTGCTCTCACTGAGCTTACAATCTAATGGGAAAGGTGTGTGTGTGTGTGTGTGTGTGTATGCACAAACATACACATGAAAACATACACTAGCAGACACATACATGAACAAATAATTCAAATTCTTCAGGATAAAAAGTATTTAAAGGGGCGCCTGGGTGGCTCAGTCAGTTAAGTGTCTGCCTTCTGATCAGGTCATGATCCCAGGGTCCTGGGATTGAGCCCCGCGTCCAGCTCCCTACTCAGCGGGAAGCCTGCTTCCCCCTCTCCCGCTGCCTGCCCACCACCCCCCCATCATGCTCGCTCTCTCTCTCAAATAAATAAATAAAATCTTTTTTTAAAAAAGTATTTAAGTAAAGTGCTAAGAGAGACCACTAAGAAAGGCCTGTCTAACTCTACCTGACAGGAGACGGGGAAGATATTATTAAAAGGGTAAAAGAACTATCAAAGAAAATTCTCTTGGCAGAAAAGTTAAGAGAAAAAAAAAGTCATAACCGGGAAGAGAGAAGAGGAGCTATAAATGCATAAGAAAAGTCTAGGAATGGCAAAAAAGTTCGGTGTAGTGAGAGCAGCGATGGGGACAGGGAGCTACATGTGTCATCCGTGCTAGACCCCCAGCACACAGCGCGCTCCATGAACACCCGGACGGTGGTGGCGACCGAGCGTGTGCGTGAACACATTAATCAGAGAATGGAGGCTGGCAGAAGTGCACTAGGTCCAGATTAAAAATGGTCTTAAAAAAAACCATGGAGAGTGGGAATATAATTTGACAGGCATTTTTTGTAAAGCAATTTGTCAGTGTTTACTGGCGTTTTAAATGTATATTCATTTTGACCCAGATATTCCACTTTTTGGTATCTACATGCTTTTCAATACATACAAAGAGACAGGTTCAAGGATATTCATTTCAGTCTTCTTTGTAACAGTGAAATACAAATATCACAAATGTCCATTCAAGGACGAATGGTTAAATAATCTATAATACACACACTTTATGTATTCATACTATGCACCATTTTTAAAAAGATAGATCTAAATGAACTACATAGAAAAATTTCCAGAACACAGTGTTGAGTGTAAAAAAAAAAAAAAGCAAATTGCAGAACAACAACAGCAAACAAAAGGTTGTTAATCAGGAGAATACATTTTTTTTTTTTTTAAAGATAACTTGATGGGAGATGAAGGAAAGGAAGACAGAGGTCAGAAACACAAATCTCAGTTAAGAGGACTGCTGAAACAGTCCAGGGGAGAAACAAACTAGGTTTGACCTTAAGCAGTACGACACTGGGGCTGAAAAGCAGCACGGATTAAAAACCCTTTTTGGAGTATGGAGGTTCCTCAAAAAGTTGAAAACAGAGCTACCCTACAACCCAGCAATTGCACTACTGGGTATTTACCCCAAAGATACAAACGTAGTGATCTGATGGGGTACGTGCACCCCAATGTTTATAGCAGCAATGTCCACAATAGCCAAACTATGGAAAGAGCCAAGATGTCCATCGACAGATGAATGGATAAAGAAGATGTGATGTATATACACAATGGAATATTATGCAGCCATCAAAAAACCCGAAATCTTGCCATTTGCAACGACGTGGATGGAACTAGAGGGTATTATGCTAAGCAAAGTAAGTCAATCAGAGAAAAACAAGTATTATATGATCTCACTGATACGAGGAATTTGAGAAACAAGACAAGAGGATCATAGGGGAAGGGAGGAGAAAAATGAAACAAGATGAAACCAGAGAGGGAGACAAACCGTGAGTGACTCTTAGAATCTCAGGAAACAAACTGAGGGTTGCTGGAATGGTGGGGGGTAGGAAGGATGGGGGGGTGGGTGATGGACATTGGGGAGGGTATGTGCTATGGTGAGTGCTATGAATTGTGTAAGACTGATGAATCACAGACCTGTACCTCTGAAACAAAAAACACATTCTATGTTAAAAAAAAAAAAAAAAGATAGTAGGAAGGGAAAAATGAAGGGGAGAATCGGAGGGGGAGACGAACCATGAGAGACTATGGACTCTGAGAAACAAACTGAGGGTTCTAGAGGGGAGGGGTGTGGGGGGATGGGTTAGCCTGGTGATGGGTATTAAAGAGGGCACGTACTGAATGGAGCACTGGGTGTTATACGCAAACAATGAATCATGGAACACTACATCAAAAACTAATGATGTAATGTATGGTGACTAACATAACATAATAAAATTAATTAAAAAAAAACCTTTTTGGAGGTGGCACAAACAGCGTTTGCTAACTTCATAGATACAGGAAGCACAGAGTGGGAAGAATAATTCCAAATGTTCAAGTTTAAGTCTGAGAGAGCAGGTGAGTGGTGTCACCACCAACCCCAGCAGACTAGAAGAGAAAGGGAGATTCTGAGATAAAGATAATGATACTGGTTTGAGTTATGTTCCTGTTGGATATCTACCTGTAGTGTTCTAGTAGAAGCATGTAAGCTTAGGAGGACAGGTACTCAACGAATGTTTATTGAAAACATTTCTTCTTTTTTTTTTTTTAAAGCTTTTATTTATTTATTTGACAGAGAGAGACACAGCAAGAGAGGGAACACAAGCAGGGGGAGTAAAAGAGGGAGAAGCAGGCTTCCCGCCGAGCAGGGAGCCCGATGCGGGGCTCGATCCCAGGACCCTAGGATCATGACCCGAGCTGAAGGCAGACGCTTAACGACTGAGCCACCCAGGCGCCCCTACTGAAAACATTTCTATCCTTAGCAATTAGGCTGCAGTATAAGGTCATTAACATCAGGCAAGTCCTTGGTTCCCTAGAGGGCTATCCACGGAAACACAGCTTATCTGCAACCCCCTCTTAGTTCTTAGCCATTCCCCAGAGCCCACTGTTGCTATCAACAACCTCAATCCTACACAGCAGTCACAGTGCCGGTCAGGACCTGGGGAAGACCAGAGGCGTCTACCCATCATCAGAGGTGTGTCATGATTTCCATCATTATAAAGAATCTTCTAGTGTTAAGGCTAGGATAAAACCAAATGGTTAAATAGTGTATACGGGGGGGGGGGGGCACCTGGGTGGCTCAGTCGTTAAGCATCTGCCTCCAGCTCAAGTCATGATGCCAGGGTCCTGGGATCGAGCCCCACATCGGGCTCCCTACTCGGAGGGAAGCCTGCCTCTCCCTCTCCCACTCCCTCTGCTTGTGTTCCCTCTCTCTGTCAAATAAATAAAATCTTTAAAAAAAAAAAAAATAGTGTATATGGGCTGCCTGGTTGGCTCAGTCAGCAGAGTACTGCAACTCTCAGTCTCAGGGTCATGAGTTCAAGCCCCACACTGGGCATGGAGCCTACTTTAAAAAAAAATAATAATAATAAATGAATGAATGAATAATGCATACGAATGGGATGACAGAAGAAATAATCATGCAGATTAGCTTTCCTCCAGTGATACTAGTTCCTAATTCACCCAGAAAATAGAGCTTACCGAGGTCAAAAGATGCCTGTAGATATTGTCAATTTCTCATAGCACATAACAAAAAGTAATATAACTAGTATCAGGGAGAGAGCAAAGAATCAGCAAATGCAAACTGTGTTAATTTCTACAAAGCCTATTAAGATATGAAGGCATTCCTTGATAACATTTATAAAATTACATTCAGCGAGAATTTATTTTCTTGGTAATTGCTCTAAGAAGATAATGGGAGTCCTTAAATTCCAAGTCCTTAAATCTATCTCCTTAGGAAGAAATCTATTTCTATATTCTCCTTCTCCAAAGACAGAATGTTGCTGGCCTTGGATAGGTCCTAGTAAACTGTGTAGACAACTAGATGGTCACAGAAATTACATGTCCTGGCCTCAGCCCAAGGTCCTTCTGGTTACTACAAACAACCTAGGTTCCGTCCCCAGTGAATAAGCACCTCACAGCACTAACAGCTCCCTGCTTTATAGGGCTCCATGGGCTAATGCATGCTATCTCCTTGGAAAAAAGGATGAGGCAGCTCCTTGGGGCCTTGCACACGGCCCAAGCCCCAGGCTGGGGCCTGACGCAACACCACAGCCCTAGAGAAGCATACAATCCCAATGCTGAAGGGAACCCTAGAGATCAAGCCCATATTCGCAGTTCACAAACAGAGGCCCCGCGGTGAGACAGCCTCGTTAAGCCCAGGCCTCCGACTCAGGGTTCGGGGTTCTTTCCATCCTTCATTCTAAGTGTGCACGGGTGGAGGGTCACTTAACACATTACCATCCAGTGCCATCCCAAGAGTTTCCTTCTCACAATTTACGTTTTAGGTGGAATCTACCCTGGATATATATACAGTTCAGAACAAACTAAAACTGGAGAGGTGTGTCATGACTACAGAGACAGAAACAGCACAAGAACGTAATAGTACTATAACGACTACTTCCCACCATGTCTTCCTGCTTACAGAAATACATTTTTTTTGGTCTATATACACCTACATATATATTAATAGTTAATACTAAAGCTTTTATTTATTTCAACCTAATCCACATACTGTCTCTGGAAACACAAGAACCAAGGACGGTCATCTGTGAAGGCCACTAGCTTGCCGTGCCCCTCCAGGCAAATACTTCGCCAATGTGTGCATCCACGCTTCATCTAGAGGGACACAGGATAACAGTCACACAAGAAATAAATTGTGTCTGTATAGATGTGCACCTGTGGGTGTGTGTGGGTACATGTGGGCATGGATCTCCAACCCTCAGCAGAGCAGTTTTGGTAAAATTTCCACAAGTAAAGCATTCCTTCCTCCGTATCAGATTGGGAATATATTCCTCTGGAGGAAAACCAAAACAAAACACTCTGCCCACTGAATATATATAAAATGATGACAAAGAATACCATAAATCTTTTTAAAGTGCAATATTAAAACAGAAAAGAAAAACCTCAGTAATATAGATTTGAAATAGTAACTACTTTAAGGAGCTACTGTCAAAAACAGATGAGTAAACTAACCCGCCTTTCTCTTCTTATTCATTTCCATTTCCCATCTAATAATTAAGTTTTAGCTGATGCCTATAAGACGTCAAAATAATAATCCTAATCATTATTAGACAAAAGGCGGCTGCTAGGATTTATGGGAATTTAGTGGCCCTTTTAGTCCCAATCATATTGCACTCTTCGAATCCCCAAATCACTTCAAGGGACCAAGACACTTTCATAAAAGTAACACAATAGCGGAAGTCTACAAATTCTGTAAATTTGGGACATGTTATTTTTTATTTTATTTTATTTTTTTTAAATTTTTTTAGAGAGGGAGGAGGAGATGGGAAGGGGGAGAGGGAGAGAGAGAACCTCAAGCAGGCTCCACGCACAGCTTGGAGCCCGATGCGGGCCTCAATCTCACGACCCTGAGATCATGACTTGAGCCAAAGCAAGAGTCATATGCTTAACCAACTGAGCCACCCAGGCACCCCTGCATGTTACTTTTTAGACCATGGGGTTTCATGCTTTTCCTTTTTTTTTTTAAAGATTTTATTTATTTATTTGAGAGAGAGAGAGAGAGAGAGAGAGAGAGGACACGAGCAGTGGGAGGGGCAGAGGGAGAGGGAGAAGCAGACTCCCTGCTGAGCAGGGAGCCTGATGCGGGGCTTGATCCCAGGACCCTGGGACCATGACCTGAGCCGAAGGCAGACACTTAGCTGACTGAGCCACCCAGGCGCCGCCGGTTTCACACTTGTCCAACCCAGACCCGTGGAAGTGTATTTTACAACCATCTAGTACACACTGCAACAGAAAGATATGAAACCAAAACAAAGGTTTCCAAAATAAAACCTAGCAGTTCATTACTTGTGATGCATGTACATTTTTTTCTCTATTTCCTCTTTCTTTTTTTAAATGTCCCAACCACTAAATTGATTCTGCCTCCCTCTGAATGGATCACGGCCTTCAGGTTTAAAAGCCTCACTGTGATCTACTCCCGGCTTCTTTAAATGCAGAATGTAATGCAGCCAAGGGTGTTAACACGGAGGCATTTTGCACTCTACACAATCTCAGTGCTTTTTGCACTTAAGATTTATTCTCTTAACATTTTTGTGAGGCCCGGGATTGTGATGTCATGAGGGAACGGTCGGTCGAAGAGATGCAGAATCCTTCCGTCACGGGTTCCTTCCCTACTGGTACCAGCCCACAGCTGCTCCCAATGACTGCTAACTCTTTCGGTCCTCAAATCCCTCCATGAGAAAAGGTTCCATAGACAAACTTCCCTCGGTGGCACTATCCACACCCTCCCCCCCCAAAAAAACCTCTTTGAAAACTAGGACTGCACCTGACCAACTGCCAACTAGGCAGTGATATTTCTTCCACAGCGATTTTCTTAATGAACAATGAATACCAGAAGAAACACTCTAAGAATGAATAGGACTAAAAGAGAAAAACCATCTGGCAGACGTTTGTCCAGAGCCACACTGCATGGTGCTTCCTTCCCCGGAGCTAATACAAATAACAACAACAACACAAATAACACCTCGCAGGGCGAACCGTCTGTACTCACTCTATCCAAGAGCCGGGGCGTCCCAGCTCAGGCGGCCCCCAGCGCGGCCTCCCACACTCCCCGAGCAGACCTTGGGGCAACGCTGCCCCCGCCACACACTTGCCTCCTGCTCTTCACGTTTTCTGCCACACGACAATGGTTTCCTGAGCACCTACTACACACATGGCGCTATTTTACAGGGATCCAAGATCACCAGTTTGTTTCACTTAAAACTGTCTCTTCCCTTCAAAACTCAAAGATTGGGTGACGCCCTGATCACAGAGGGAATAAAATGAAGAAGGAGAAGGCCAGAGGGGCCGTGATAAACATGTACAAGGAAGGGTGAAGCACTTAAAGGCACTAACTCAGAATACATGGTGATATTTATATAACTTAAAATTTTAACCAGCTTTCACGTTATTTTATGTGTACTTTACAACCTCATGAGGTTCTCAGGTTAAGAATGAACGGTTTCACGGGGCGCCTGGGTGGCTCAGTTGGTTAAGTGTCTGCCTTCGGCACGGGTCATGATCCCAGGGTCCTGGGATCGAGCGCCACGTCAGGCTCCCTGCTCAACTGGAAGTCTGCTTCTCCCTCTCCCTCTGCCCCTCCCCCTGCTTGTGCTCTCTCTCGCACTCTCTAATAAATAAATAAAAAAGAATAAACAGTTTAAAAAAAAAAGAACGAACAGTTTCTTCACTTCATAGGTGGTAAAAACTGAAATCAAGAAAGGTTAAGTTTGTTCTACAGCAAAGTAATAAGGAGCAAAGTCAGGACTAAAACACAGGACTTCACACACTCAGAGTTGAATTCCAAGGCGTCCTGAACCATCTCTTAGGGCTCCACAACATTAACATATCTAAGCATTAACTGGAGGGGTATGACCTAAAAGAAGAGTACTCAAGAAAACCAAAATGCTGTGAGGCCAAGCAGAGGAACCAACAAGTTATTCCAATGTACGTTCTCCTTCCTGATCCTCCCACATCAAAGAAAATCAGGCTAAAGATCAAAGAAAAACATTCCCACTGTCAGAATGATTGACTCTACCAATAATTTCTGAACAGAGACATGGATTCCCTGCCAAAGAAAATGTAGCAATTTTGCTCAGTTGATCATGACCCAGCACAAAGCCTACTAAGGTTTTCTGGTCAAAACTAAAGTGCCCACGAACTAGTTTCCCTAGTTTTCTTCTTCGCTTGCTCGTCCAAATGAGGACTGCCGGCCACAACACAGACCTGGGTTCAAGTGTAAGTCTGTCACTCACAGAAGGAAAAATTCAGAACAGTGATTCCTAACAATATCACTGTGGAGACATTGTGAAATTGGGCTTCTGGAAAGCTACCTTTCTACAAAAGGTTCACCTTCCTATCACAGCACAATGACTTCTTTGCATTTCCAGTATGCCTCAATTCAGGTTATTTCTCAAGAGTCAATCAGGGCCAAACGGCTTTAACCAATTGCACTGTGAGTTAACTCGTCCCAGAGGCAGAGCGCTCAACCCTGGTGGGGGAGAATAACCAAGTAACTGTCTTCATACTTGACCTCCCTTATGGTACCAAGTGCTGATAAGAATACAAACAACAGGGGCACCTTGGTGGCTCAGTCGTTAAGCGTCTGCCTTCGGCTCAGGTCATGGTCCCAGGGTCCTGGGGTGGAGCCCCGCATCGGGCTCCCTGCTCTGCAGAGAGCCTGCTTCTCCCTCTCCCACTCCCCCTGCTTGTGTTCCCTCTCTCGCTGTGCCTCTCGCTGTCAAATAAATAAATTAAAAAAAAAAAAAAAAGAATACAAACAACAGCGAAGGCATAATTTTTATATCTCCTACAACACCTTCAACACAGCAGGGACGCAACATTTATTTATTCAACTGAAGTGAAATCATTATAATACTGCACACACTTGGGACTGCCCTGTAAGATCCTAGGGAAGATTCTGCCTCGCCTCTCCCACATCTCTCCTGGTGGCAGTGGCTCGAACCCGCAGAGCACAATGGCTGGTATTTGTAACCAGACCGCACACATCGGCACCGTTCAAATAGAACTCACAAAGAACTCACAAGATACATCATGTCATCGGCCGCCAGAGCCAACAGGGAGGTTAAAGACCAGTCCATGACCACTCTCCGTCCCTCACAGAGGAACACAATGAAGCCCGAAGGTCACACAGCTTCCCCATATGTTTCCTTTGTAGAATAATTGACTTAACATATTCCTGAGACTCAGTCACCAAACTTAGTGGCTATCCATCTTTTAGATGAGTGTAAAACATCTCCAAGCATTCCCGGAAGTGTTAGTGAGGGCCCAGCCACGTCAGTCCACAAGACCAACTCATTGCTCCAGGCTAATATTTATTCTTAAGCCAAATACTAATGAAAATCAAAATCTCCCACCCTGCAATGCTGCAGAGAAAAAGCAATTTGTTTTCCTCTTCCTTCCACTTTCTTTACATCTAATACAACTACACACTTCACCACTCAATATTCCCGAAGAGCCAGAAATCCGAGCTTTAAAGCAGGAGTGGGCTGCTGAGGAAAAGAAGACCTGTCTTACCGAGTTCACCCGCTGCCTTAATGTCTTAAGATCAGAGGGTACTTAAAGCCTGGGACTCAGGTTAACTAAGAGTTAAAATACAGAAGACACCAAAGAGTTAATGTAGTCACTCTTATTCCACTTCTGCCCTAAAAACAGAAAACAAAGCAAATTACATCTGGTTCTCTTTCATATCACATTCCACAGAACTTCAAAGTGCAAAATAAACAGGTAAGAAAACACTATTGTTTTTAGAACCTTAAAAGGCATTAAAGTTTATCAGCAAAACCAGATCACAAGCCCAAAGGAAAAACTCCCTTGGGTCATTAAAGAAGTAAGAACTGAGCAACAAAACCAGTCATTTGACTGCATTACAGAAATGTTAGAAGAGACTGAATCATCATTTCTTAGGTGGTAAAGACCAAACCATATACTTCCTCCAAAATTCCACTACATGCATTAAGTTCATCTCAACGAGCTTAACGGTCCATGTTTTCCCTTCTAGCCACGCCTCAAGAGTAGAGGTATAGCTCAGTACTACTCCACAAACATTTACCAAGTCTAATTGCGCTATGCTTAGCTCCGGAGTATTCAGGCAAAGCACCTGACCATCACTGAGACATAATCTTGGCCTCAGAAAGGGGACAGATGTGCAGTGTTAGAAGTGTACCCATGGAAAATCAAAGCTTCTGGGTTCATAAACGCTGACAGCCCTAAACACTGCCAAACAAGTGCGTAAATTCTGTATTTATTTACTTGTGGGCAGGGCAAGACACCGAGTGAAGACTGATGCGGATTCTGTCACTGAAGACTCGGAGCCCTTCTCTCCTGTGACGCATCAAGAAAGGCACCCTGTGAACTTCAACCAGGAGAGAATGCTGACATGTAGGAAACCAAGTTCAGTAAGCAGAGGAACAGGCTGGTGGGATGCTGAGATAAGAGCAATTACAGGTTTCTTTGCTAAATACATTCTCACCCAAAGGCAAGGAGGCGGCGTGGGGAAGGTCTACTCAACTTGACGGCTATGAACTCCCAGAGCCTCTTACGGTAAGTAGCTAAATGTGCACATACACAGAAGCTACCTTTCAAAGTACAAAAGGAGTTCACTATGCTCTGGGCAATTAACAGGAACTCCTTAGATTACAAGCAAGGACCAGCAGAAATCATGCCGTATTCTTCACACACAAAGGGGAAGTCTTGACTGCCCTGCGCATACCGCAGCTGGGGAAGAAGTCATATGGGCTTCTCCCTTCCCATCCTTATTTACTAATAGGATTTCTACCTTTGTCACTGAGTTCAAATGCCTACACTTCCCAAATTATATTTATAGAAATCTCCATTTCAATCATCATACTGCTATTAGAGATAAGAAACACTGAATATGTGCTAGGAAGTGTAACCTAAGTTAAGTTGCAAAGGCTACTTCTCTGGAGATTTCTAACATGTAATCTTATTCAAAAGCACAAACCAAAGACCCATCCCCGGGTCTCTGACGGGCCATCAACTGATATAAACACCCTCTGGAAAATCTGCCTTCAAAATCTAGTCACAGAGGAGCTACTTTTCTAAAACTGAAGAAGCGTCTAAATTTAACATTAACACTCAGAAAAGTTTCTGACTTTTTTGATAATCTGTTGAAAGTACAGAAGAAGATATGTGCTTCCAATGGAAAATTATACATTATCTAAGGCCTCCCTCTTGGTTACCTGATTTTGACTATAAGGAAATGATTGTACAACTCTATAAGTTGTATATAATTACAGCAATTCAAACTATCCTTCATCTATAAACATGTAAAATCTGCCAGGTCTGGTAATGGTTCCAACTGACTTCCCTCTCCACTAGGGAAGAAACCAGTTTGGGTGCTGTTTATGTATTCATTTTAATATTCCTGATCTATAAATGTGTCTGTTCTTTGGACCTTTCCTCTGAACTGGTTATAACATCTGCCTGGTTTCCTCATTATAAGCAAAATAAAAATTTTAATGTGTGTTCATTTTATATTTGTACCAGCATCATGATTTTACCTTTTCTGAAAATTATGTTTTAACAAAGGCTATAACCTGTAGGTCCCCAAACGCCCCCACCAAAAAATGTCTGGGAACATGAAACTGCAAATAATTACAAAGGGTTCAGGACATCCTGAAGGCCAGTCATTGGGGTCCATATTCCCCAGGTTAATAAACCCCTCTTCAAAATGAGTCATAGAAGTAGCTTTCATATGACAAAGTATCCTATTATATGTAGAGTAAACCCAAGCCCCCCATGTTGCCTGTAGGTGAGAACTATTATCCATTACTTAAAATCCTCCAGGAAAAGCCTTATGACTATAATAAAAAGGAATGAAATTCTGATCCAAGCTACAATATGGATGAACCTTCAAAACATCATGCTAAGTGAAAAAAGCTAATCACAAAAGACCCGACACTATAGGATTCCATTTATATGAAGTGTTCTGCATAAGGAAATCTACAGACAAAAAGTAGTTTGGGGGTCGCCTATGGCTGGGGGACTGGGAGGACATAAGGAAGTGACTGCTGAGACATGGAGTCTCTTCTGAAAATGTTCTAAATTGTGGTGATAGTTGCACAACTCTGTGAACATAGTGAAAACCAATGAACTGGATGCTTTAAAAAAAAAAAAGGCATTATGACCCAGCAGTTTCATTTATGTTCACCAAATGTTCTCTCAGCTAAGACGAACCACCTAAGATTCACAGGCTTTCTTTAAAAAACGAAACAAGGGGCGCCTGGGTGGCTCAGTTGGTTAAGCATCTGCCTTCGGCTCAGGTCATGATCCCGGGGTCCTGGGATCGAGCCCCGCATTGGGCTCCCTGCTCAGCAGGGAGCCTGCTTCTCTCTCTGCCCCTCTCCCCCGCTCATGCTCTCTCTCTCTCTCTGTCTGAAATAAATAAAATCTTTAAAATAAATAAATAAATAAAAATAAAATAAAAAATGAAACAAAACAAACCCCAAAAACCCAAAGGCCTTTCTAAAAAAAAGTTCCCATACGGGCTATATAAACAACAGAAACCCTGAAGTTCCAGAAAAAGAGAGTAAAGCTTTGGACTCCAAAGGAAAGCAATCCTAACTAAGTATCTAAAAATAACTTAGAAATCTGTAGAGCAATTATGTATAAACTAGACAAAGCAGGTCATTATTGCCTAAAAGTATATATTTTTAAGAGTCTATAAATAGAATTATTAACTGCTAAAATGATGAATTTTTAAAAAAATACTTTCTCCCTTGGCAGCTCATAAACACGTACTCCAGCCACTACCGAGGGTATGGGAAAGGGACAGCCAGCTCTGGGCGCTGTTAACCGACACTCATCACCACTCCTGGGGACTCACTGAGCGTCAGAGACAGCTGTGGTGCCCTCCAAAGTCTGGACCAGTGATCAGAGGCTTCTACTCTAATTTTAGCTCTGTGTGACCTCTGGCCCATGACCGAGCCTCTATGCAGCTGGATTTTGCTCATCTGCAAAAACAGATGCCATTGTTACAATTCAACAAAAAGTTTACAAGACAAAAAAGATACACTCATCTGTCTACTCACAGGTTGTTGTGAATATTCAATGCAGTCAGGTAGTAAGAGATTGACTGCAGATAATAAATGCTTACCAAATATTTGATGAACCTGAATGAGTCTCTGATGATAAACGTTCTCCTTTCCTTTTCAGTAAGCAGCAAGGAAAAGTAAGCTTTGCGATGTCCCAAGCGAAGGCCCACAGGCAGAGCTGGGAGAGGCTTTAAGTGGTTTGCTTCCCATGCCTCCGTTGTATTTTCTTACAGACACCAATAATGAAATACATGCTAATAGTGAGCTGCACCTCCATTTAATAAGACAGATATTAAGTCAACTCTCAGCCTTCAACTATCTAATTCAATCAGAAGGTTGCAAGCGCCCTCTTATCTACAAAACAGGATTATATCGGTTACCTACTCATGTTTACATCATAAGCCTGATTTCAGGCATCTGGATAGATTGCTGTTGACTGCTATTGTTATGACTCTTGGGAAAGCGTTTGAAATCACAAGTTTATCAAAAAGGGCTGCGTAGCATACTCCTAGGCCTTTGTCCGCCCTGGCTGCAGTGCATCTAGACAAGGAGCAGGTCCCCCATGGCATTCTTGTATTTGGCCTCAAATCTTTCCTACTAGAGTATGAAAAGAGAATTTTCTATCTGCCTCAATTGTCTCAGCACCAGTAAGACTGGAACTCAAGATGGTTTTAAAAGGGAATACATCAGTCCTATCTGCCAAAATGCATTTCAAAGGAATACATTTAAATGCTTTCAGAAAAGCCTCCAGAAAAAAAGGTCTCCCCAGTAAATATACCACAACAGCTGTTTGGATTCCAAAGAGTTCCAGAGGACTATGATTTTACCTTGGAATTCACTGTTACAAATGGTGTTTTACAAATCTAAACTCTGCCCTTAACAGAGAACGAAGGCTGCTCTTTTCCATCAAATGTTTATTAAAAGTTAGAGACGAGATAAATAAGAACACAGTAGGCTTTTACTCTCCGGGGAAATTAGAGAAAAGGAAGGACATTTCACACTTTAAAAGTGCCTACCCTACCTCAGGACAGAGTTCTCAATGCTATCTCCCACATCTAGTGTGCAGGTAGCAGAAATTTAGGATTTGCTGCCTAAAAGCTAAAAGCACAAGTTACACATTAAGAAAACCCTGTGGGAGTATAAATGAGTACAACCACTTGGGAAACCTGTCTGGCAGTGGGCCTCAGACCTGGCAATGCTATGTTTACCCAAAGACATGTTCATTCAAAACAGCCAACAACTAGAAACGCAAATGTTCATCAACTATAGAAGGAATAAACTGCCCTGTTTTATACATGTAAAACCGCACACCTATGGTTTTTAAAACTACTGCTACATAAGAGCATGGCTGAATCTCACAGATTCAGCAAAAAGGACACTCGAAATAAAACATACTGTATGTTTCCATTTATATGAGGTTCAAAAATCAGCAAAACGAATCTATAGTGAGAAGGATAACCTCTGGGGGCCCAAATGGGAGGGAAGGAAGAACTTGCTGGGAGGCTGGACATTCTTAGTATCTGGGTGGCGAGTACAGTGTATCCCACATGCAAATATTACTGACCTGTATAATTAAGATTCGTGCCCTTTACTGTATGCAAGTTCTATCTCAAAAAAGAAAACTACCTTTTTTCTTTTTTAATTCAAAAGTGATTTTATCCACTGCCTGGGATAATAGGCCACATAAACAACAGTATGCCAGAAAAACGAACCAGGAGGAAGACTGTTCTGCAGTTTCTGCCTATACAATAGGCATGTCACTCATTCATTCATCAAACCTTTACAGTGTGCCCATTTCATGACAAGGAGCTCAATGAGCTATATTATATTAAATCAAAATGCACTATTAGGCTAAAAGTGCAACTTACTAGGTAAGATGTAACAATTTTAAATCTGTATGTACCTAGTAACAAAATCTCAAAATACGTACAACAAAATCTAATAGGACCACAAGGAGAAATAAATAACTGAAAAAGCCTAAGACTGGAAGAGGCACCCACAAAACATGAAATCCAAATAGTTAATATTCAGTGAAAAGGACACGTAACCTCAGGAGTAATCTGGGAATTGCATATGGGAATCAATTAGATTTTACCCTCCTGCAATGGCAAAAAATATAAAAAGCCTTGTAAGTACCAAGTTTGTCAAATTGTGTAGGAACAAGAACTATCGCTAGGAGTATAAACTGTATCGACTTCTTCCGCAAAGTCTGTCATCTAGCAAAGTTACAATGCAGCGATTCTACTCCCAGGAATAAACCCCAGAAAAACTTACACTTTTGATTACTTCTCATATACAAGAAAGTTCACTACGGTAATGCTCAAAAAAGCCTCAAACTGGAAGCCAGCCAAGTGTCCATCATCATGGATTGGATAAACTGTGGTAGTCATACAGTGAGGTACTGGGCAACAATGAAAATGAATGAACTAAAACTCATAAACTACAGATAATAACATGGATGAATCTCACAAATACGGAGCAACACAGGGAAATCACAAAAAAATACATATAAATCGATTTACAGCAAGTTAAAAAATGAACAAAACTAGGGACGCCTGGGTGGCTCAGTCAGTAATCGTCTGCCTTCAGCTCAGGTCATGATTCCAGGGTCCTGGGATCGAATCCCCACATCAGGCTCTTTGTTCAGCAGGAAGCCTGCTTCTCCTTCTCCCTCTGCCTCTGCAGCCCCCCCTGCTTGTGCTCTTGCTCTCTCGCTCTCTGACAAATAAAATCTTAAAAAAAAAAAAAAATGAACAAAACTAAAGGGACATATACATAGGTGGTAACACTTTTTTTTTTTTTTTAACACAGCAAGAGAATAATTATTCCAAAAATCAGGATAGTTATCCCTAGAGGGGAGGGAGGAAAGGAGATATAATCAGGGTGAGGCACATGGGATTGGGGGTAAATAGTCTATTTCTTAACCTGGGGATAGATGTATGACTGTTTTATTGTTATTCTTTAAAATGTAGGTATGTGCTTTATATAACTCTCTACGTGTAATAAATTTCACATGAAAACATTTTTGATTAAAAAGGAGAGCAAGCCCTTCTCCTTGCCTTTGCTCTTCCTACCAAATAAAACAGGAACATAACAGCTCAAGCTCAGGGCAGCTATCCTGGACCAGGAGGGGATGCACCGTGTATGGTGGAACCTCCTCAAAGGCCTAGGAATGACCATATCAGCCAAGAAGGGTCTACTCTGGCCTTCTCTTAGGGAAATTCATTTCTACCTTTTGAAAATCTCTGTTACCCTAGTTTTTCTTTTATACACAGCCAAACCTAACCCTACCAGATATATCAGTGATCTGGACAAATGGAACACTTTCTACATTTAAAGCTGTCCAACAATGGAAAGAGCTCCCTGAGAAAGCACTCTGCACCCACCCCTGGCAGGGCACCGTAGAAAGGATTTCCACACAGCAAGGGAAGTTGGACTGCAGGATTTCTCAATGCCCTTCAGGCAATTAAGATTCTAAGGCTACTCCTGGAAAAAAGCAGCTCGGGCCTTGCCAAAGCTGTGGCAACATTTTGCGCTGAATCTATCCTTCTGTTATCAGTGAGAACATTCCTTTTCTATAACATTCCATGTTCTATCGTTCTTCAAGACTCTGCTAACAAGCTATCTTCTCGCCTGTGCCTCTCAGAACTAACTTGACCTCAACTTTAGCATGCTGGCTATCTTCCCTTGGCTCCTCCAGATCCCCTACCCAACCTTCTCCACCTCTCTGTGCCTCACAGGGCTGCCCTCTATGAATTAAATCTCCCAGGCTCCTTACTTATCCTCTGGTTTCCAGCTGGGTTTGGCCAATGAAAGGCTCCAGCCTGAGATCAGAGGGTGGGAAAAGAAAGGGTCTGAGGTATTTATTCCCCTTGATTCCCTCCCTGCTAGGGTACCGATTGGCAGTGGCAGCATTCCTACAGGTTACCCTCTCCTCCAGCTAAACTTTCAAGGTTCCAGAAGCTACTCTCTCTTTGCCCATTCAGGCCTAAGAATGATGATGGCTCTTAGCCCTGAGGTGTTTCACCAACTCCTACGGGTCTTCTTAACTCTGCCCAGCTTTGTAAATAGTCCTTTTTTCTCCTCAGTCACACTATTGGAGGGTGCCAAGAGATAACTGATATATCCAACCTACTCTTCAGCCTGCACCATTCCACCTTCCCGGATGCCGATTTCCCCTTACCCCCCAGCATGGTTTTTCTCTCAGTAATTGTGTTCTATATGTTTCCACATACGGACTGATTCACTCTGAATCAATTCCCTATGGAAAATTCTTAATCCCAAAATGATTCCCAGTTCTGTCACCAATGTGTACAAACTGTATGTTTGGGCAAAGCTTAGAAAGCAAATGTTACTAAAAATTCCTGACACACAGACTGCAAAGCCAAGCCAAATCCTGGGATTTGAGGTTTATCTATTTATAATCCCTCCTTCCTTTAGACCAATGGCTGGAGAAATTATCAGACTTGTTATTATAGTTTTGCTTTACCAGTAAGACTAGAACAATGCCAAATACAGTGCTCATCTTACAAGGGCCATTCAAATGGTCAACAAAATTTTAAAGGTCCTACCAGTCCCAATAAATTTTCCCTTCCTTCTAGACAATCCTACAAATAAAACACCAGATTCAAATAGTAGAAATGAGCTTTTAGTGCCCATCTTTTGGCTTATTGCTCAAATCCTACCTGACATTCAGAAAGAAAGCATGCCTGAGAAAGAGTCAAGGCTCAAAGATAAAGCTCTAAGATCTGGAAAGATTCCATTTTGAACTCCCCAAAAAAAACTGAGACAGGCTTATTGTTTCCACATCAAGAGTGCTTCAGAAATGTTGCAAAGAAAAGCATTTCTTAAGATTTTACTGTATCACAGAAGATTGTGCTGTATACTGTCCAATATATATATTCCAAAGCAGCAGGACTTGGTCCATGGACAAAATAACCCCAAGGAGCACTGTAACAGACCCACTAGACTCTAAGAAAAGACTCATTCTCGTGAGAGAATATGAATGTAAGGGCTACGCAGATGCTATTCCCTATGTTCAGGAACCCTACACCAGGGTTTCTCAACCCAAGCACTACTGACATTTTAGGCCACATCATTCTTGGTGGTGGAGTGCTGTGTGCATAGTAGGGCCTGTAGTTGCATTCCGGACCTCTAGCACTTAGTATGGCAACCAAAAAAGTCTCCAGACATTGCCAAATGTTCCCGGGAAGCAAAATCACAGCTGTGAACCTTGGCCCTAGATAAACTCTCTCCCAAACTCCGCCCAGCACTATCAGAGCGCGTATGATTCACTGGATGAGAAAAGAGAAAAGCCACCCAAAGGAGCAGACTTAGCTTTATAAAGTACTCTTTTCTTAAAAGCTCTAAGTATTTGACAACTTGCAAAGTGACACCATTCCCCAGCACTAGGAAGGAGGAGAACATGGGTGAAAAGAATGGTTGCCAAAGTGGAGAGAAACTGCTAAAAAAAATTTCCGGACTTGAAATCCTTCTGAAAGCATTGCAGGTCTCAGATGCATACTCTCACCCCTTTTATTATCTCTGAGACACAGGTGGAAAGTATTATAGTTCATGACATAAGTGCACAAACAGAAAAAGGCAAACCACCCTTATCAAACGAGGGCAAAGCGAAGGGCAGGAAGGCACTGAAGACTGACAGCCCCAGCTCCATGGAGTGGAGTGCAAGGCTTATCATGGACGGACTCCGGTTCATCTTCATGCTTTAGTGCCACATGATACTGTCCAGACAAGTAGTTTCCAACCCTATCAAACACAATGCCCTCTTTTTCGAACAAATATTTTATATGCCCTTTTATCATTCTGAAACGGAATTCAAAGACCTCTACAAACATAACTTTTAAAAATTTCAATATAATGCCCTAACTGCAAGGTACGAGAAAATAAAATCAGAAGATCTGTATATAATATATGTTTTCAGACAAGACCATACTAGAAAAAAAAGCACCCCCACACACACTTCCAAAGTGCCCCCTCAGAGGGCAGAGCTCTCCCGCCCTACACAAATCATGTCCCATCAGTCATAAAGCTCAGCAACCTCTGTCCCTTATGGGCAATGTGGCCCAGAGGCAGCATCACAAAGCAGAACAGGAGGGATTTGAAGTCAGACTAGCTGTAGTTAAAACGCGGCTCCACCACCTCATTGCTGCAGTACCCTCCCTAAGCTTGGTTTTTCACCTACAAAAGGAGGATGCCAGCGTATTTTTCAAAGGGTTTTTGCGAAAATTAAATGAATATGTAGAGTATCTATTTCTGCACCTAACATGTAATACCTGCTCAATAAATGTTAGCTACCAGATTTATGTTATTATTCCTGGATCCACCTTGGATTGTGTCCTAGCTTACGCCCATCTTATTCCCCCAGCAGAAAGGATGGATGATGGGATATCCATTCATCAGAGATGCTCTAAAAAGGATTCACATACAATATAAGTAAGAAGTTGCATCACACAGCCTCCAAGATTGCTTCTACTTCTGGGGCGCTACAATATACTGCCTTGCATGGAGGTTATTTTTTATTAACTGGGGTCCTTTCTTGCCAGTTAGAGGGCCCAGAACATGTCTTCTGCTTCATACAAAGTAGCTAAAGAATGCAGATAATGACCATTTACTACCCCCGTTGAGAACCCGGCCCTGGCCACTGGTTCTTTACCATCTGGCCTCAAAGAGCACAACACACACAAAGAAGGAATGACAACTCTTCCAGAGAAAGCACCTCAAGGAACACACACAGAATCCTCAGAGAGTGAGGATTCTCAAGAGCCAGTCATTATCCGTGTGAGTTAATTCCTTACACCAACAAGCAAATCAACACCCTCAATACTCTAGATTATCAAATGAGGAAATGAAAACTAATGTGGTAGCCAGAGAAATACTTCAAAACAAAACGATGCCCAAGTTAACATCCTGAATAAAAAAGCAGTGACTGATCACACTGTTCAAGAGAGCCCACGGGCCCAAGAAGTCACAAGCTCATCTCTGGGCATGAGGGTGTAGCCTACTTACACCAGAAATCTTAATTTATATAAACATACTGATCTGTAAGAGGAAAAACAAATTGCCAATCGTTACAAATCATTCTGCATTAACCCTCTAAGGTGCTTATTTCTGAGTAGTATAATTATTGGTTATTGCTTCCTTTTGCTTATGTATAGCTCCCAATTTTTCTAATACGTGGCTCCTGTGATAAGAATTTAAAATCACATAATAAATAAGGCTATTTATTATCTACTGACAATCATGAAATTTGAGGCAAGAAGCTACTTTAGGTGAACTCGTTATCAGGATCTGTGAATAAGCCAACTATTTACCCACGTCTCTAAAACCATCCTTGCTCTCTGCCTCAAACTGGACCTAATCACCACTTAGTTTCCTTCTTTATCCGTCCCACAGATCTTATAGGTTTTGCCACTACAGAAAGTCAGGACTGGGTATAAAAAAAAAAAAAACCCTCACTGCTAGGTTTTTTTGCCAGTTTCCCAGTGACAGCTACCAGCTCTCTGAGATAGTGAGATAAAGAGAGGGAAATGAATTGTTCTGAAATCTGTGTTTTCCCACAAAGAGCCATCAGACTCAGAGAAGTAGCTTATTAAAAACAAAATGCTCTTTTTCGAGAGAGCTATTGGAAAGCCATGGGCTCCCCACAATACTCACAATAAAGAGCCTCTATGGAATCATAAATGTCCCAAGAATAAAACCTCATTTTGGTAAACACTCATTTGGCAATGCTGTTCTCCCTGCTCAGCAAAAAAAAAAAAAAAAAAAAGGCAGGGAAAGATCTCGAGAGGAAAAAACAGACTCTACCAAAGCAGGCATATTCCTCAGCCCAACAAAAGAACTTAAATTCAAATTAGTTTAACTCAACAAGCATTTGTTAAGCACTTACTATACACAGAGCACCATGACAGTTGTTTATTCATCTCTAAACAAGTAAGACATGATTATCTGTCTTGAGGAATCATAACTCTAGTCTGGGAGACAAACACTTATAAACGAATATATGGCAGACACGGACAAAATTTAATAGAAATTTTAAAACTGTTCTGGTAGTATGGGAAGGGAGAAATTAAAATCAATTGCAAGAATTCTGTAAAAGAGTCTTCATATTCATTAAATACAAATGTATTCGTATATTTAATCCAGTCATTTATCCATCCCAACCAGTAAACCCAAAATAAAAGGTGGCAGAAATGCTCAGCTACCAAAAGCAAGCATCAGAAGTGAGACCTACACACTTAGATCCTTTAGACTAAAAATAAAACTTAAGGGACAAGTGCTTTCTAACAAGGAGGATGTTTGGGAAAGACTCACCAACATCAGAAGGTCCGTACTCGGCATCTTCCTTCCCCAGCCGTCCTCTCGGGGCCTCCCCTCTGCAAAAGGGAACCAGGTCTGTTTACTTCTAAAGCTTTAAACTGTCGCCTCGGCCCGCCTAGAGTCGCTAGAGCAGTCAAGAAATGGTTCTCTCGCTCCTTTGAGAGCTCCGATTTCACTCGCAGATATGACACTCCACCCCCAGCACCCAAGCCAGCGAATCAGAATCCTGCTGGCACTGTGCTTCCCTCCCACAGCTGACCAAACGAATCCGGACCCAGCCTCCCACCAAGCAAGCCCCCCAGGTATACACCCGCGGAAACGCCCAGCCCGCCGCCGACCCGGCCCGGAGCCCCGGAGCCCAGCCCACCAACGCAGCAGGGCGGAAGATCGGGCGCCACGGGCAGCCCAGCCCAGCGTCCAGCCTCCAGAGCCCTCCTGGCCTCGCTCCCGACTCCATCGCTTCCACCCCGGAGCCCTTCCTCTCTTCGGAAGGATCAGCAGATCCCCGCTGCCCCACTCCGCTCCCACCTCCGAGGGAGTGGAGTCTCAGAGCCCGCTCCCTCTCGGGTACCCCCCCGCTCCCTCTGACCTCGGGGCTCGGCGCGCCCACACTCATCCCGCGCCCCTCGGTCCGCCGGGCCCTCCTTCCTCCCCTCCACTCCCCTGCCCTGCCCACCCTGGAGCCCTCCGCCCCAGCCCGACCCTCCCTTTTCCGGAGCCTCAGCGGCCCTCCTGCACTCCCCTGCCCCGAGTCCGCTTCCCCGCTCCTTCCCTGAGCCTCTCCCTCTCGCCGGCCTGGCTCCTCCTCACCACGCGACCGACTCGCGGGCGGCGGAGCGCGGGCTCCCCCTGCAGCCGCCGCCACCGAGATTGGAGGTCCGACCGCCGGCAGACCCGCCCCTCCCCGCCCGGAAATGGCTCCCCAGCCCCGGCGTGCGCGGCCCCGGCATCGGGCGCGCGCACGCTCCGGGGCGGGGGGCGAGACCCACCTCCCCTCCGGGCCCCACGGCGCGTGCGCGCCGCCTGCTGGCCAGGCAGGGACCGGCACCCCGGCGGGCCCTCGAGGGAAGGTGGAACCAGCCTGCGCCCAACCATCACCAGCTTCTCCTTCAGGCTGCCTTTTACAAAAACCAACTTACTGGTCACATTTGGTCACTTGGAGCCCTTGAGAGAGTCAGCCTGTCGAGCACTGCACAGACTGATCCAAAGCAACCACTCAAGATGGGTCTCCAAAGAGACCTTTGGGATTTTAATGGGTGACTCAGATTTGCCCCCTTCTCTTTCCGGGAGATTTCCTCGAGGTCAATAATGCCTGAAGAAAAGCTACATGAAAACCCCCTAAATGGAATTGCCCTCCCCATAGTTCCCTCCCCCCACAAATATGGAGAACAGAGACCAGGTATTGGGCAAAAAATGTTACCAATATTACTTTATTTTCATGAGCAACGTTGGGAGGCATCTAATACTCAAGTGAAAGTGCCCACCGGGACCACAAATGTCACCCTTCATTTCCAGATGAAACAGCTAAATCTCAAATATGTTTGTCATGTTTTGCCCAGGACACTAATTCAGCAGGAGTGAAGGTAGCATGGGTACACTTAACTGACCAGTGATCAGCATGCGATATATTTTTCAACAGATTTAAAAATGACACCTAGATGGGATCTTGAAATCTTAACAAAAATGACACTAATGAGGGTAGCCAATTCCATCCCCTTGCAAATGTGAGGACGCTAACTTACAGTGTCATCGCTGCCATCAGTACCCTCAAGCAGTGCTCTCGGGACCGAATCCCCTGTTAGCACGGCTGCCCTCCTCTGCACACCCGCTCGGCACTTCCCGGCCTCCCAGCCAGAGTGGTGAAGACCCTGAAAGGGTCAAGCAGGTTACCTCTGGGCTTCTCGGCCCTCAGCCCCAGCCCATCGGAAGTCTCAGACATCTCTGTCGTTCAGAGCTCCTGATTCAGTCACTGGCACCCCCAGACCCTTACCCCTCTTGCTGCTGTCCCCCAGCAGACATCCATTCTCAGTGTTGAAGGGCCAGAAAATGTTCTGGGGCCTCCAGCCGATGTCTACTCATCAAGAGTCACTTTGGGATTCCAGGCACGATCTCCCCACTCCCCACTTCCCACTTCCACCACTCTGCTTTATTTCTTCTTCAGATCCTAGGATGTGCTCTCCCTCATCTCCTTCTTAGCTACTACCTCCCAACCTTTCATCTAAAATCTCTGTGCTGGCTGACTGGAGGACAGGGTGCATCTCTGACCCTCCCTTTACTCCTGCAGTACAATTTCACTGCTCCTTACGTGCAGCAGGCAGTCCGTTTATTCTTCCCAGATGAACCAACCAATTCAACCATATTGACTAGTCCTTATTGTTGTGGACTAAATGTTTGTCTCCCTCCCCCAAAATTCATTATGTTGAAGCCCTACCCCCCAATGTGATGGCCTCTGGAAAGTCATTAGGTTTTGATGAGATCATGAGCGCAGAGCTCCCCTAATAGGATTAGTGTCCTCACAAGAAAAGGAAGAGACCAGAGCCCTCTCTTGCTCTCTCTCTCCACTCACACACTAAGAGGAAGTCATGTGAGCACACAATGAGGCGGCGGCAGTTTGCAGGCCAGAAAGAGGATCCTCACCAAGACCCAAACCTGCCAGCACATTTACCTTGTATTTTGTTATGACAGCCCGAGCTGACTAAGAAACTTATTTTGCCAAGAACTACACTAGGTACCTTTACATCCAAGGCTCTCTTTAGGTCCTAACTTGCCCAGATCAGCTGACTCTCATCACCTCCCAACTTGTAAATCAGGGCACCAAGGCCCAGAGAAGGTGAATGATCACTCCAAAGACACACAGAAGAGTGCGGTAGAGTTTGGATAGAGAGTTAAGGCTTCAGATTTTGTAGGGAGAACCTAAAATACGCTGGTTGATTTATTAAGCTCAAAGAATGTTAGAGGTGGAGGAGTCTTCCACTATTTGCCAGCTCAATCCCATAGTATATGCATGAAGAAACCAAGGCCCAGAAAGGAACATGACTCTTCTCTGCAGTTCCTGGCAGAGCCCAGAGGCTTGGGGGGGGGGGGGGGGAGACAGAGACAGAGAGACACTTCAGGCCCCCTATTCCTCTGCCCCACACTCCCTCTCCCCCTAACCGCAGAATAACATCAGGGATTACACGAGAAGCATCAAGTAGAAAGTGGCCAGAGATAAAGGATGCATGGGGATTAAGGGAGAGAATTTCAGCCTTCACAGGGGAATCACATTATACCAGAATGGAACAAAATCCCCACAGCCTCTCGGTCTTACGTGTCCTAGCTATACTGGTGGGCCCTTGGGAGAAAGCTAGAGAGAGGAGAACAAAGGAGATAGAGATAAAAGAGAGCATTATACTGCAGAGGGAAGAGGAATATGAAAAAGCAAGAAGCACTGGCTAAGGAGGGGACACAGCAAATCTCCTTCCCCTATGCCCCCATCAAACACTCCCATGATAGGGGCTTCAGAAGGAGGGCCTGAGCTGGCTGAGGGGCGGCAGAGGTGGGGTTGCCTGGGGCTTCCATACCCAGAGTGTGGATTCCCCAGGAGCACCACTGGCATCGCCTGGACACTTGCTAGAAATGCGGTTCTTGGAGCCCCACTCCAGATGGTGACTCTGAATCTACATTTCAACAAGATCCCCGGGTGATATACATGCACCATAAAGTCTGAGAGGTGCTTCCCTGGGCACCCTGCTTGCAGAGAGAGCACAGTGTTTGTTTAGGATGGTTTAGGGAGATTGATGATTATTTGGGGGGTGAGGAGATCTAGTGCTCCCCCAGTTGGCCTTCAGTGGCATCATGTGCCTTCCAGGATAACAAAAAAACTGGGAGGGATTGGAAATACCTATGGGGAACCAGTGAGGGACCGAAATTTGTGCTGATGACAGAGGGCTTGGGGTGGCAGGGGGCACAGTGAGAAGGAATATAGGCTGGGATTTTTTTTTTTCCCTACATGGCTTCTTTTAAAACAATTCATGCCAGCAAATGTGGTTCTGCTTAAAATGGCCACATTAGTGACACCCCTCTCCCCCTCCAGGAGCACACACGCCCCACTCTAAAAAGCAGGAACATACCGCCCACACCTCCATTCCTGTCCCTGACACCTCCCCACCCAACTGGGGACCTTCTGTGGAAGCTCACCTCAAGACAGGGCTGTGCGCAGATGTTCTTGCAGCTTTTGAACCCCTCCTGGAAAGGAATGGCCCACAAGAAAGCCCCCTGCAGGACTTCTGTTCATGGAGCCTAAAATGCCCTCCCTGCGGAGAGGCGGGAAACCAGCCACCAGCAGCAGGTTGGGATGACACAACAGGACTGGCCTTGAGAAGGTGAGCTAAGGCCCAGCCAGACATGGTGGCACCTGATGCGGGGAGCAGGTGCCCAGAGATTGCCACCCTGGGATAGACAACAAGGTGCACCTGGTCACCGGGGTACACATCCCAGGTGCCAATTCAGCCAAAAGTCAGAGTGGCCAAAACCCCGAGAAACAAGTCAGTTCTCAAGGAAGTCCGCTTTTCCGGAGGAAGCCATCCATTGCTGTCCGGGCTGCAGGATCACTGCTAGCAAAGCCTCAAAACCAGAGTGACTGCTTATCAGAAGCCAAGTAAATACACCCTTCCTTGGGCAGAAGGCAACCAGCTGGGGCCTGTGGTGACAGAACAGCTTTGAAGGCGGGCACACGGGCCTCTCCTCAGAGATTGCTGCATGGCCTCAGACAAGTCAGTCTCACGGTCTGAGCCTGGGCTTCCTTGGTTGTAAAACAAGGGTTAATAGCCTCTACCCGAGGGCGGTGGTGGTACCTCAGGAGACAGACATGTGTACCCAGCATGGGGCCAGGCCCACGGGAACACTCCAGAGCATTAGTCAAATCCGCTCCACGCGTGTCTAGGAGGAGTTCAGGTAGGATTCCAGTCTGTGCTCTGTGACCAACTAAACCAAGCCCGCCCCCTGACCTTGTTGCTCTTGGTCTGGCTTCATTCCCCATCAGGACCTGATCCTGACAGTTGGTCGGTCTTTCTAACATGACCCTTGCCCCAGAGGGAACCCAAGGCCTTTTCAAGGCTTGTCCAAGAGCCTCAGATCTATGGTCCTCCTACAGGTTTTGTTGTTTATAGATTAGTACGTTTCAGACCAGCCAGACCCAACACTCCCGGTTTATGCGAGTTACAAAATCTATTTGTTATAAACAGGGGGTGTACCTACCTATACATGTAATTCTCTTACAAAGTGGCACAGCGTCCCAACTTTAAAAGTGAAAGCCAGGGTAATAAAATCATACATGAAGTTGGCAAATGCATGAATTTACAATGGGTGGACTACGTTTTTAAGAGAAAACAATAATTATTTGAGTATGGTTGTCACTTTTTCCTTTATAATTGACATTTGAGAAAAGGCTAAATTTGGATCTTGATGTAATTAAGTACAATTGTTATGAATTAGGAAGTTACAGCTGCAGACCAGTATGGATGTGTGGTCTTGGTGACTCAGTTACTACATAAGCAGCAGCGTCTTGGGTGATGTGATTTTTCCAAAATGGTAGGTTAAGAGTTGTAAAGTTTCAAACAAGGTAAGGCAACTTACATGCAACTTTCCACATGGTAGTTGCGCTCCAGGAAGCGTATATAATAAAACAATGTTTTTAAAGAAATGCACTTCTTGTATGAAAGTCAAATTGGGGAGCGCCTGGGTGGCACAGTGGGTTAAACATCCGACTCTTGGTTTCGGTTCAGGTCATGACCAGGGTCGTGATCTTAGTGTCATGAGATCGAACCCCAAGTAGTGGGCTCCACGCTCAGCGTGGAGTCTGCTTTAGACTTTCTCTCCCTCTCCCTCTCCCTTGGCCCCACCCCTCTCCTCTCTCTCTCTTGCTCTCTCTGCCCCACCCCTCCCCCCTCTAAAATAATCTTTTTTTTTTTTTTAAGAAAGTCAAATGTTTGGCTCATGTGACTGTGATCTGGTTTTTTACCTACATGAATGTTCCGGCAAGATGTTATTAAAAAGCTGTGCAGAACTTGGACAATTCTTCACTGTGAGGGGCTACCCTTGCAATGTCTGCAGGGCAAGATCACCAAATGCCAGGGGAACTAACCGCATCATGTGACAACCAAAACTTTTTAAAATTTTCAGGATGGCCCTCGGGCACCAAGCCCTCCCACTGAGACCTGCTACTGTAGATTGATAACAGGAATGCACTTGAGCCTGAGCCTCATTTTAGATCTACAGCTGAGTATCTGTCAGGCTGGAAGGGACTTGAGCACCGACCAGGCGCAGGCTTCCCAGGTAGCATTGCATGTCTGGATCTCCAAGCACCTTTTCAAAATCTGCATGTCAGGGCTTTCCTGCAGACCCAGTGAATGAGGGGTGGGGCCCAGACATCTGTATTTTGGACACACCCAGGTAAGAGCTGCTAAGTTCTATCCATTCTCATCAGTTTCTATGCCTTGGTCCCACAGCTAGTGGAGACGGAACCTAGAATTCTTGACATTCCAGCTCCAGAAGCCCAGGCTCAGGAATTGTAGTGAAATCTATGGGTTCTTGTGCCGGCTTTAGCTGTGCGGCCTTGGGTGAGCCATTTACCCTCTCTGGGTCTCAATTTTCTCACCTCAAAATTGGATAGGGAGGGGAAGCAGCTCTCCAACTCTGTCAGTCTAGAACTTTCTATGCCTCACTTGCGTTATAGGAAACTCCACTTCTCTGTCCCCAGGTTCCCAGAAAAGGCCCTCAATCATGCAGTTATTTGGTTGGAGAGGGTGTTTGTCCCAGTCCTGCGCTGAGGGTGAGCAGTGTGGCCAGAATGCCCGGGGAGGCCTGGCCCCTCTTCTCCTCCCCCACCAGCCTGGACACAGATGGGATGCAATGAAGAGGCCCAGGTAATATAAGTCCTGTGTAAACAGAGTACCAAGGGGGTAATTATGGACCTTGGCCCGTGGTTACTCCTTGCCTGGCCCTGCAGAACCAGTTCCCAGGCTGACTCACTTAGAGGAGCTTTAGATGTATCCTGAGCTCAGGGGTCAGGGGAGGAGGAGAGAGCATCCATCTCCATAAGCAACTGAAAACCTTGGTCTTTAAAAATGGAGTTAAAGTAATTTTCTCTAGTAGGTTTTATAAAAGCTGAGGGCAGTCATTCTCCACAGTCAGGGGAGTTGACCTGGCTGAGGGATCAAGGACAGCTTGAGCTGAGTACAGAAGATGAACAGGAGTTAACCAGACAGAGAGGGGCAGGCAGAGTGTTCTGGCTGACGGCTCTCTATGTGCCAAGACCCAGTGGCAGATGCAGAAAGGGGTGCAGGTCAGTAGGGATAGTTGTACAGGGCAGGTGCACCCATGCACATGCCTTCAGGGGCCCAAGCAGGTGATGTGCCTGCCTCAGGCTCGTTCATTATTTCATTCATGCATTCATTCATTCATTCATTCATTCAATGCTAGGTTGCACTATCTTGGGCAGGGGATGGATCATTGAACAAAACAAAGATCCCTTCCCTAGTACAATTTGCACTCTAGTGGAAGGAGTCAGATAAATAAACACAGTAAGTAAACTATATGGTAGTCTAGAAAGTGCCAAGGACTATGGAAAAAAAGCTGAGTATGGGAAATAAAAGTGTGGGGCTTGGGGCAGGGTGTCATGGGTGCTGTAATTGCAAATAGAATGGTAGAGTAGGCCCAATATTTCAAATTTTCAAGGAAAGTTATAAATCCAGACTTTTTGGTAAAATCTCTCAATGTTAACTTTGTGATGTCCTAGAAGCCTGCTAGAATCAGCGATTACTTTCTTCTCTTTGCCAGGACTATTTTAGTGCTTTATGTCAAACAATGCAAATAGTTTCAGCACCCCAAAAGACAGGGCCCACTTAAAGGACTGGTCACTGCCCCAAAGACGCAACATTCAGAGACTACCAATGATGCTTTCAGCCATGTGTGGAAAGCTTTTCCTTTTTTTCAGATGCCCAAGCTATTCTGAACTCCCTTTTTCTTGGGGCAGACACAGAGAAGCTGCCCACAGCCCACCTCCTGCCCAAGCTCTGTTGAGCAGACGGTCCCTCCAGCGGGGAATGTGTGATGCTGACACGCAAACACACTCCGGATCTCCTCTGGGCTCCGGGAGACAAATGCAACATACACATCGCTCTTTATTCTTAGCAACAGGAAACAGCAAGCCAGCGTGAATTCTGGGCAAAAAGAGCTCAAAAATATTATAGGACTATGTTGTTTTCTTGTCGCAATTTCTATAATTCATCTTGTGACCATGATGTAACTTACTGAATCGCCCCTGTTTGTTCATTCCATCTCCCCCGCCTTACCTCCAAGAGAGAGAAAAAAAAAAAATCTGGAGTTGTATGGTGATTGCCAACAGATTGAAAAGGTCATAAAGAGAAATATAACCAAGGAACTCCCAGAATTTTGGACAACTTATTCAACTGTTTTGAAGTTTTGTCTCTTAATTGAAATATGCCCTATGTACAGATAAGTCCACAAATCAAAGACTGTTTGATGAATCTTCAGGGAGTGAACATCATTGTTCAGCACCCATATCAAAACACAGAGCATTGCTGGGTGCTTGGCCGGCTCAGTTGGTGGAGTATGTGACTCTTGATCTCGGGGTTGTTAGTTGAAGCCCCAAGTTGGGTATACAGATTACTTAAAATAAAATCTTTTGGAAGAAGAAAGGAAGAAAGAAAGAAAGAAAGAAAGAAAGAAAGAAAGAAAGAAAGAAAGAAGAAAGAAAGAAAGAAAGAAAGGAAGAAAAAGAAAAAGAAAGAAAGAAAGAAAGAAAGAAAGAAAGAAAGAAAGAAGAGCATTGCCAATTCAATTTTTTTTTTTTTTTTAATAAAATGAACTGAGGCTGGTTGCAAATGTTCAGCTTTCTGTCTGAGACCACAGGGCCCCGTAGGATATAATATTTTGATCTTTATCCAAATATCAGCAAGCAGCCATTGAAGTCATTTTAATCAGGGGGCTGATTGTATCATATTTGGGTCTTCAAACAATCCCCTTGCTACTAAGGAGAATGGCTAGATGCAGGTCCAAATGAGCAGACTACTTACAAGGCTTTTGCATTCATCCAGGTGAAGAGTGGAGATAGCTGGTTCTAGGGAAGAACAATGGCATCAGCTGAGAAGACGGGTGCCTGGACAGATGAGGTCATTCTGGAGTAGGGTGGGCCCCAAGCCAATATAACCGGGGTCCTTCAAAGAGGGGAGATTTGCACACAGACATGCACACAGGGAGAATGCCCTGAGAAGATAAAAGACGGAGGTTGAGATGATGCTTTTCCAAGCCAAAGAACACCAAAGATGGCCAGCAAACCACCAGTGTAGGGGAGAGGCATGGCACAGATTCTTCCTCATGGCACTCGGAAGGAATCAGTCCTGCGGACAGCTTGATCTCAGGTTTCTGGTCTCCAGAACTGTGAGACAATACATCTCTGTTGTTCACGCCACCCAGTTTATGGTCCTTTCTTACAGCAGCCCTGGCAAATTCATAAACTGAGATTCCCAAACTCACTCCAACCTTCAATAGGTTGACAGAGGAGGAATGGGAGGTACAGGGTGAACTGTCCATTCCTAGTAGCCTTGTGTCCCCTCTGAGTCAGGTGTCAGAGCAATAACTAGAGTGGGGGAGACCCCAGTAGCCCAGGGGACTGGGGCTAATCCTGAAGCTAATCCTTGAGGTGACCACTGCATTTAGTTTTAGACCTGCCACCTAGGAATATTGCAGGAACCACTGCAAAGGAAACCACTCATCCAGACATAGTTCAAATGCCCACCCTTACTATCCATTTCTCATATATTTCAAGAATTGCAAATATTTAAACTCTTTCCATTGGCCGCCCATTCAAATATCTAACTCAAGGCTCCCTGGTTATTGCATCATTGTAGACCCAATTAAACTCATTTCATTTGAAGATTCGTGTAAGTCTCTCTAATACACAAATCATTTCCCTCATTTAAAGCAAGTTGTTTATAGCTAGTAGGCTTACTCCCCACCCGAGCTATCCCCCTCCAGGGAAGCCTTACAAAGTTCCTAGTTGGGAACAGAAGGCCCTGAGGGGATTGCCCAATGTTGTCTCAGGACACAACCTTACAACCATAAAAACAAGTCAACACGGAGACCTACTGGCAGAGAATCAGTTACAGGATATGCATGAACAAGGGTCAGCAGAGGTTGCCTGGGCCAAACCCCAGGCTATGTGGAAAGCACTTACCTGGTAAGTCTTCCACAAATGGTAACCCATAGCAATAATCATCTTTCAATAGATGTACTGATCTATCTGTGAATTAGATTTCATCTGGAAAAGATGACCTCCACGGGAAAACGCCATACAAAGTTCAGTTAACAGAATGCTCTTCTTGAACTTGGCCCACAAGGCCCCTTATGATCAACCTTTGCCTCTCTCTGCCTTCATTTCCCCCATTTCTACCTCACACTGAGACCTTATTTCCTCGGCATAGAGTGACCATATAGTTTATCATCCAATGTGAGATTCTTTTGAGATGGACAATGTATTCAGTTTTCTGGGACAACAGGTATAAACTGGGCTGTTTTATCCAATCTGGGACTTCTAGTCTCCTTAGCCATGTGGAACAACTTAGAGTTCCTATAACATTCCATGGGCTCTTGAATCCCCAGACTTTTGCACATGCTCTCCTCTTCTGGTCTACTTGGAGCACATTCTATAACCCACTCTTCTGTGGGGCCTTCCCCAAGACTCCTAGGTGGGCTTGGGCTCTCCTTCCCCTGTGTCTTCACTGTCCCCAGCACATACCACATTCTGTCTTCATTTCCCTGGCTCCCCACAAGACCTGCAACCTCTTGAGGACAGGTATTATATCTTTTCATCTTTGTGTTCTCTAGTCTATTCCATTTTGTAGGTACTCAACATGTGTCTGATCAATGATTTTATAATTAGCCTGGAGAAGAGATAGGTGTCCATTAACTTCAACTGTCTAAAGAGTTGTGATCACACCTAGACTTGACTTATGAGACCATAAGGGAAGAACAAGAATACTAACTGGAAGCCTCAAGAAGATATATTTCAGCTCAGTATTAAGAAGAACTTTCTAGCCAACAGGACTATACAAAATCAATAGGCAGCTTTGAACAGTAGAGAGCTCCCTGCCACTAGGGATGTTTTGTTGACAAATACTAGCATAGACTTGGTAGGAATTTTGAGGTAAGGATTCAGGCATGTAGTGGGTGAATGGCCTGGATAACTACCTTCTACTCTATGATTCATCCATTCGTTCATTCGGTGAATATTTACTGGGCACCAGGCATTGGCCCAGAAGCTCATGAATTAGCACAGAACAGACACACCCATGTAACCACCATGCAGAGCGAAAGCGTCTGCTGGCTGATGCACAAGGCAGATTTGGCCTCTCGACCTGTTGGAGCTTATAGGTTTGCAGAAGAGATACATGCAATCGTATGAATTTATGGGGTATCCAAAGATAGTGTGAGGGGACAACTAGGGGTGGGAGTCCGAGAGATATTTAACTTGAGCAAGGATGAATGTAGGAAGCTTGTGTGGTTCCATGACCTTTAGATCTTTCTAGAGAGCTCAGGCTTCTTCTCTCTTCCATGACACCTGCTCTTCCAGTTGGGTGACCTTCCTGAAGGCTGGCTTAGACCAGTCTCTACCTGTCAGTTCCAGAGCTGTGAGTTCTGCTCAGCTGACGGGTAACCAGGTAACTCTGATCATCCCAGGGGAGCCATGTGTGGTCTTTAGTCATGCCCTTTCTTTCCTTCCCTCTTCTCTAAAAGACCACCAGAAGGCTAGTCACATGGACTTTGGGACAATAGAGGCACGGCAATGCCATGGCGGGTGAACCCTCAGAGCCTGGTGACTCTCCACTTTCAGAGCAGCCATCAGAGTACCCAGTGGTACTGGCCACAATCCAGAACTCCGTGTCCAAAGCAGAAAAGACATAGCAGGTGAGCCAAGAGGCATGTGATCACAGGCCCTCCTCCTGTCCTGATGGGGGACAGCACTAGGATAACACAGCAGCTATTCATGAAATGTTTGCATGCTTTGGGTAAACGATAGTAATAATAAAGAAAATTACCATGCCTCAAGCCTTTGCTATGGGCCAGGCACTGTGCTGGGTGATTATATATGCATTATCTTACTTAAGCATCAAACAGGCCCATAGGGGCAGAATTATTATCCTTACTTTACAGAAGAGGAAACTCTAGAAGAGGCCTAGAAATTGTCAAAACTTATCTGAGATTACATAGCTAGGGAATGGTAGGCCCGAGGGTCTCCAGAGCCTGTGTTTCTGGTCTCTGTTCTGTTGAGCTTGCGTGGGGATAAATGAAAGCCCAACAATGCAGAATGGGTCAAAATGAGCTCTCCTGTGTGAACTCCAAAAGTAGGTGAGCAAGCCCTCAGCAGAGTAGCAGTTGAGCAGGGGAGGGATCTAAAACTGTGTTCATAGCATACGCAAAGTCAAAGAAAAATAATGAACCAGAAAAAAATGTCTTCTTACTCATGTTACAAAGGGATAACGTCTCTAATATATAAATGCATATATTCATGTAAGAAGGACTAACAAACAAACAGAAAAAGTGGATAAAAGGTATGAACAGAAATAGCAAGAAATATACTCAACTAGCTCTTAAGCATAGGAAAAGATGCTCATCTGACTGACTGAAGAAATGCAAATTAAAGCCAAATTAAGGTAGCACTGATCTCCTACAAACTGAAGAACATGTGGGATGCAGCTATGATGGACTTAAATGTAGAACACATTTGAAAAGAAGGAAGCGGGAAGTCAATGACTTAAGTATCCCTATCAAAAAATTATAAAGGGGCGCCTGGGTGGCTCAGTTGTTAAGCGTCTGCCTTCGGCTCGTGTCATGATCCCGGGGTCCTGGGATCAAGCGCCGCATCGCATCGGGCTCCCTGCTCAGCGGGAAGCCTGCTTCTCCCTCTGCCTGCCGCTCCCCCTGCTTGTGTTCCCTCTCTCACTGTGTCTCTATCTGTCAAATAAATAAGTAAAATCTTTTTTTAAAAAAGTCTTTAAAAGAAATTATAAAAAGAACACAAACTAGACCCAAAGAGAGTGGAAGAAATTAGGTAGAGAAGACCAAAAGCCTAAACATTGGTTCTTTGAGAAAAAAACTGATAAAAAAAAAAAAAAAATAACCCTTGGCAGGATTGATAGAGGAAGAGAGAGAGAGAGAGAGAGAACAAATCCAGTCCAATATGTGTAATGAAACAACAGGTATCACTATAGTTTCCGGAGACAATACAAAGATACAACCTATGCTATAAACTTGAAAATGTCGATGTTCTGGAGAAATTCCTCAAAAAACACAATGATGCCAATACCAAAAGGACAATGATGCTAGAATTATCTGAGAAAGATTTTATAGCAGCCATGATTAAAAAAAAAAAGTTCCAATGAGCAATTAGAAACACATTTGAAATAAGTGAGGGAAAAAAATAGAAAGTTTTAGCAAAGAAATAGACGCTATAAAGAACAAAATGGAAATTTTAGAAATTTTAGAAATAATTGCAACACCTGTGACTCAGGATTTGAGATAACATATCTAAAAGGATTAGCACAGGGCCTGGCACGTAGGCAGTGCTCCATAACATTTTATGTTCCTCCTCTCATAACTGAGGCATCCGAGCAGGAGGACCAAACTCCAAAGCATTTCCAGGCAGACAGACCCTCCTGCCTTGGACATTCCATAAAGAAGATGTTAGAAGGGTTTGCTTAGCAATTATGTTATCAACCTTACAAACCAGTGTTGAAGGCATTCCTTAAGGTACTCCCTTCACCCCACCACTGCAATCTGCATGCAGACCCCGTGTTGGGTTCTGAAGAATATAATAGAAGCATAAGAGGTACAGTCGGAAGGGAAAGACGGGCTTTAGTTTCAGCCGCATCAGCTCCCAGGTGGGAAACCCCCCAAGTGTGCTGGAAGCAACAGGGAGGGACTGGGCAGGAAGGAAGAAAGCTTTCTCTTCTTTCAAACACAGTATTGTTTATCATAATAGTAGCCAGAATTCCCAGAAGCATGGAAGGAGGATGGGTCACCTCATTCCCGCAGAGACAGGCCCAGGAAAAGCTGCACTTAGGTGGAGACCATTCTGAACTGCCCGGATGGAGAAGCATTTGGGGCCAGGCCAAGATCAGGCAGTACCCCACAATGGGTCACCACCGTCCTTTGAATCCCCACCCTCAGCTGGGATGGGCAGAACTTGTGAAGGAGTTGGGTTTGCCTCTAGCTTTCCTTCTTCTTTTTCTTCCTTCCTAGCAGAACACACAGCATCAAGCTCTCTCCCTTAGTTTACAGAACCAGTTTGCAACCCTCATGGTGCCTGATCTCATCACACCCCATGGACTAAGGGATATCCTCACTTCATTTTATGGGGGTCCGAGTTGAGCCTTAGGGCAATCAAGTGAATTACCCAAGGGAGTTCTCAGACTAAGGACTCATCCCACCTATATACCTATATATAATATAAAATCCTACCTCCATCAAGACACCAATATTTTTTTTTTTTAAAGATTTTATTTATTTATTTGAGAGAGAGAGAGAATGAGAGACAGAGAGCATGAGAGGGAGGAGGGTCAGAGGGAGAAGCAGACTCCCTGCCAAGCAGGGAGCCCGATGCGGGACTCGATCCCGGGACTCCAGGATCATGACCTGAGCCGAAGGCAGTCGCTCAACCAACTGAGCCACCCAGGCGCCCCAAGACACCAATATTAATGAGCATTACCGTTACCATTTTTGAGCATCTCGTGTGTACCGGGTAAAAGACTAGGTACCTGGCTTCCCTGAGCTCATTTGTCCTTCAGAAGGACACCAGGGGTAGAGGAGGCTGCCCTGTCGTACAGGCTCAGAGAAGACAATAATGGTTAGGAGATCATACTTAGTGCCTGGCACTGTTCTAAACACTTCAACGTGCATTAAGTTGCTCCATCTTCCCAACAATCCCAGGAGAATAAGTGTAAGTAGCATGTCCGTTTCCGAGATGTGATAACTGAAGGTCAGAGACATCAGGTAATCTGTCTAAGGCCACACGGCCCGGAAGTAGCGGAACTGGTATTCAAACCGAGCCTTCTTACCACTGTTTCATGTTTCTGGCAGCACAGCGGACTTACCCAAGGTGGCACATCTAGGAAGTGTCCAAATCAGATGGAAACCCCTGCCCAACTGAAAACCAGGGTCTTCCCACCCAGCTATCCTGCCCAGAGTAGGGCTGGAGGGAGGCTCTGGGTCACTTGGGCAGCCTCCTTCTCTCCAGCTAAGAGACAGCTGTCTGCAAATCAATCCCCAGGAACAGGATTTGTGGAGGCAGAGCCCTCTATGGTGGCATCAGGCCCAGGCAGGCTGACAAAGCTGGGACCCAGCTCCATCAACCTTCTTTCCCTGCCAGTTGTTCTCTCTCTGCCTGCCGCTTGCTGGCCGAAACTGGCCCCAGACTCTCATTGTCTCCCTTGGCCCCCACTGAAAATGCTGAGTGCCAGGTGGAGAAGGACCTTGGAGAGAACCTGGAGGGGTGGGTCAGAGGAGCTGGGGGGAGTGGTGAGGAGAGGGGTGCTGGGGAGTGGTTCTGGAGTTGTGGGGAAGGGGTCGCCTAGCAACCACCGGCTCACGTGGTCACAAAGCCGACAGGCTTGCCCACAGAACCAGCGAGCCTGCCTGCCTGTTGATGTGTCCTCTTGCTCCTTTCTGCTCAGGCAGCAGGGACTTCTCATACACACACTGTAGCAGGCACTTGCCTCGGTGAGTCCATGGATCTCTCCCGGGGAGGAAATGGACACTAGAGCCAGACAGGGGGCCAGGGGAGGGCCTCCAGAGGCCGAGATGGGGAAAGCGAAGTTCTGTCTCAGGACTGGTGTGAGTGTTCAGACCCCTTGTGTCCAGCTGTTGGGGGCCAGGCAGAGAGGGAAGTGAGGATGGAGGCAGACACAGTGGGGCCCGCCTGTCCCGCTCCAGAAAAGACAGGCCTGGCTCAGCCCCGTTGACCTCTACCGCAGCTGTGGGTTGTGACCCATTCGTACCTTATAAAATCAATTTCATGGGTCACATCTAACATTTACAAAATGAAAACAAAAAGTGGGATGAAAATCGCACTGTGCATCATTTGTGGCGAGGGCAAGGATTGCTTTAGGATGTTCTTGCTCCGGTTTCACACACACAGAAGTGCGTGCACACCTGTGTGGGAATCATGATCCAGGAAGGAGTTTCTTAGTATGATCACAGTCAAAAGCATTTGAAAGTCTTTGGTCTAACAAGTACTTTTTCCCGTAGGCAGATGGGTTGGGGCTTCCAAATGGCCTGTCCTCAAGCCTGCAGCATGTGAGTGCTCTAGACCCAGGCCCTGTCATCAAGGATGTCCAAAGCTTCCTTCAAAGGAAGTTCCGCCAACTGTTTTTCTCTTTAGAGAAGAGATCAGGAGACTTCGAGTCAGGATGCCTGGAGTCCTGGCTGTGTGACCTCAAGTCTCCCCTTCCCCAATCTCAAGCAGTGCTTGAGTGCCTGGTCCTGCGGATCTCTGGGGTCCTTTGCAGATTTTTGTGACTGAGAGTTCATTTTCAGAATGCACTGACTTCCCGTCCCAAGCCTATCCCTAGGACCTGCAACCCCTGCACTTTGGAGAGATATAGACAGATAGATCCATAGATCTATATATGTATATGTATGTGTGTATGTGTGTGCATGTGTATATGTATATGTACATGTACATGTATGTGTATTGTATGTTTATATGTATGTGTCTATGTATACATATGTGTGTATGCATGTGTATGTGTATCTGTATGTGTATGTATGTGTATATGTATGTGTATATGCATATCTATAGATCTATAGCTATATTCAGGTCCAGAGATTTAAACCAATCACAATTCTTGACTTCGACACCTATCATCTTTCATGCACATCACTGAATTAGTTTATTAGTTATTATTTATAATGAGCACCAGCAAATGCACCTCTCAAACCAAGAACTAGAATACCACCACTAACACATCTTACCTGCTCCCCTCCCATCCTATTCCCCCTCCCTGACTTCTCTCAGAAGTAACCACTAGCTGAATTTTGTGTTTAGCATTTTCTTGATTTCCCCCTTTACTTTATTACATTTATGATCATTTTGCTTGCCTTTGAGCTTAACTTTTATTTTTTTTTATTTTTTATTTTTTTAAAGATTTTATTTATTTGCAAGAGAGAGAATGAGAGACAGAGAGCATGAGAAGGGGGAGGGTCAGAGGGAGAAGCAGACTCCCTGCTGAGCAGGGAGCCCGATGTGGGACTCGATCCCGGGACTCCAGGATCATGACCTGAGCCGAAGGCAGTCGCCTAACCAACTGAGCCACCCAGGCGCCCTGAGCTTAACTTTTAAAAAAGGAATCTCAGGCTATGTGGTCTTCTGGGACTTGCTTTCCTTGACCTCACATTGTATTTGTAAGATGCATTCATGTTGGTCTGCGTAGCTGTGGTTCATTTCCATGCAATATGATGTTCAATTGCCCACATGTAGCACAGCTCATTTACCCATTCTTTCCGCCATTGGACATTTGGGATGTCACCAGGTGTTGGGTAATTTGAACAATGTTAGTCTGAATATTCTCACAAACAGCCCCAGTGGTACGAGAGCAAGAGCATCCATTGGGTGTATGTCGGGGAGAGGAACCACTGAGTGCTACAGCATGCAAATGTTCAATTTTATAAGACATTGCCAATTTTTCTCCCCCAAGTGTCTGTTCCTGTTTACACTCCCACCGCCAGTGTATGAGAGGTCCTCTTATCCATCTTCAACACTAGTGTTAGGTGCACCGGCCTTTATTCTGTTAGAAAGTCGACAATGGCTGCGGAGGTGAAGACCCAGTTGGCTGAACATCCACTGATGAGGCAAGACCCCCCGTGGGCCCCCCCGCTGCTGACCAAGGAGGTGGTGGGGGCAGGGCGGGGTGGGAGACGAAGATGGCGGGGGGGAACCCAACAGACGGAGAGGCCTCACCTTCTGCTGCCCTCAGCCAGGCCCCGGGTGGGTTCTCGGGCCTGAGTTAGCACAGGTCACAAACTGGGTCCTTCCCTGGAAGGAGAGGACATGGTGGCAGGGGGCAGAAGCGCCTAGTGCTAGAAGTCCTGGGGTTTTTAAGGGGTGACATCCTCCATCAGTTGGGGTAGGGGAGGCCAGGTAACTGCAGCTTTCAGAGAAGGTTTGCTTTATTTCTTTAAGTCCCAGATCCCTTAGAGGCCAATCGAGGACGGCACAGAAAACTCAGGGGCCTGGTCAGCGAAATCCTCAGAGGGTCCTGGGGCAGAGCACCTTGCTTAGCATATCCAGAGCCCATCTCTTCTCCAGAGGGCCTCCCTTCAGCCAGGGCCGGCGGGAGAAGGGAATGCAGACAGCGCGCAGGCAGGTGGTCCCACCGGGCCCCAGGCGGAGATCACCCACCTTTGAATCCTTGCTGGACTGACTTCGAGCTGCCCTCCAGAGGCAGGGCCCGGCATCCTCAGCAGAGGGCAGGGGTGCAGGGTGGAGGACAGACAACCCGAGAAGCTTATCTCCAGCGAAGCCGAGCAAGAGCTTGACGCGTCCCTGCAGCGTTGCTACTCTGAAAGCAGCCCCATCAGCTCTGCGTCTCCCGGGAGGGGCCCCCACAGGAAAAGGCGCTGTCTGGCCTCGGTGCTCCAGCTTTGGCCTCTGGACGCTGAATCTGGGCCAAGACCGCCTGGGGGCACGGGGGCCGGGGGACCGCCTCTAGCTGGCTTCTCCTGGGCTGCCAGCAGTCAGCTTGGGGAGAGGCCCTGGCTGTGTCTGTCTGTGCATATAAGGTACCTTTGTTCCAACCCAGGTATTTGGATGAGTAGGTGGGTCTATGGCTTCTTTTTTCTGGCCTGAGAGAGGGTTTCTGGGAGAAGACTGAGGTTTTGGGAGATTCCGTCTGAGTTCTCTCAAATAAATCCTAGCTCCCTGCTAAGGCATCTTAGGAAGACAGAAGGCTCCCTGGGACTGGATTGTACCAGTTGGGAGAGGACCCTGGGGGGAGGCCCGGCTTTGGGTGCCATGGGGGTGGAAGTGAAATCCTGGAAACCGATTTCAGAGTGTCTCGGGAATAGACTGCAGATGAGCACCGAGCTCCGAGCCGGGTGGGCCTTGCTGCCAGGAGGTTCCATTAGCTTCTTGACCTTCTCTTCCAGTCCAAGGGCTGAGCTGAAGCCTGAAAAGAAGTCAGAGCACAGGCCAAGGAGCCACGGGGACGGCAGGCCACAGAAAGAACTGATGATCCCAGGGATCGTGGATTTCCAGCTGATCCAAACGGCACTGAAGACCCCCAAGCCTCAAACCCCTGGTGCCTACCGCTTTGGCCGCCTCAGCCACCACTCCTTCTTCTCCCGACACCACCCCCACCCACAACGCGTGACCCATATCCAAGGTAGGCCTGGGGTAGGTAGGGGCCCGGCTGGAGGTGGCAGGGCCGTCTTAAAAACTGGAAAGGGAGGACCCAGCCCCTGTTTCCAAGCTGAGACTCAGAGAGGATGGGGATTTGGTCAGGGTCAGAGAGCTGCTTGGCCACTTGCAAGCACTTGGTCGAGCAAAGACTTGACCTGGGGGGCAGGCTCCGAGGCAGACTGTGTAGCCGTAGATGATGCCCCTCATTGCCGATCTTCCCATTTTACAAATCAGAGAAAGGGATGAATGTTCTACCCCAGAACTGCACTCTGTTCTCGAACTCAGGCCAATTCATCCACTTAGCCATCTGTCCATCAAATATCTATTGAGTGTGAAGTCAGGCCCTATTTTAGGCGCTGGGGATATGACAGTGAGTAAGAGTCCCTGACCTCATGGAGCTGACTCTGGTGGGAAAGGATAGGAAATAGGTAAGGTGTCAGAGTGTAGGAAGTGCCAAGGCTCTAGAGGGAAGGAGACCTCATCAATAGCATGGCATTTGAGCAAAGAACTAAAGGAGAGAGGGCATGAACCATGTGGATATTGGGGGAAAGAATGTCCCAGGCAGAGGGAACAGCAAGTGCAAAGGCCCTGAGGCACGAATCCTGGCTCTGCTGGAGGATCAGCAAGGAAGCCAGTGTGGCTGGAGCAGAGTAAGGAGGGGTAGAAAGGAGATGCACCAGAGAGGTGGTGAGGGTCCTGATCATGTGGGCCTTGGAGGTCACCCCACTTGCCATTGAGCCATCTCACTGAGTCAACGAGAGCCATTGAAAAGTAAAGGCAAAGAAGTGACAGAAGTGATATGTTGGCCACTGTCTGGAGGGTGGCATGGACCAAGGAGGTAGCAGTGGAAGAGTGAGTGGCCCTGTTCTGGAGATACATGGAGGTGAAGCCAACAGGATTTGGAGAGTGGTTAAAAATGAGTAGGAAAGGCAGAGAGCAGTCAGGGATGATTCCCAGGTGCTGGGCCTGAGTGACTAGAAAACCAGAGTCACATTGGCTGTGAGGCAAAAAAGCCTGAAGCAAGGGCCAGCGCAGGGTGGGGGAGGGATGGGGAATTTGGTGGGGCCCCGGGAGATGTGAGACTCCACATACCTTTCAGGCTTGAGGGTAGAAGTGCAGAGTAGGCAGCCGGGCCCAGGGTTCAGGCAAGAGATGCCGATGTGGCCATTCAAGGAGGGACGGCATTGGAAGTGGCGTGCTTGGATGGGCAAGCCCAGAGCCTGTGTAGATGCAGGAGAGCCCAGGGACCCCAAGGCCGAGGGGGCAAGGAGGTGAGAAGGAAGGAGCAGAGGAGGTGAGGAGCGGCCTGCGAGTTAGGAGGGACCAGGAGAATGAGGGGACGCCCGACCAAAAGGAGAGTGTTTCCGGAAGGACAGAGTGAGCCACCATGCTAGATCCTACCCAGGCTGGTCCTCGAAGCTTCACGATGGACGACAATACACGGTCACACAGACTGGAAGCCAGAAGGGTCCTCGTGTGTAAGCTGCTCACCACCTCCTCCAGGCTGCCCTGCACGGCTGACAGATGGCAAGGAGTTTTATCCAGGGGGTCTGGCTAAATCTCACTCCCTGTGATTTGAGCCCAGGCCCCTCTGGTCACAGACTGTGGGTTAATGCCCCAGCCCCATGTCCTCCTCTTTAAGCTGCCTACCTCTGTGTGTTCACACCTGCAGTTCTTTGCTCTGTCCTAGAAAATCGGAAGGAGCCCAAGACTAGGGTCCCAGGAAGCCTGGGTTCCTATCTCACCTCTGCCTGACTCGCTGGGTGACCCTGAGCACAGCCTGTCACAGTCCACTCTAATGTCCCCGTGGGTAAGGCCTCTGTGGCCGAAGGGCCTCCCAGGTCCAGCGATCTATGGGCTTGTGGTTATGGAAGAAGCGGGCTCAGTGTTCTCCCTGCCCACCAGCTCCTCCCAGCCTCCTGGGGTTCCTGGGGTCCACCCACCTCCTTCCCATGGCCTTTCACCCTTCACAGATCTCACCGGGAAGCCCGTGTGTGTCGTCAGAGACGAGTTCTCTCTGGCCCCCTTGCCTCAAGCCACACTTTTAACCCGCTGTCTGATGGGGATGCCCACCATCTCTGTCCCCATCGGAGACCCGCAGTCCAATCGGGAACCCCGGCTTTCTTCTGGTGGGTACTTGGGCAGCAGCCCCTCTCCAGGTTCCTGGGAAGGAAAGAGCTCTTAGGTCAGTGGGGTCCTGTGGGGTACCCTAGATTTTTCCTCATTTCCTCAGACAGCAGCATCTGCATACTTCCCCATCCCCCAGGTCCTCAGAAACGTGGCCCCTACTCCGATTTGAGGTGTTTGAGGAGTAATGACAATCAGACGACAGGCAGATTTGGGCCACAGTCATGTGACTTACAGCCACAAATAGGAACGATATTGGAAATGTTGAGTCACTTGGATGCTCAGGCACCGGCCATTCGGAGCAGTCAGCCGGAGACGGAGCTGGAGTAGCAGTTTTCCGGCAGCCACTGCCCTGCCCTGCTCCTTGCCCTTCCCTGAGGGTCAAGGGGAAGCCCACTGGTGGGGTGGGGGCCGGGAGAGGCCCCGGGGAGGATCCAGGACAGCTGTGCAGGGCAGAGAGGCTAGGGAGGCTCACCGCAGTGCCATGTCCCCAACTTCGGCAGGAGCAGGTCAATATCTGAGTGACTGGGACAGCGCAGCAACTGAGTCTCAGTGCTGGCCTCAGGTGCCTAAGAGAGGCAAAGCTGGATTAACCTGCACTCATCTTGGCCCAGGTAGCCAAGCATCTCTAGCATCTCCCAGTGAAGCCACAGGCTAGGATATCAACGTCGGCCCCCTCCAGTAGTGACCACACTCACCCACCAAGGGGTGGATTCCTCCTCCTTCCCTCAAGGTTACCGCCTCCCCCTTTCCCTGTAAGATATAAGGCGGAAGGCTGGGGAGGTGAGCAGGCTCTTCCCCGCTTCCCCCTACAGCCCTCCCAATGCTGGGTCCCACAGGGAGGGCAGGGAGGAGGACCCCAGGTATCAGCTGGCAATGTCTTCCCAGAGGCCTGGAAGAAGGAGTTGAGGGACCTGGCTTCCCAGGTGGCCATCTTCACCAAGGAGAATGAGCTGAAGAGCAAAGAGGTGGGTGCAGAACAAAGGAGCTGCCTGGGAAGAGATCCGAAGGGTCCAGCCCTTTGTAACAAAACCCCTCCCAAGTGGGTTCCACCTCACGGGCAGTAGAGCCCGTGTCCACAAGAGTGGGGGGCTGTTGGCACGGGGAGGAGGGGGCCGCAGAACACCAACCTGAAGGAGAAGGGTTGCAGCAAGGGCTCCAAGGAGAAGAGAAGGTGGCTAGGTGGAGAAATCCAAGAAGGGTTCATAACACAGGTGGGATGTTTGGAAGTGGGCAAGGGAGGCGTTCCTAGTGAGGCCTGCAGCACAAAAGCTCAGAAGCTGGGAAATGCAGGACATCCTTAGAGACCGCGGCTGAAGTGCAGGGATAAGTGGGCAGCCATGTTGGGGGGGGCGGGGAAGGTGAGAAGGGGCCAACTTTGAATGTGGGCAAAAAGAGGAGCTTGTTCTTAATTTCTGAACTTCCTGTAGTGTCGAATCTCATAAGGACTGGAGAATCCCTGAAGGATTTCAAACAGGATGGGGGGACCTCCTGGGTGCCATTTGTTAGTAATCCAGTAAAGACAATTGGGAGGCAGCTTGGAGGTATTTGGAATTGGACTGAGGACAGGTCTGGCCCTTGGGACAGAGTCTGGTTCTGCCCTTGTCTTGGGCAACAGAGTTCTCCTTCCTGCTTTGCGGCTAACTCACTGCAATGATCACGGCAACTCAGCTAAGCTTTCTGGGTCTCAGTTTTCTTATCTTTAAAATGGGGAGAAGTGTAGGGGCTCCTGTGTGGCTCAGTCAGTTGAGTGTCCGACTCTTGACCTCAGGGTCCTGGGATCGAGCCCCATGTTGGGTGTCGGGCTCTGTGCTCGGCGGGGAGTCTGCTTCTCTCCCTTTTCCTCTGCGCACCCCCCCCCCAACTGCTCACGCACATGGGTTCTCTTGCTCCCTCTAAAATAAAAAATATAAATAAATACATACATACATACATACATAAATAAAATCAGAAGATGCATACTACCAGTCTCAACTGGGGTTGCAGGGGTAGGAGGTCCCAGGCCTCATACCCGCAAGCCTGGCTCAGGAGGGTTTCCCAGGGCAAAGAAAGAATGACAAGCTCTTGGGGACAAGCTTGGGGGCAGCTGAGCTGGGAGTTAAGGTAGGCAATGGGGGCCTTCAGCCTGGGATACTGCTTTCAGATCTCTGATGGGCACAGGGGTGGAGAGGGAAGGAGGGTCTCCCTAGGAGGAAATATGAGGACTTCAGAGGGGCTCCAGAATTCAAGAAGTTTCAGGAGGAAGAACTTTGCCTATAGAGAGGCCCCAGAGTATAGAACAGGGTGGGGCTGGCCTGGTCATCCTCCCAGTTCCCTGCAATGTTGTGATGCTAGGATTCCAGGAGGCGAGGTGATGCCCTGGAGGTGTGACAGGGCCTCCTTCTCTTCCCCTCTGCCTTCTTCCTTGAGCCTCTCTCTCTCTCTCTCTCAATCTCTCTCTCACTGCCTGGAGTCTCTGGCCACTTTGATCCCAGCAGAAGGAGGAGCCTCAGCGGGAGCAAGGGGCAAAGTACTCGGCCGAGACCGGGAGGCTCATCCCCACTTCCACCCAACCCATTGGTCGCCGCCACTCCCGCCAGGGCCCACGGATTTATCCTTCTGGCAAAGATGGAGGAGTCCAGACCATCGTCCTGCAGGATCAGGAGCTGCTGGTGAGGCCCTGGGAACGCTGGGAACTACGGCCCAATGGACGCCTGGTCTGAGGGCTGCAAACATGGTGGTGCTGCTCCCTGGCTCACAGCAATCCCAAATGGGGTGCTTACAAACTGCTTTAAAGTGTGGCCTCTCGGGGCACCTGGGGGCTCAATCGGTTAAGCATCAAACTCTTGATTTTGGCTCAGGTCATGATCTCAGGGTCATGAGACGGAGCCCCGCTTCGGGCTCCACGCTGAGGTGGAGCCTGCTTAAGATCCTCTCTTCCTCTCCCTCTGCCCCTCCCCCCACCTCTCTCTCTCTCTTAAAAAAAAAAAAGGCAGTGTGGCCTCTCCCAGGGGATACTTGTACCTGAAACTGTCAGCCCCAGAAACTCCCCGCCTGGGAGTCAAGCCCCTGGATCCAATCCCCTGTTGCTTCCAGGTTTCTGCGGGAGGCTCTCCCTCTCTTTGAAGGCCTTCTCCCCTCGGGGCTTTAGTTCCATGATCTACCCAAGCTGGGAGCATGAACGTGTTGTCGCGAAGGGCTAAGGGAGCTACAGTGGGGGAATGACAGCCAGCCAGGCCAGCCCCAGCTGGGTCTCCCCACGCTCGGAGGGGTTTGGTCTCTGCCACGGTGACGCACAGACCCACCTCTTTCCTGTGCAAGTTTCCCCGTCAAGGCCTGAGATGAGTCCGGGACCAACGCCAGAGGGTTGAGGCTGTATCTCACGGTCCCTTTTCAAATGCATACATGTTCTCCAGGGAAGGTTAGACCCTGCACCACCATCCTGACACCCTTCCCGTGACCAGCGCTTTCAAGCCTGCAGTCTCTTTGGAGACTTACAAGAGCCCAGTGAAGTGGCCACAGCAGACAGGGCCCGGAACCCCCATTCCACAGACGGGGAGGCTAAGGCCCTGCCAGGTGACAATCTGTGGCCCAGGTCCCCAGCGAGGGAGCAGCATAGCCGGCACTAGAACAGTACTTTCTCCACCATAGGGCGGCCTCACCTTGCCTGGAATTAGGTTCTCGGGTCCTGTGGGGAGGGGGCCCAGGGCAGGTAAGTTGGACGCGGAGAACGGAGAAGGGCCCAGGGGCAGACCCAGGGTGGGGGTCACTGCAACAGGTGGGTATCTGGGGCTGAGGGGGCACCCTAGCAGGCAGAGGCCTGGGAAGAGTCTCGGCCCGGTTCCACTCTGCCAAGGATGAGGCAGACCTACTGGGGACTGAGAGGCCCCGTCAGGTCCTGGGAAGACCAACTGCCAAGCACTGAGGGGACCCCACTTTCCTAGGACTCCAGGGGCTCCACCTCATACCGCGGGCCCCAACTCCAGCCGACCGTAGCCACAGCCGCCATCAGCAGCCCCGCCTAGGGAGCCCCCATATCCCACCCGACCCAGAGCTGGATCTCCCCCCGATGACACTTACCTGGAGAACACAGGTGGAAGAGGGCCCGGAAGTGGCAGAGATGCCCGAGGCTGAGGAAGCGGCCAAGGAAGTGGCCGAGAGAGAAGTGTGCACGCTGCTCGGCGAGATGGAGCCCCAGGCTGGGCAGTCTGCAGAATCAGCCAGCCCTGACCCTCAGCCTGCCCACTGGGCTCACCCCACCTCCATGCTCGCATCTCCAGACCCTGGGAGCTCCAGGGTGGGAAGGCCTGTGGGGTTCCTGAAATCCCCACGCCAAGGACTCAGGGATCTGGGACTCGGTGCGTCTCTGAGCTGCTGACCAACCCGCTCTCACTTTGCCTTCCCAGTGAAGGACTTTGGGGTACAATCAGCCCACGTGGGGTTCAGGGAGGAGGGGTCCATAGACATGACTCCGAAGCTTCGTTCTGCCACAGTCTCCCTGCTGGGTGTCCTCCTCCTTCAAGGCCTCCGATTCTTCCTCTGTCCTGTGAGGAGGTTAAGACTCTTCCTCCGGGACTGGTGGCAGAGAAGGTGCTCTGTAAGGTGCAAAGTCACAGGCAGGAGCCATGGTGGGGACCAGTTCAGCCAAGCATGTGGCTCTGGGAGCCCACGTTGTGGGAGAGGGGCCCGTGCTGCTGGCTGGGACATGCCATCCGGACACACTGACCGGGGCCTGTCGTCCTGCCCGCAGATCCTGGAGCTCCTTTGTCAGATCCTGCAGACAGACTCCTTGAGCGCCATCCAGTTCTGGCTCCTGTATGCTCCCCCGAAGGGTGAGGACACGGCCTGTGCCCCGGGCTTTCTTGGGCTGGAGGCTGTTGAGGGCCTTGTTCTCTGGATGTCACTCGGCTCCCACCCAGGGCCTTCCCCCTGGGCTGCTGCTCATTTTTGAAGCCCCAAATGAACCTGTTCCAGCCGGATGGCCCCTCTGCTCCCTCCTCCCGCCCCCTTGGCAGGACTCCCACCACCCTACTTCTCGGAGGGGACCTCGGGCTGACCACCACCCTTGGCACCTGGGACGGAGAAGTCCAGATATGTCTTCAGCAGACAGACCCCCTCACTCAGCACTGTGGGAAACATGCACACCCAGACACAACATACGCACGGGGACACATGAGCGGACACACGTGCACACACTGGGATGGTGGGTGGGTGTATCTAAGTGGGGGGTTGAGGAGTGCTGATGGGAGATGGAGGGAGAGGAGGAGGAGAGGCAGGGCAGGGGCCAGAGGCAGGTCCCCTGGAGGCATGGCTGCTGGGTGGGCCAAAGGGGGCCAAGAACAAGGCACATGCATGTGATCGTGTGGTGACAGGTGGGGACGGGCTAGGTGCTCTGCATACATAGGGGCCAGGACAGAAGGGGGGCCCCCCCAAAGGGGACCTGGAGGCAGAATGTCAGATGGTTAGAGAGAGTTGCCCTGGGCCAGAGTTGGGCAGAAGAGCTGGAGGCCCTGCTTCCAGCCTGTCCCTTTGTGGGGACAGGACAGGGTGGGTCTTACCACTGAGGACCGTGCCCCCCCGGCTGTGCTTACAGAGAAAGACCTAGCACTGGGACTCCTGCAGACAGCGGTGGCTCAGCTCCTTCCGCAGCCCCTAGACTCTATCCCGGTGGAAAAACTTCTCGATCAGCTCCAGGAAGTCCAAGAGCCATCTCAAGAGAGGCAACAGCCACCCTACAGGTGGGCTCCACACCACTCACCTGCCCCTCTGTTCCCAGAACTGTTCCCTCACGTCCCTCCCAGGTGAGGCCGGGCTGGTCTGGAGAAGGGATCCGGGCACTGGCCACAGCCTGGGCTCACTGAGCCTGTGCTGGAGGGGGAGGAGGTGCAGCCCCTCCCCCGGGGACCCCCCCCAGGCGTGCCCGTGCTGCCTGAAGGCCCCTCTGCCAGCCCAGGCCTCGGCGGCTGGCCCTGGGGAATGCCCAAGGGGTGACCTGTGTCAGCTGTAGCAGGGCAGGGCTGGAGAAGCCACGTCGAGCCCTCCCGCGCTCGGTCTTTGGGAAGGCAAGAAGAGACGGAAAGCTAGCAGGCCAGCAGAAGTACCTTAATGGCGGCGTTAAGCGCCTCGCACAGCGGAGGACATAGGGCAAGGGAAGGTTAGGGAAGTCCTCACAAGGCAGGTGAGTAGGGCCAGGTGTCGGCAACGGAACTGGCAATAATGCGTGACCACCGTGCCGCCTGACAGCAGAAGGCTCACGTATTTGCAGCCTACGCAACCACCCGCGGAGGCAGCAGTACCCCCATTTTACAGATTGGAAAACTCAGGCTCAGCAACAGTTGAATGGCGGCCCAAAGTCACCCAGCTGACCAGCAGCAGAGCTAGGATTCAGCCTCGGGCCGGTCTAACTTCCCAGCCCAGCAGCATGTAGATTTGCCAGAGACCTTGTGAAAAATGCAGATTCCTAGAGATTCCTACACGGCAGGTTGGGGATGAGCCAGGGGATGCGTCATTTTGACAATCTCCCGAGTTTTTTCTGATAGAGCTTGGGGAACGCTGCTGGGATAGGGAGGATTTGAAGGAGCCAGTGAGAGAGTGGGGGCCGTCAGGAAGGGGAGGCAGGAATGTGCTCACTCTAGGGAATGTTAGTTAAGTTTGGGGGTGGTTGCAGCTTGGTGAGAAGGGGGCAGGTGCTTGTGCTCATTTAGGTTTGTTGAAGACCTGGGTTCTTGCTCTGGCCCTGAGCTGGGTTCTATTTTCTGCTCTGAGACCAGGGGAGGCCCAGGAGGAAGGTAGGCTACACTGTGAGCTCAGGCAAGCCACCGCCCATCCGCGGGCCTCAGTTGCACCTCTCAAAACCCCTCTCCCAGAGTTGTAGGGAGGACAATTACATGGGGTGTGTAAACAGGCTTGCTCAAGTCCTCTATTAGGGTAGCAGGAGCTCCGGTTTCTCCACTCACGGAGGAAGCTTTCCTCTCTGCCAGGAAGCGGGAGCCAAGCGGGGGCTGGGGTGGGCTGCCGTGGGCTGGGGCCTCCCTTACCGCTCCAGAGGGCCAGAGGGCCTTGGTTCCTTGTGGCCACAGCCAGGCAAAGGAGTCACAGTTATCTCTCAGGGTCCTGCTGGGGTGGTTCCTGACAGGGGAGCCGATGCTTTGGGGATCTCCAGGAGGGGCGGCTCATGCGTCTCCCTGGAGCAGTTCCTTCCCTGCCCCCCCGCCCCGCACCCTGCTACTCTGCCCCCGCCTCACCTTCCCAGCCTTGTCTTTGTGTCCGTTATAGCCAATCCCCGAAGAAGACGAAGACACCGCCCCTACCCAAAGGCGACAAACCAGGTAAGATTCCACGCAGCAGATCATCCTGGGGGCTCCCCAAGGCCCCCCCTGGCTGTATGCCTCGGGGGATCCAAGGACCCTGGAGATGAAGCTGCCCGTTCTGTCCATTCATCTATTCACTCGTTTATTCAATGCAGACTTCTCAGCAGCTGTGAGCTAGGCTCTGGGGAAGAGTCCAGACACATTCTTGCTTTTATGAGCTTACATCCTCCTCGTGACAGGGAGTGCAGACAACAAATAAAAACATCTGAGGGGATTAGGTGCCATAAGGAAAAGAAAGCAGAGTAAGGTGAGGGACAGTAAGAAGGACTGGCAGGGTGTGGAGAAGGCTCCTTGAGCTGAACAACAGGCAGGATCCCGCCCGATGCGGGTCTAGGGAGAACCCAGAAGTAGGACTCTCACCTGCCCAGTGTGTGGGTGAAAGCACACGCAGGCCAGGGTGGCTGGGGCCTTGTGGGTCAGGACAGGTAAGAAATGAGATGGGATAGGTGGGCAGGGCCGGCCTGTGGTCCCATGCAGAGGGGGTGGGGGTGCACTGGAGCCTTACGAGCAGGGCCTGGGGGGACGCCTCTGGATGCCGAGTAGAGAATGGACTGTCGGGGGCCAGAGGGGATGCGGGGAGACCAGGGAGGAGGCTGCTGCATCATCCTGGTGCCTTTGGCCAGGGCAGGGGCTGAAAAGAGGACAGCTACCCGCCATGTACAGTATTCTCCCCCACTGGACTATGGGGGTCCTAAGGGGGCTGAGTGTCTGGCATGGAGTAGGTACTCCCTAAGTATTTGTTGTCTGGGTGTAGAAAGAAGAGGTGGAGGTGAAGCTCAGAGAAGGGAGTCGGCTCCTTCCAGGTCACCAGCAGAGCCCAGAGCAAAAGCTGGGCTTGACCCACATCTGCCTGGGGCCTTGCGGGGAGAAGAGCTCCACTAGGTCTCCGGAGCAGCTCCCAGCTAGGGGCCTGGCCCCTCCCCGTCCTCTCCTGACTGATGTCTTCCCTACCTCCAGAGTATATCGGAAGAGCACAAGTTCTTCGGATGCATTCAAGCCAGAACGCAGAAGAGAGAACTTCAAAGCCAAAGGCAGAATGCTGAGTCCGAGTCCCTTTGCCCGCCTTGCTCAGGAGCTGCCCCCAGGTTTGAGGCTGTTCTCAGCCCCACCACCTCAACAGCAACACCGATTTTCCTATCACACGGAGCCCATTAAAAGGCTGCCTTCCCTTTAGGAGGACAATTCCACTCTACTCTCTGTAGTGGGTCTGTGCTTGGGGGTCGTTTATTCCAGGAGCAGGGATGGGCTGCACAGAACCGTCCCATTCCCTTGGAGAAAGCCCAAGTGGTACCACCCACGCGGGGCTTACCCAGTGGTTCTATGTTCCTAGGAGCTGAAGGGCAGCCTGAGAAAGAGGCTCTGTCCCTCCTGAGCAAAGACACACAGGGCTCTGGGTAGGTTAGAGCAGAGGTCAGAACCCACGGGCCTCCATAAAGTAACCATCGATACCAACTGTTGAGTTCCTAGCAGTACCATATTCGATGCTCCCAAAAGCTCTGTGAGGCAGACCATGAATATCATCACTCCCATTTTACAGATGAATAAATCGAGGCTCAAACAGTGAAATAACTTGTCCAAAGCCACACAGTAAGTGGCAGGGGCAGGCCCCAAATCCAGCATATCTGGCTGGGGAACTCCTGATCTTCCCCACTGTGTTCTACTGCCTTCCAAACAGCAACCCTCACCAAAGGTGGCAGCTGCAATCCGAAACGCATAAGCCTTAGCAAAATGGTGGTTGGAAAGATCAAGGAGGAAAGAGACCTTCCATAAATGGGACCCAGCTGGGGTTTCGCTATCCTTTACCATCTAGAGAAGATGGCCTTTGATTCTCTGGGAAGTCCAGTGTTCCTTGAGATTTCTGCAGATTCCCTGGAAAGCCGGGACAGGGAGACATGGGAGGCATTGGGAATCCACAGTGTTATGGCCACCTGTGGCTCTGAGCTCCTACTTCCACTGAGTCAGGTCCCTGGACCGTGGCTCCTTCCGTGCTGGCAAACACGGGTCCACCTCACAGCAGCTCACATGGATTCGGTCCCTCTGGGTTTTCTCAAAGACCCCATTCACATAAAACCTGTGTGTGCAGCCAGCTTCAGCCCAGATCAGGGGCTGGATGGGGATCTGCTGTGAATCTAGCCAACAGCATCATGTCAATATTAAATCGCCTTGTGTTTTTAAAGATCCCCCTCCCACTGAGGATGTTCCCCTGGCAGCAGCATGCCCCTTGTCATCTCGCTGGCTCTGTCCTCCCCTGTGCTCATCCCTGCCCCCAGTTTGCCCCCAGAAAGCCCACATGCATTGTATTCTCCTTCTTTCCCATTTTTTTTTATTATGGTAACATCCACATAACATAAAATTTACCATTTTAACCATGTTTCAAGTGTACAGTTCGGTGGTAATTAAGTACACTCACGTTGTTGTGCAAACATCGCCACCATCTGTCCACAGAACTCTCTTCATCTTGCAAAACTGAAACTCTGTGCCCATTAAACACAAACAGCATTCGCCCCCCTCTGCTCCCGGCAACCACCTTCCTACTCTCCGTCCCTATGAACAGAACTGCTCCAGGCACCCCTTATCAGTGAGTCCCAACGTATTAGTCCTTTTGCTACTGGCTTAGTTCACTGGGTAGGATGTCCTCAAGGCTCATCCATGTTGTAGCATGTGTAGGAACTTTCTCTCACATTTAATATTTTTTTCCGACACACCAGTTCGGCTTCCCTTCCCAACCCCCGTTCCCAGACTCTCCAGCCCCACATTGGCCTGTCCAACCCCGTCAAGGGGCTGACCTAGAGGTGTGTTCATGGAATGGGGTCCTTGCGCCCGGTAGTTGTAGGTATGACAGTCTCTCCCTACTCCATGAGGAATGATTTTTAACAATCCACACAGTAAAAAATCCTAGAAGATATCTGCTTCCAGAATAAATCATACTTGTTGGCACACACACACACACAAGAACAAAACCAAAAAACCTAGCTCTTTCGGTCATCCTTCTACCTCCCCTTTAATTGGTCAGGAAGTATGGCTGAGCGGTTAATATTTGCAACTGCAGATTCTTGTCATTTTCCTATTCCAAAGCGCCGCTTAGCCCTGTAGATTGTAGATCTGTAGATTGATCTTGCTTTTGCAACTCCCTGCAAAATGCTCTCGTGTCACCGCCTGGCCTCTGCACCCATTGTCAGTGCGCTTAAAGACAGGGTGTTCTGGGCCTGGCTTCTTACTCATCTATTTTGAGGGTGGATGGCAAAGAGATCTTTCCCCACAGCCCCGAGGTCTATCCGGAGGGAGAAAGGCAAAGGGACTGAGTTGAAACATGTAGGGCAGGCATCATTATCCACATTATACAGGTGGGAAATCCAAGGCTTAGAGCAAAAGTTAACATGTCGGAGTTCACACAGGCAATAAATAGTGGAGCAAACCCAGGGCTGCGGGGCTTCTCAGTCAGTGCTCCACAGGCCAGCCCCCGCCCCCAGCCTGCTCATCTCTCATTTCCAGCCACTCATCCCGCCCTCCCCTGTCTCCTGGTTCCTCTCCCCCCATCTCTCAGATAGGGAGCTTGTCAGGGTTTGCTCTCACTCACTCCCTGACTGTCTTCAAAGTCCCTCATCGGGCCCCCATCCTCTTTCCAGGTTTTAAGGAAATTATTGCTAAACCCCAGGGGGACAGCCAGCTGGGGGAACTTGAAGGTTCCAGACCTGTCACAAAGCACGGGTCAGAGTTGTCGATGGCCTTCTTGGAAATGTGGGTGGCATCCAGCCTGCCTTCCTCGTCACCTGCACCAGGCCACCTGTGCCCTCAGATCCTACGTGGGTTGGAGGCCAGACTGGTCCCTGGGCCGTGGCCCCTGAGGCCTGTGCAGTCTCTATGCTTTGCTTAGCAGCAGCCTCTGGTTGCAGTGGGGGGGCGCCCATTTGGCCATCATGGGGTCAGGACGCCATAGCCACTTCTAGGTCACTCTTAAGTTTCCCCCAGCTCCAGACCTTGAAATTTCTCCCTACCCTCTGCCTCTCTGTCTGAAGCACGAAGACAGATGTTTCCTTTCCAATCTTCTCCCCGATGGCTCTGGGTCCTTCTTGGGATCCAGTCTCCTTAGGCACTGCGATAGCCATTGTTTGGGGCTGCCCAGGATGTCCCCCACCCTCCTTCCAGGGTGAGCCTGAAACTAGCTCCGTCCAAACCACAACACCCCATCCCTGGGCACAGTGACTGGTTCCGGGGTAGGATAAGCATGTGACCCAAGCTGAGCCAATCACAGACTTGGACTTGGCCAATCCACGGACTTGAGGGGGAGGAGGGGAATATTGGCTTTTGCAAGGATGCTGTCATTGGTCATCATCATTCCAAGGGGACAAAGCATCAGTCACACCTGCAGCCCCTGACTGTCCCCCATCCTTCCCTATTATATGAGTCCATAACATTACTTTTTATAGTTGATTTTTATGCATTTTTAACATAAAACTTACCATCTTACCCATTGTCAAGAGTACAGCTCAGGGCTAATACATGCACATTATGCAACCATCACCACATCCACCCATAGAACTCTCCTCATCTTGCAAAACTGACACTCTACACCCATCAAACACGAACTCCCTGTCCCCTCCCCTCAGCCCCTGGCAACCATCCTTCTACTTTCTGTTTCTATAGATTTGACTATTCCAGGGCCCTCGTGTAAGTGGAGTCATACAGTATTTGGCCTTTTTGTGACTGGTTTATTTCACTGAGCATAGTGTCCTCGAGGTTCATCCATGTTGTAGCATGTGTCAGAATTCCCTTCCTTTTTTTAAGCTGAATAATATTCCATTGAATGTCCATGTCACATTTTGTTTATGCATTCATCCATCAATGGACATTTGGGTTGTGAATAGTGCTGCTAAGAACACGAGTGTACAGAAGTCATTTATTTTGATGTCATGTGATGAAAGGGAGCCTGGAGAATTAGAATCCAGGTTTGTCAGACTCCAGAGTCAGTGACAAGAGCCCTTGGTTCCCAAGCTTGAACCATTCTCATACCGCCATCATGAGTTCGTTACAACTGTTCACTACCTGTACTATTCCTAATGTTTTCTTAAATGTACCTTTTTCATTTTTTTACTTGAATATAGTTTTTATCTAAGCAATAATATCCATGGCATCATGTTTTTGATATGTTATTTATAAAAGTTCCTCATATGCAAGAAGATAAATATAAGTGTATCAAATGGTTCCTCCATGTGCCACCTAAGTTAATGTTGTACCACCATCTGTTTGCCACACCTTAGAAATGTTGCTTAGAACGTTTTGCAGTTTGAAGATGAGAGAGCCACCCCTGGGATTCTTGGCTTAAGGACACATGTAGGGGTCAGCTTCTCCTTGCCCGGTTTTTTGGCTCAACAACCACCCCCCCACCCCACTCCCCTTAAATAATGAGAACAGGCTGGAGACCCATTTGCAGCAAAGGCAGGGAAATGTGGTATCCTCACCAACAATGCCTTAGAATCCCATTGTTGGACACCCCTTAGAAATTCTGTAATGACCTTCCCAGCCCATGGGAAACCTTCACTGGAGCACCCATGACATTGTATCCAACTTCACCTTGGACAACTATGGTAACCGAGATCTCACTACATTTCCTAGCTTCTCAAACCTGAGTTCTGTCCCCAGAGGCACCAAGATCAAGTCTTTCCTCCGTCCCCTGGTTACCTAATTTCACACTTGTCAAAACTCTTTTATAAGTTTCAATCAGACCACACCTCCCTTCCAATATTTATATCTTTTTTTTCTTGTCCAATTGCATTAGCTAATACTTCCAGAGAATAATGTTAAATAATAATGATGATAGGGGCACCTGGGTAGCTCAGTTGCTAAAGCATCCAACTCTTGATTTCAGCTCCGGTCATGATCTCAGGTTTGTGAGATCAAGCCCGGCGTCAGGCTTCATGCTCAGTGGGGAGTCTGCTTGAGATTCTCTCTCTCCCCTCTCCCTCTGCGCCTCCCCCAAACACATGTGCGTGCACACACTCTCTCTCTCTCTAAAATAGATAAATAAATCTTTAAATAATAATAATGACAGTGGGCATTTTAATAGTATTTAATGGGAATCGTTCTCATTTTTCATCATTAAGTATGTTTACCTATGAAGTACCTATAAACTGAAATAATCACATATTCATAAAGTTATGTCAAGAAGTATCCTCCAGTTCTTCAGTGTTTAATCTACACTGGAACCTTGTGAGGTAGATACAATGACTATTAAGACAATTTTACAGATAAGGAGCTGAAAAAAGAAGTAACTTGGTCAAAGTTATACAAGTAATAAGAATCAGATTCAGGATTTAAACCTGGCAGTTTGCATGGGCAGAGCCCATCCTCTTGACCCTATACACCCCATAACTTTACATAGTAGATACCGTTATTAGCACAATTTCACGGACTAGAAATCAGAAGAGACGTTAAGTGTTTTGTCCAAGGTCAAACAGCTTGCTAGTGTATCCTCCTCACGCGCTGATAGGGCAGTCTTAGAGTTCACCTCTACTGCACACTGGGTTAATTTCTTCCACATGCTCTGTGATTTTTCTCACATCTGTCTTCCATTTCTCTATCACATCAACTACACCCTTGATATTACTCTACTATAATCATGAACTCCACAGTGTTATTTTTATCCTTGGTTCCCTTTCTTAGTCCCCACAACCTCCTTTTCAACTCATCCTATTGCTTTGTCTCAACTTCTCTTGTTCCAAAGAGTTTGAGTTATCTTTAATTTCTTGAGATGCAAAACATTTCTTACCTAATATTTTCTTCAGTTCCTGGGGGTGTCTTCTCCCAGAATGTATACTTTGTCTTTCTTTTGCGTGCTATCCTTCCTCTCTCTCGTTCCTTTCTTCTCTAATTCCTTCCTCCCTTCTTTTTTTCCTGTAGAAATCTAGCATAGGCACCATATCAGCTGCTTTGCTTTCGCTTACGTTGGATCTGGAACATTTATAGTCAAGCCTCCCGTTTGCAAAAAGGGTGCAATTCTCCTTTCTGTTTACCTGGGCCCTGTATGCATCCTCCCCTCTGAGCATTAGCTTGAGGGCTGAGTGTCACTGGTGTATATTTTCCCTAATGCCTCTTCAAGCCGCCTGGGACAGAGGGGTTGGAAAAGACTGGGTCCTGGGAAGCCAGTAAATCCGTTGGGTCTCTGTTCTCTTCATCTGCAAATTTTTAAAAAATAAACTTAGCTTTAGAACTGTTTTAGGTTTACAGAAAATTTGTGAAAATAGTAAAGAGTTCCACACCCAGTTTCCCCCACCAATTTTTTTAAAGATTTTATTTATTTATTTAGTGGTCAGTTGAGTGTCGACTCTTGATTTCGGCTCAGGTCATGATCTCGGGGTCAGGGACGGAGCCCCGCATCAGGCTCCATGCTCAGTGGGGAGTCTGCTTGAGATTTTCTCCCCCTTCCCTTTCCCTCCCCCCACCCACTCTCTCCCTAAATAAATGATCTTAAAAAAAAAAAAAAAAGGAAGCACAGAGAGAGATGTGCTCCCCTCAGTCACACAGCCAGAACTCAGGCCCCCTGGCTCCCAGGACCCTCTTTCTAGAGCTGCTAGCAGCCGCCTGTCCAAACTGGTGTAACCAAGGCAAAGGGAGGGTCTCCTTGCAGGGTCCCAGCCCTTTTAAGCAACCTGACCTGGAGCTTCAGGTGCTGCACTCAGGCAGTGGAGGAGGACACCAAGGGCTTCAAGAAAAAGGTGCTGGTGGCTCTGGAAAGGCCCAGCGCAGCCCATCTTTGCCAGCGCAACAGACCAGAGACAGCAGGTGGCCAGAGGATCAAACCCAGACCATCGGTAAGTGCATTTGATCTTTGGAGTATATTTCTTACTACAATTTAAAAATCAGGATTCGGGGTGTCCCTTGAAACATCAGAAGCTATGAGCACACTGGATCCCTGTTCTGCCTGGCAGAGTCCCCACTCACCGTAGTCCCTCCCTTCATTTACGAGGTTTGTCCCGCGTCTGAGAGCCCTGCTCTGGCCACACATGCTGTCTATTATGGGCCCTTCTGCTGCTTCCGTCCACTCCACTCCTCAGTTCCTCAGCTCCCCATCCCCTTCTCCTCTGCATCCACACAGTGGTGGCCTCAAGGACTTGAGACGGTCCGGCCTGCTCTTGGCTGGAACAATTGCCTAGTGAGCTTTAAGTTCAATGCCGAGCCCTAGAGAGGAGAAGGTTCGACCCACGGCCACGGATCAGGGAAGTTCTGCGTGAAGTGTATTTCCTTGTATTCTAAATTACAGAAAATGAGCACCAGGGGGTCCAATTCCATTCACTGCAAGAGGTGTTGATTGACCGCCTAGTTTTATCGAGGGGCTGGGACTCTCAGGCCCTGACCATGGTCCAGGTCTGTAGTTACTTGGTGGAGTGGAAGGACAGCGTTGGCGGCTTCAGAGCCAGGCTCAGCCCCTCATCGTGTGACCTTCTGCAGTTACTTCATTACTCTCTCGGCTTCTGCTTCCACAGAGCTGTTCCCAGCCAGAGCATTAGATTAATCAGGAAGTGGATTATCTGCGCTCAAGCCCTTTTTGCGAACATTGTCACTTACTGGATAACAGAGATGGTCCTCCATACAGGAGTCCATGTATGTGTTTTGTCGACCACATGGTCTCTCCTCAGCTGCCTACATGGAGACTACCTCTATTATTTGCTGGCTGGGTGACTTTAGGCAAGCAAGTCAACCTCCCTGAGCCTCAGTTCTTCATCTGTGAAATGGGCAAGATAAGAGCACCAACTTTATAGGGTTGTTGTAAGGATTTAGTGAGATATTAGGGGAAGGGCATAACACAGTACCTGGCACATAGTACATGTTCAGTAAATGTTAGCAATATCTTCCCCTACACTCAAGCACTCATTTCCAGAGATTTCTAGAATGAAAACCACATTACTATTACCATACCTATTTTCTTGACAACTCTTTATCCAAGGGACAGGCTAACACTTACAAAAGGGTCTCATGGCGGGGCGCCTGGGTGGTTCAGTCAGTTAAGCGTCTGCCTTCAGCTCAAGTCATGATCCCAGGGTCCTGGGATCGAGCCCCGCATCAGGCTCCCTGCTTAGCGGGAAGCCTGCTTCTCCCTCTCCCACTCCCCGTGCTGGTGTTCCCTCTCTCGCTGTCAAATAAATAAATAAACTCTCTAAAAAAAAAAAAGGGTCTCATGGCTACTCTCCCATACCATCTTCACAATGGCCCCATGAAAGGATCAGGTCAGAGATGGTTTTTCTGTCTTGCAGGTGACAGGTGACCTGGGTGGTCAGACATGAAGACAGGCAGAGTTGGACTAGAACCTGGGTGTTCTGCCTCCCAAACCAGTATTCCGCCCCCTACATCCTCCTGACTATTTAGCAAGATAATCAGCTGAGATGATGATCCAGAAGGTCCCTCAAATGTGCTAAGCTAGTGGGAGCATCATTATGAATGCCAGATTCTTGCCAAGCAGATAGCAAACTCAAAAAGTTCTGGTAATGTCGTCCATTTGGATACTTAAGACTTCTCTAAGAGGTTTGAGAAAAGATGATGAAAACCAAAATTTAGAATATTTGGGCTGTCATCCTATTACACCACTGGAGAGACTAAAATCTGAACAACCTATCCCAATTGCCTTAATTGGGAAATAGACATCAAGTGCCCTCAGCATGTGGTTTTGGTACATTTTTCACTCAGATGCACTTCTGGAAATGTCTCCTAAGAAAAACCAGGTAAGCCAAAACAGATTTACCTTACATCATTTTTTTATGATACCAAAATTTAGAAACGTCAATTTACAGTACTAGAGAATTTGGTTAAATAAGTGATTATCCAGCCATATGATGGGGTATGAGATATCATTGAGAATGCAGATGCACCTTGACATATTTCAGGTTGGAAAGATGTCCTTCTTCTTTCTTTTTAAGATTTTATTTATTTATTTGAGAGACAGAGTGAGTGAGAGAGCAAGAGAGAGAGAGCACACAAGCCAGGGAAGAGGCAAAAGGAGGGAGAAGAAGACTCTCCACTGAGCAGGGAACCCAATGTGGGGCTCAATCTCAGGACCCCAGGACCATGACCTGAACCGAAGGCAGACGCTTAACTGACTGAACGACCCAGGTGCCCCAAGATGTCCTTCTTCTATTGTTGCAGAAGGGAAGCAAGTTTCTGATGGCATGCATGGTAACACCCAGGTTTGTATGTGTGTATGCATGCACATATGTGCACAGATCTACATATGTCTAGAAGGATAACCAAATGGTTAACAGTGGTTACTGCTAAGTAAAAAAATGGATTTTTTTCCTCACTAGGTTTTTAGATTTGTTTTCAATAACGAGCATGTAATTTCTTGTGTAATTTTTTTAAAGAAAAAGACTTGAGGTGTAGGTCCTGGGATTTCCTAGGCAGTAGGAGCTGGGTCCCTGGGCACCACCCCAGCCATAATCCCCCCCTTCTCTTCCCTATACCCTCATCCCCTGCCACACCTCTGCCTTTCCCCAAGCCCTGAGGCACCTGAAGTGAGGCAGGGAACAGATACTCCTCAGAACAGCCTTTGGGAGTCTCAGATCAGACAGTGCAGAATGCCCATCACCTGCGTGTCTCTGGTCCAGGGAACTTAGCCAAGTCCTTTCACTCCTTGGTCTGCGAGGGACAGGGCCCAGATGCTCTGGGGCTGGACCCACACCTGGGTTCCCATTTCAGCTCTGAATGCCTTCCTTGGGCAGGTTCCTTTACTTCTCAGTCCATCAGTGTCCACACGTATAAAGTGGGAGAATAAAACAGAATGAAATTATTGAATGAAAGCACCTTGCAAACTGGCAAACTACCAGCGTCAGACCCAAGGACAATATTAACACATGTGATAGAAAACAGCATCCCAGGCTCCTGGTCCAGAGCTCCTACCCAGCATTTAGTCCCATGTGGCTCTGTGGCCCTCCGTCCCCCTGCCATGGCATTCCAGGACAGACATCCTTGAACCCTCCCAATTCCCATTGTCTACAGATTTCTAGGGCTCCTGCTAACAGAATCTCGGGCCCCTTTGCCTCTGCCCCCTGCTCTGCCCCTCACGTTGACCCAGATGCAGAATTTGGCTCCTACACAAAATGCAATGAGGAATCCAATCATAATGTGCATTTGGGATCTCTGGAGATTTTGCAGGAGATGTGTGGGTCCCAGGGAGGAGCTGTGCTGCTAGCCCCTGGCATTCTACCATGGGCCCCCCTCCCTCCTGCGCCTTTCCCCATGGCCATCTCCCCATTAGCTCTGCAGGAGCCCTTAGAGACTATCCCTTGCTCTGGAACAGCAGCTCCCAGCCTTTGGCAGTCTTAGGCCCCGGGGACACTTGCCTTGCATCAATGTCTCCCCAAGGGGCCGTACCAAGGCCTCTCCCTAAGAGGCCCCTCCCTCTGTCTAACTCTCAGAGACGGGCAAAACAATCCCTCCCCCACCCTGGTTCCTTTTCCCCAGGATTTGCCGCTGGGGGGCCCACTCAGAGTCCTTGCAGAGCTGAGAGCCTCTCTTACTGGCCTGTGCCCTCCTTCCACCTTCTCCGTCCCCACAGTGTGACCTCGTCCCGGACTTCACCCGCTCCCCCGCCCCAGCCCCTTCTGGGTACGCACAGTCGCCTCCACTCAGCCAGAGGCCTCCCTGGCCACCCGCGGAGCTCCTGGATGTCCACAGCCCCCGAGCAGCGCACCCTGCTGGAGTCGCTCCTGTCTGCAGCTGCCCCGGACCCTTGGGAGGGACTGCAGAGACACGGGCTCTGGGAGTAGGTGAGCGAGGCTGTGTCGCCTCTGCAGGTGAGTGCAGCAAGGTGGTAAAGGCTCTACCCGCTGGCCCTGAGGGACAGCCACCTCCCCGGAGCTAAGCCCCTCCTCCTGCACCGCCCTGAACACAGCCAGGGACAGAGCTGCAGGACAGCTGGGGCCACAGCCCCCCTGGAGCAGTTCCACACCTGCTATGTCACCGACCTTGTAGGGCCCAGTCTTGCCCTGGCTGCCAGCATCTGCTGCTTTCCCTTCCAGCTCCTTCCTCTTTCCCTGGACTTCCCCCATCTACCCAGCCCCCCTTCTTTCTTGATGGCTTTTCTCCACTCAACACGTGGCTCCTTCATAACCATTCATCAGTGTGTCATGGGTGTAAAGGCCCAGAGAGGGCATGTGATTTGCCCAAGGTCACACAGTGGGCTCAATGTCAGTTTTCTGGATAATTGGCATGTGACTTTTTTTTTCCCTGAATTTCTTGGCCAGTTTGTTACTTTTCTAGGGCTGCCATAACCAAGTCCCACAAGCAGGGTGACTTCAACAATAGAAATGTATTGTCTCCCCATTCTGGAGACCAGAAGTCTAAGAACAAGGTGTCGGTGGGGTGGGTTCCTGCTGAGGGCTGTGTGAGACAGTCTGTTCCAGGCGCTCCCCTAGCTTTTGGTGGTTTGATGGCAATCGCTGGCATTCCTTGGCTTAAAGATGCCTCATCTGATCTCCGCCTTCATGTTCCCATGGCCTCTCCCTGTATGTGTGTCTCTGTATCCAAATTTCCTCTTTTTATAAGGGAGGGGGGACACAATTCAACCCATAACACATGTGTGAGGGGCTTCCGGGCCCGGTGGGCCTTTGCTGTTGATTTCTGGCCGGCAGTGTCCCGCACTGGGCAAACACACCCGGCTTAGGTGCCTGAATTTTAAGTGTCAGAGCCCCACTGGGCTCCTGCCTGTCATCTGCTAACCCCCGACGGCTCTCTCCCTGGCGGCCATCTTTCCAGCCTCCTAATAAGACAGCCCTGATAAGCTGAGAACCCACACACCTACCTGTCCAGCCCTGCCCTCTGCCCTGAGCTGCTACCTCCCAATGTCTGCTCCAGGGCCCCCAGCATTTCACGCCTAGTACGTTGCCAGGTAGCTCTTGACCCTGCTCTTCCAGCACGGCCCCTCACCCACCCAAGGGCTCAGCAGCCTGGGGGTTACCCTTGACCTCACAGCCAATCCATCTCCAACATCTGATTCTCGCTTCCCTCCACCTCCGCGGCAGGTGATCTGGCCCAGGCCAGCACCATTTCTGGGTTGATGCAGCGTCCTTGCTCCTGTCTTCCTCCCCGTTCCCTGCAAAGCCGACTTTAAAATGCAAACCATATCCCATCATTTTTTTGCCCCACACTCTGCCCCAGCCACAGGCCCAGCTGTTGCCATCAACCCATTTCTTTGTGAGGACCTCCACAGGTTCTCTCCCCAACAACGCACACGTCTCCCAGCAGGTCGGGGAGCCATGGTCCCGTTCCCACCGCGAGCACCTGCCCGCAGTGATGCTCTTCCAGCACTTGTCTGCTGTTCCTTCTTATCCTTGGCTCTCAGCACAGTCACCACTCCTCTGAGAGACCCCCTCCCACCTTACCCAAGGACAACTGACCCCTTTCTTCCTCCTAGCCCATCTGCAATCTATAAGGACCTTCCTGACTTCATTCCTGACGTGTTCGTCATGTGCCTTCCCCATTGAACTATAAGCTCCTTGCAGGGAAGGACCACATCTGTCTTCACCTCTGTGTGGCCCCAGTGCACACAGTAGGTACTCAGTAAATGTTTGCTGATTGAATGACCGCGTAATGAAGACTGGATCCTTGCTCTCGAGGAGCCCCAGCCCAGGAGAGGGGCTAGTCAGGAGACAGTAAGGGATGTGAAGGCAGGGTCCCTAAAGACAGCTCTGCGTGCACAAGGGCGGAGGGCACCACGAACTCACCTGCACTTCCCAGGGGAGGCGACATATGGGCCCAGTCCTGAAAGAAGAGTAAGGAAAAGGCAAGGGAACTGCATGAACCCAGGCCTGCAGGGGGGACCACCCGAGGCCCCCCCCAACTGTGGTGGGGGCTGCAGGGCAGTGATGAATGTGCATCCACCTTGGCCCAGATGTGTCGTGTCCACATGAGCCTCTGGGCACAGAAACTAAAAACCAAAACCCAGGCAACGGAGGGAGGGATTCTAAGCCTGGTGCCTGAGGTTGGGGATGGAGGTCCTAAGGCCCCAGAGGAATGGGGTTTTCCTCAAGCCTCTCCCCACATGGGTGGTGAGGTTCCTGGATTTCTACCAGCTTCCTCTCAGCAAGTGCTTGGCCAAGGCAGGGTGTGGGGCCCCAGTGATCTGGATAATGGTTCCATGTGAGTGAGCAGGAGCCTGAAAATGACAGAGGTCCCCCTGCAGGGCTGCCCCAGAGATGGATTTCCATTTCTCTGTGGATGCCCTTCACGGGGCTGCTGAGACGACAGCCCAGCTGGACGTGGAGGTCACCCACTGCCTTGCACGTGGCCATGGCAGCGTCGGCTGGCACCATGCACCAGGGTCTGCAGCTGCAGGAGGGGAAGACACCCCTCAGGGAAGCGGGGGAACCCCAGGGCCCTTTGGTCCACACCAGGGTCTGATGGGAACTTTCCCAGAGTCGTCCACTCTGTGCTTCATGCATCTGCCCGCAATTCAACCAGCATTTACCGTGTGCTTGCTGAGTGCCTGGCTCCGAGCTGTCAGCCCCTGCTCTCAGGGCTTCTCGGGTTAGTGCAGGAGACTGAGGCCTCACACCCAGGACGGGTGCCCTGGGCGCTGTAGGACCACAAAGAAGGGACAGCTGAGGCAGCTGTGATGGGGGCAGACTGATGGGGCCTTGAATAGTTAACGAGACCAGGCTTCGGGCAAGAGTACCCTTTCTGCCCTCACTTTGGCCCATAATACCTTCTATCTTCTTTCCCAAGGAACTCTGGGATAGAAAGAAACACATTTAACAGAACTTACTAGAACGGGGCAAGTGCTGGGTCGGAAAGAAAAGGGCAGGCCCCGCCATGTGGCTGCTCAGGCTCCAATGGTGGGGAGAGAGGGAAAGGCACGCAGGCCAGGCTGGCCTCCTGGGCACTCAGGAGAGGCCTCGAGGGCTTCTCGGAGGAGGAAGCCTGGGAAATACTGTTCCCAGTCCTGCAAAGCCCGAGCTCATTCAGAGCCCTTCTCAGCTCTACTGGGGGGAGACAGGCTCAGAGAAGGGGATCCGGCAAATAGGTTGTGGGCTGGGATTTGGCCCCCGCGGTGGCTCCAAAGACCACTGTCCCCGCCAACAGCACGGCCCCTCTGCGGGGACGGCGCTGCGGAGGGCTGGACTAGGGCAGGCAGAGCCTGGGCCCCTCCTGGCAACAGCCAGAGGACAGACAGACCCCAAGCAGGAAGGAAAGGCGGGCCAAAGCAGAATCATTTCTGGCGAGACAATCAGGTGTGGGGGGTAGGGAGCGAGCGTGCTGGGGGCCGACACTGACACGGAAATCAGGTAGGCCTTGCGAGGGGCTGATGGACCAAGGCTGGGAGGGAGGCTGAGGCCTTGGGGAAGTGGGGCCTCTCTTGGAGAGCACGGGGGGACACTTCCTGCAGCCCAGCTTTTCTCTGCTGGCCGGGGCAGGCTGAGGCCCTCCCTCCCACGGGCCCTGTGACAGGATGGACCCTCACCACCGAGTTCACAGAGTCACGAAAACACCTATGAACTGGGACACGGAGCCCTGAATCCTGGCCTGGACCCTGCCACCACCAGATCTGGGTTAGGAATAATCGTTTGTTCTCTCCGGGCCTCAGTTTCCCCACTTGTACAAGGAGATCAGACCTGTCAGCACATTCTCCTGCTGCTAATCTTGTATGAACTGAAGGTGTCAAGTGCCCTCTTACTGATACAGCCAGTGATGGGCTCCTCCAGGGAAGATGCTACCTCCAGGACTGAAACCAGCCCCAAGCCCCGGTCGGTGGCCCACCTCCCCTGGCTTCCAGCTGCCCCTGGGTTTCCAGGGCCCAGCCCCAGGGAGGGCCTAGTGAGGGAAGACATGAGCCCCGTGGGGCCTTGAAGGGAGGCAGAGTACCCACCAGCTCTGTGCATTGCTGTTTATCCTGCAAATACTGCATTTATTGAGAGTAAGAGCCCCCCAGAAGGGGCGTGTGGTCTGAGGGCAAACAGGCCTTCTTCAGCAACCAGAGAGAAAGTCACAAGTGCACCAAGCACTCTGAAGTGGAGGCTGGAGGAAGGCGGCCTAAGGAAGGACTGGGTCTTCTCCCCAAAGGTGCCGGAAGCCACAGGAATGACTTTTGGCCGGGCCCCCATGAGGCAGAACTGAATGAGCCCCAAGCTAGACTCCCCAACCCCTGGCAAGGTCTCTTCGGCATTATTCTTCATTGGCATAGTTTTAGGAACAATAATAATCCCTCACCCACTAAGTGCATTCATAGACGCGGTTTCCTTTGCTCCAAATCAATCTCGTGAACAGCTCCGTTACCCCCATTTTGCAAATGAGGGAGCTGAGGCAGGCAGGGCAGTGAGTGTGGCTGGGCGGGCTGCGCGTGGCCACCTCCCGCCTCTTTGCACTTGTCCCCGGCCTCGGAGCTTCACGAGCAGGTGCCTTCCTGCCTCTGCCTCTCTGGGGAGGACGAGGCATGGCCAGTCCTGGGCTGTCACCCCCCTCCCGGGGAAGCCTGGCAGCAGGAACAGGCCATTCCCCCAGGAGAGGAAGGTTCAGTCTGAGCACCTCCGGCTGTCCTTACAAGTTTTGTCCTGCATCATGCCAGCCAGGGCCAGGGACGTAGGGAGTCCCAGAGGCCCTGCTGCTACCTTTGCGGGGGCGGGGAGAGAAAAACAGAAATACAAAAAGAACCTCCCTGCCGGCAGCCGACATCCTTGGTAGGCAGAGTCAAATATGTTAAAAATTATAAGGGATAATTATTACTTATAAAGTACTCCTGTGCCGGACACAGCACTCCGCACCTTACATAATGATCAGCAATCCAATAGGTACGAATTATGCCCATTTTACAGATGAGAGGGTCTAAGTCTCAGAGAGGTAAAATGACTTTCCCCAATCCATCCAGGTAGTAAATGGTGTGCTGGGAATCAAATGAATCCCTGTCCAATTGGGGGAGGGGAGACATTTTCCACCAGGGACACAGTGCGGTGTGTTCTCAGAGATCCAGGGTGGACAGAGTGGCTCCCATTGCCTTGGTTATGTCATTTAAAGATTTTTTAAATTTATTTTGAGAGAGAGAGAGAGAGAGAGAGCGCGTGCATGCAAGCAGGGGGAGGAGCAGAGGAGGAGGGAGGGGGAGGGGGAAAGAATCTCAGACTCCATGACCTGAGCCAAAACCAAGAGTCAGATGCTTAACCGACTGAGCCACGATTTGCACACAAGAAAATTCATTTTAAAATGTCTGATAAATGTGTGCAACCACCAACAGAATCAAGAGAGAGAGCATCTCCATCACTCCAAAAAGTTCCCTTGTGCCCACTCCCAGCCAACCCTGTCTCCCACCCCCAGCCCTGGTCACTAGGGATCTGTTTCTGTCCTTACAGTTTTATCAGAATATCATATGAATGGAATCACCCAGTGCTTAGTCTTTTGGGCCTGGCTTTTTCCACAAAGCACAACGCTTTCTAGATCTAGCCAAGTCGACACATGCATGTACATATGAGTAGTTTATGCCTTTTTATTGAGTAGAATTCCGTTGTATGGATATGGCACAATTTATCTATCCATTCACTATTTGGTATACATGATACATCTGGGTTGTTTCCAGTTGGAGGCGATTTCAAATAAAGTTGCTGTGGATATTTGCACACAGGTCATTTTGTGGGCAGATGTTTTAATTTCCCTCATGTGGATACATAGGGGAGGCATTGCTAGGTTGAGGGTAAGTGTATGTTTAACCTTATGAAAATCTGTCAAAATGTTTTCCAAAGTGGCTATACCACCTTGCATTCCCACCCACAAGTATGAGTTCCAGTTGCCCAATGACATCCTGACACTGGATGTGATCCATCTTTTTAATTTTAACGGTTGCAATAGGTGTGAGGTGGTATCTCTCTGTAGTTTGAACTTGCATTCCACTAATGACTCATGATGTGGGGCGCCCTCTTCATGTGCTTACTCGTCATCGTACATCTCTTCTGGCAAAATGTCCGAGTGCTTTGCCTATTTTTTATTGGGTTGTTGGAGAGTTCATTATGTATTTTGGATGCAGGTCCAATTTCAGATATATATGTGGAAAGACTTTTCTCGTGTTTTGTCTTTCTTGCCACTGCCTTTTGAGGAATAGAAGCTCTTTGTTCTGACCTAGTCCAATGTGTCCATCCTTTCTTCTGTGGCGAGTACCTAAGGAAGTTATCTCTGCCTCACCCAAAGTCACAAAGGTATTTTTCTATGTTTCCTTCTAAAAGTGTTATAGTTTCAGTTCATACCTTTAAGTGGATTGCCAAACATTTGGACTGAGTCAGTCTCTGGATAGGATACCAGAGTTGAGGTTTATTTTTGCTCATCTGGAGCTTCCAATTTTCTGGGATCATTTATCGAAAAGACTATCCTATCCTAACTGAATTATCTTAGCACCACGGTTGTGTGGGTGTATTTCTGGATGCTCTGTTCTGTCCCACTGTTCTGTATGTCGACTCTTACACCAAACCATACTGTCCTGATTACTGCCGCTTCACCAGAAGCCTGAAATCAGGTAGTGTAAGTTCGACCACTCGGTGCTTTTCCAGAATTGTTTTGGCTATCCTAGATCCTCTTTATTTCCATAAAAACTTTATGATGACTTTGTCAAATTCTAAAATAAGCAGACAAAAGACAGTCTGTTGAAATTTTGATTGAAATACCATTAAATTTTAGATCACTATGGGAAGAATTGACATCTTACCAACATTGAGTCTTGGGATTCATAAAGTCTCCCATTAGATATTCTTATGCTTTTCTGTGGAGAGGTATTTTAGTGTGTATCGCTTCTTTCATTTGTATTCTCCAACTTGGCTGGAGCCCTGAGGCTGGAGCCCTAGATCTTTCTCCTGTGCATCCAGCAGAGGCCTGTGGACAAGAGCTGATGAGGAGGTATAGACCCCCCGTTGTGCACAGGGCGCTTAATGATTCCAAATTGTCACACTGACCTTTACAAATCTGTTAAAATTTCACTTGTATTTTCTTACCTGCCCCTCTGTTGACCACCTCCTCCCATGCTCTGCCTCACGTAGAACAGAATATACACCCTCTGCGGACAGGGGCTTGTCACTCTTTGGAATTTAGTTCACCTGCTTGCCTTGCAACCTTACCCCTAGGATAAGCTAAAAAAAAGTACCACTTTGTAGGGGTGCCTGGGGGGCTCAGTCGGCTAAGCATCCAACTTTTGGTTTCCGCTCAGGTCGTGATCTCAAGGTCATGAGATCGAGCTCCCTGTCGAGCCAGGCGCTCAGCACGGAGTCTGTTAGAGTTTCTCTCTCCCTCTCCCTATGTTCCTCCCCCCTCTAAAATAAATAAAATCTTTCAAAAAAAATGTGTGGCTTGGGCTGCCCAGGCCCCGGCCAACAGTCCCTACATGGGTGGAAGGGCCATAGGGAGACGAGAAGGGGCAGGACTCCTCGGGTGGCGGTCTGGGGCTTTTTCAGGAGCCCGGACTCTGACTCTGGCCCACTGCTGTGGCACAGCCAGCAGCTCATCTGGTCCCCAGGCAGAGCGGGTCCCCTAAGCTCCATTGCAGGAATACGCCAGGGATGATGCTGTCCCAGGGAGACACCCTCCCCATCGTCCCTTGCATTTCCCGGTCAGACTGTTTCTGGTGTTTTCACAGGTAGGCAGGGCAAATGCTTTCACTATTCTTCAGATGAGCAGAGGGATCATGTCCTCCAGAATCTTAGGGCCCAAAGGCTCTCTAGAGCGGCCTCACCCCACACTAGACTCTGTGGGGCCCTAAAGGTCAATGGAGGTTCCTCCGGGCTGGTTTCTGGGTCCCTCTTCCCGGACTCGAGTACCACAGGCCTGCTTTGAGATATGACACTTCTGCCTGAGATGGCTGAATACGGGTTCCCGACGGGGTTCAAATTACCGATTCAGCCCAACAGCGCTGCTCCTTGTCCTGGTGATGGCAACCATAGGAAGGATTCCTACAGCAGTCCAGGCTCAGTGCGGCCACCGGCAGGCAATGTCCGCCATGGCACACGAAGGGGCGCCTCGGCACCCAGGCCCAGGTGTGATCCCTGCCCGCAGTCAAAGCCGGGGTGCTGGGGCTCTTAGAGGGCCCCACTCTGGCCCCCAGGCCAAGGGCACATGCCCACCCGGGCCCTGGGATCCTGCTCTTTGTGGGCCACATGCTGGGTGCCTCGGCCCACAGAACTCCCTGCCTGAACAGTCATACGAGAGCAACTGTCGGGCCTGTGCTGACATCTCCCTAGGCTGGGCCCCCCTAAGGAGTGACAGGTCACTGTGTGTGCACCCCGAGGCTCCAGTGGTAATTGTTTAGAACAGGTGGTTCCCAGGGGGAGGCTCTTTGCAGACGGATGTAAACGGAGTTCGGACTTGTGGGCTAGAGTGTCCACATAGGCATGTGAGGCCTGGAGGGGGTCTCTGTGCCTGGTCCTGAGCCCCACAACTGGGCAGGGAAGAGCCTGGGGTATATTCATTGAAAGACCATGGTGGTGGGGGCGCCTGAGTGGCTCAGTCGGTTAAGTATCCGACTCTTGATTTCGGCTCAGGTCATGATCTCAGGGTCATAAGATCGAGCCCCCCTTCGGGTTCCACACTGGCCGTGGAGCCGGCTTAAAATTCTCTTCTCTCCCTCTGCCCCTCCCCCCACCTCTCTCGCTCCAAAAAAAAAAAAAAAATGTGGTGGGGGATTAGCGATGTGTGACACGAGCAAGGTATAAGGCATGGATGGCTGTTTTTAAGTTCTACGTGCTCCGTGTCAGCCTTCCCTGCTCACCCAGGCGTGTCACGTTCCTTCCCCTGCCTATCTGGCACTCTCGTTCTGCCTGGACTTTTCTAAGGAAAGAGTGCTCACCCCCCTCTATAGAAGCCACCCTTTGCATGTCTGAACAGCTCTACTAATTAGAACACTCTTCCCTAAGCACACCCCAAAACCCTCCCAGGCACGTCTACCCTTTGGATCAGATTCTGGATGGTGACCTGCCCAAGGACACAGAGCTACTCAATGGTAGAATCCCCAGGCCTGTGGCACTGTTCTTGCCTCTCAACGCTGAGCTGGTGCTCAGAGGAACCCCAGGATAAGTGAGGCCAAGGCAGGGAGGCTGAGGGTCTATGGCCGTGGCCCCCCCATCCATCCCCGACCCCTGATCATGTTGCCCAGCAGAGCACATGAGAAAGTTGCTTCACTGTCCTTTTCTTCTAAAACAGAGAGAACAAGAAAAACACAACACAGCATTTTGGGGTCCAAAACAAAACACCAAGGACAATGTTAATAAATACATAAAAATGTAAAGACCTGGATCTCAGAGGCACAAGAATGTATATCCCTAACACAGGCAGGCTGCGTCTCACAGGAATGGTTCAGTGTGTGCCCCGGCATCCCAGGGAGGGGGCGGCAGCGGGTGGAGAGGACATGTGGGGAGCCCCCTCCAAGGCCTCTATTCTCCAGAGGTTGCAGACAGGGACCCACTGCTCCTAGTCCTCTAGCCTGGCTCAGAACAGCCCTCCCCAGCCCCCTCAGGGAAGGAAGACTGGCAAGCCCCTCCAGCACCTGCTGCCGAGTCCAGAAGACCCTCTGCACGACTAAGAGTAAGGACCCTTGGGAGAATTCCTGGGAACCCAGGCAGCTTCCTGAGAGTCAGAGGGTCTAGAGAAGTTACCTGCCTTCGGAGGTAACATGGAGGGCATCTGAGGCCCCACAGTACTGTGGGTCACATCTCCTCCCCACCCCAGCATGGGGCAAAGGCTCCCATCCTGCCCCGGGGGTACTGGGCCACACGGCCTTGCCCTAGCACCACAAACCTCTGGCCCAGCCCGAGCCAGGCGGGAGAAGACCCCTGACTCCAGCAGGAGCGGTCTTTGGCGGAGAACAAGGGTTGATGGGGCACAACCTGAGAACTCCGTTTCTGTGTCCCACAAAGTGACCTTCCAGGTCAGCCTCCCTTCATGCCCTAGAGCGATGGCCAAAGCTGACATTCCCGCTTCAGCCAGCGGCCTAGCACCGTTGTGAAGCCCCTGGATGAGGAGGACACACATTCCAGAGTGTCCGGAGCCCCCTTCTCTGGGGTGGGCTGGGGGAAGTTGGGAAGCACCAGAAGCAACAGGAAATGCCATCGGCAAGGGCAGGGGGGGCCACCAACACTGCCTTCCCACCGGCAAAGGCGAGCTGGATTCTGCCTCTTGGCCTTGGCTAGAGGAACCGTGTGGTGCTCTTGCTAGGAAGAGCCGGGCCTGAGATGAACTTGCCCCCCACACACACACACCGCCCCGGAGCCCAACAGCCAGAGCCTTGTGACCACACGCACCGCGCGCCCCCTTCCTCGTGGACTGCCCTGAGAGTGCTCCTCACCTTCCCTGTCCCGCTTCGCCTCTCTAGGCAGAGGGGCCGAACAGACAGGGCCTCCACAGTGGTCCCCACACGTTCTGGCAAAGGCAGGCAGCCAGAAGGATCCAGTGTGGGGGGGCCCCACCGTGTGGCCGTGAGGAGGAGGGGCTAGCTGGCCCTCAGTCCCGCCAGGAGACAGACAGGAGCCCCTGAGAGGTTCGGTTGTGTCGCCCCGGCTCCCGGCTGAGGTATCTCCGGTTAGGGGCTTTCCCTGATCTTTTTCTTCCTCGCACACCCACCTCACGGGGTGAAATGCCACAGCCCCAAACCAGAACAACAAGAAGGCAAATAATTTAAAAGGAAGTCAGTGTTTGCCCTGCCCCGCCATGTGTCCTCCGAGCTGGCGGTCTCTGAGGTGGCACGCAGTGTAAACTTGACTGGCGGGACAGGCAAAGTGGGGCTCATGTCACCAGGGAGGCGCCGGGGAGGCCGGTGCCTGGGGGCTTCGGGTCTTCCCTGAGCTGCCCTTTATCCTCGGAGACGGGCGCAGGTGCCCTGGTCCAGCCCCAAGGCAGTCCCCAGGGGGCGCTGGGGGAAGCAGCCCAGGATGCTCGAGGGCTCAGATTCTGGGGAGGAGAGCGGTGCTGGGTCAGCGGGGAGCTGGTGCCCAGAGGGCTCGGGAGCTGTGTGGACCGGCCATGCCGATGGTCATCTGATCCTGTCGGCCCCACAGTGGGCTCCACAGCATCTGGAGGGGCCTCCGGTGCTGGCAGAGGGCTCCCGGGAGTGGAGAAGGGTGGTGGTGAGGCCGGGGCCGGGCTGGTGGCGGGGCCCAGGGCCTTCTTGGTACAGGACTCACAGCACAGCCGGTGGTAGCCGGGGATGGAACAGTAGCGATCGAGCACCTCCACTCGGCAGAAGACGGAGCGGTCCCCCACGCACAGCTCTGCTGCACACACAGCACAAGGACCGATGCCGGGAGGGTGCCCCCCCCCCACTGGCCCAGCAACTGCAGGCCCCCCAGCCCCTGCCCTCGCTGGACTCGCTCTAAAGCTCTTTCCCAGAGGGCACCCCAGGGCTGCCTGATGGAGAGACTGGCCAGAGAAAGAACTCTTATTTTACGGAAGAGGAACTAAAACCCCCTAGAGCAGTGGTTCTCAAAGTGGGGTCCCCACACACGAAGCATCAACAACACCTGGAAGCTTGTTGGAAAGCATGCCAATTCTCAGGCCCCATCCAGACCTACTGAATCAGAAATTCTGGGGGTGGGGCCCCGCTCTGGGTTTTAACAAAACCTTCAAGGTGATTCAAGGCCGGGAGAAATCGGAGAAGCACAGCCCTATGTCCCCAGCCCTCAGACTTGCTTGCAAATTGGAATTGCCCTGGGGCGGGGGGGAGGGGGGATTGACAAAGAGCTGCTGCCCAGCCCCCACACCCAGGGAGACTGCACGGTCAGTGTGGCCTGGGCACTGGGTGGTTCTGACCTGCAGCGAAGCTTGGGAACCGTGCTCTCGAGGAAGTGGGAACCCTCACCCCCTCCCAATCAACCCAAAGGAACTGATCCCCTCGGGCCGGGGCCAGGCAGGTGCCTAGGGAACCCACACTTGTGATGAGCAAATGAAACATCCTGCTACCCGTCAACACTCATTTGGAACACCTCCACCAGTAAATCTGGAATCAAGCAGATCTGGCTTCCAACTGAGGCTCTGCCACTTGAAAGGGTGAGCCTTTGGGCAAGGCATTTAAACTCTCCAACCCTCAGTTTTTTCTCCTATAAAATGGGGATAATGCTAGACATTTGCCAGTGAATAATAACTTTACAATGATAAATACCATTTATAAAGTTCCTGGCATACAGGGGTGCCCTCTATACTAGTTCCATTTGCTTTGGTTCAAATATCATCTAAAAATGTTTTTGTGTTTCTGTGATAGTTCCAGGTAGGTCTCTCCAGACAATGTGAAGGCAGGAGCTTTGCTTTCTACTAATTTTTGCTTGGGGCGGGGAGGGGAGGCTGCGGGGGGTGGGGGTGGGATAGTGGTGGGGGTTGGGGGTGGTTTGGGGGAACCAGAGAGAGATGAGGGGGCAAAAATGGAAAGCCAGTGGCCTCTAGATGGCGCCAGAATTCCAGGACTAGAATCCTGAGCCCACCCTTTGCTCAGGGTGCCACTTGAGCAGCCTGGTACAGGGGCGGAGCAAAAGCAAGGCTGGAGCCAAAAGATACTCTGAGGACATCTAGTGAGACCCCTTTTTTTACAGATGAGGCCACTGAGCTCAGAGAGGATTAGGGATTTGCACAGGGTCACACAGCCCGTTGGTCCTCCACTAGAAAATAGGGTCTATGATTTTTCTGTTACTTGTCTTATCAGACCCTGGTCCTTGAGAAGGTGAAGAACGAAAAAGAAAAAAATCTAGGAAGGAAGCATAGAACACAGGACCAGGTTCATAGCAGGTGCTCAGTCAATATTAATGGATGGATTGGTGGATGGATCGATGGGTAGATGGATGGTGGATGGATGGACAGGGGGATGGGTGGATGGATGGAAAGATGGGAGGATGGACTAATGAGCTCCTGATCATGAGGCAGAAAGAGAGAATACTACTACTATTTTTGATGTTAGCTGACAGCTAGGTAGGAGTGCATGATTATCTCACGTAATTCTCTCAACAGCCCTATGGAGACAGCTCAGATCTTTAATTGCTTATCCCAAAATCTTGAAACCAGATATGATTCATAATTCAGAACTTCTGAAGTTAGAAAACTAATATTCATATTACAGAATATCCCGAGTGGGGAGTAGGATGTCCCCTTGTTACTATGGCAACGTTTCTATAGCAAAAGAATACTGATCTCTTGGGTCAGGCCAGATTCTGCTGCCAAATGAGTTTGCACCAAATTTAGGGAAACACTTGCCGCTTTCAACATTTTGGAAGTGCAGATAAGAGTCTGTGGACCAGTATGGGCAGCACCCACAGCTCACAGCTGAGGAATCGGAGGCTCCAGGAGGCTAAGGTCACGTGGATAGACTGGAAGCTGGGGCTGCCCTACCCCACGGCCCATGCTTGTGACTTTGCAACCACAGGAAGGTCTGGGGAGGGGGTGGGGTCCCGAGATACACTTACTTGATGATATCTTGTTAATGGGATGTAGGGGCCCAGACTGTGGCACCCACTGTCCTTCTGGGGTCACAGGTTCCTGAATGTCAGTGCTCCCTGTAGAGTTCTGGAGATTTCCTATGAGCGAGGAGAAGCAGCTCTAGTGTTTGGGATTTCTAGGGGGCAAGGATGCAAGCCGGGCTGGTTTCAGGCCTCAGCTGGAGGAGCTGGGCCTGCCTCCCTTCCCATCCAGCTCACCTGCACAGGCGGGCAGGCTGCAGACCTGAACAGTGTCTGGTTTGTCCCCCTCGCACTGCCCGAGGCTGTTGGCATTGGTCCGGCACACCACCTGCCGCTGCTGGATGCCCTCTCCGCACGTGGCAGAGCACTGTGGTGGGAAGGCCAGGGCCAGGCCAGGCCCCAGCAGCCAGCGAAGGGGGGGGGATAGGTGGAGAGACAAGAGGAAGGGGGCGGTGAGCTCCAGAGTCCAGCTAATGCCCAGGACAGAAAGGTGAAGAGGAGGGCACCGAGTTTCTACTTGACCCTAGGGACACGTGAAGACAGCTCCAAATAGCCTCACCAGGACAGAATGCCAACGTCAATGTTCCTCATCAGGTGCCGAATAGCGCCGCCCTCAGCTCAGAACCCTCTGACCCTTTTTGTCACCTAAACAGTTCACCCCAGCTCAGGAGGGGACCCCAGAGACCCCATTCCAGCACTTCTGCCCGGGGCCATCATGTCTGGTCTGTGCCCTGGGTCCTTAAATATTTTGTGTATCATCCTGGCAAACCCCCTTGTTGCAATCCGCCAGCCTGAGGGACCTAGGGCCAGTTCACTCACTTGATGATATCTTAGCAATGGGATGGAGGGACCCGGATTGTGACACCTGCTAAGCTGAGCGAGCTGGGTGACAGGGTCGCCATGGACCCCTCTAGCTCTGACATTCAAAGACTCTGTTGACTCCACGTACTGAACTTCAGCCGACAGAGGCAGGCTCAAAAGTGTCTTCTTCCCCGAGAGGGCAAGGGCCGCTGGGCACCTCATCCCCCGGGGCCTCACCTCCTCTGCGTGATGGGGGCTGGGGGCGGGGGCTCCCGAAGAGCAAGGCTGCCCAGCGTGACCGGGTCACAGGGCTTGGTCGGCACTGCCCCAGCCTCTCCTAGTGGGACCAGGAAGAACCTACAGACGTGCACTTCTGCTGGGGCCTGAGGGAGACATGAGCGTAAAGGGCCACACAGACCGTGGGACGAGATGGCTCAATCCCCGCCCCCGCCACAGGATGAAGAATGACAACAGCCCTTGAGTGCTTGGTCAGTCTCAGGGGAGCAACTACCTTCCACACACCACCCCCCCGACCGTCCTTCTGCTGTCAGTTTTCTTGCAGACCAGCTGTCTTTCTGTTTTATATTAAAACAAACAAAGCTATATGTTATGGAGAAGAAACTAAAATCTGCATAAGTTGTGTGGGGATTTGGGATTATTTAAAAATACTCTTTATTATGTAATATTTCCAGCATATGGAAAAGTATGAGGAAGTTGGTCATAGGAGCCTGTTCAAATACCACCACCAGCTTTCATAAATCAGCATTTGGGCACATTTTCAAATACTGTGTCATGCCTTTTTAAACTTTAAGTGCACCGTATCTCACTGGAAGTGATTTTTCTTCATACTGCTGCGCTTTTTCTCACCCCTGTTTTTCTGAGGTCTATCTATCTTGGTAAGTACAGTTCAAGCTTATTTATTTTTCTCCATCTGTGCTATTTTATTATATGAACAGACCATGATTTTTTGGGTCCAATCTCCTGCAGATGGGCATTTAGAATATTTCCCGAAATTCTGCTATTACAATAAGCATTGTTGTGCTTATCCCTGTGACCAAATGAGGTTTTAAAAATTATGGTAAAACATATATATCATAACACTTACTATTTTAACCATTTCTAGGTGTCCAGTTCAGTGGCATTAAGCACATTCTCACTGTGGTACGACCATCCGTACCTCCACGTCCAGAACTCTTTCCTTCCTCATAAACTGAGACCCTGTCCCCACCAAACACGAACTCCCCACCCCCTCCCCCAGCCCTAGGCACCCATCCTCCTATTCTGCGTCTCTATGAACGTGACTACCCTAGGTAAGTGGAATCACGCAGCATTTGTCATTTTGCGTCTGGCTGGTTTCCCTTAGCATAACCCTTTCAAGGTTTGCGTCAAATGAATTTTTAAGAGAAAACTCAAGGCAGAAAATTTCCCTGTGGCCACTTGGAGGGCTTAGCCAGAAGCACTTGGACTGATGACTCCTTCCTATGGTTTCCCCTTTCTTACCCTGGCCTCCCAACAGTGAACTTTCTACAGAGCTGCTAGGTGCTCTTTTACACCTGCAATCAGAGCTTGGAATGCCCCAGTGAAAACCCTTCAACAGTTTCTCACTGCTTTTAGAATACATTCTAACTCCTCACAAAGCCCTATAGCACTGACCCCGCCCACCACCCCCCACCCCCACCCCCGCCTGCCTCTCCATCATCCTGTAGCCCCCATCCCTTCCATTCAGCTCCAGTCCCACCGTCCTTTTGGTTTCTGGAACATGGCAAGGTTGTTCCTGCCTCAGGGTCTTCCTGTGGCTCATCCGTCAGGTCTCAGCTCAAATGTCACCTCCTCAGGGAGGCCCTCCCAGATACATTACCCCCATTTACTTCTGCACAGCTCCAACTGCAATCTGTAAATGCTTTTGTTATTGGTTTACTTATCTCTTCTGTCTCTCTTACTGGACTGGAAGCTACATGAGGCCAAGAATCATGTCTAGTCGATGATGGATTCCAGGCATTCCTAGTAGAGTAAGCCTGGCACGTAGTCGGCACTCAGTAAATATTTCTTGAATGCAAGAAAGTCCTTCCGTTTGCTCACCTGTGTCACGAGGATATTAGCCCATGCCTCCTAGTTCTGACCCAGTTCTAGGTCAAAGCAGATAGTGAATGAATAGAAAGGCCTAGCCCAGAAACATGGCCCGGCAGATGTAGGAGCTGTTGGACTTCGTTTTGAGAAAAATCAGTTGGGATCAGATCAGATATGGGGAGAGAAATTCAGAGACCCTCTGCCTGCAGCGAGTGCCACATCTTCTAGCAGCTGCTCACCCAGACCCACCTCTTCCCGGACTCGCCAGAGAAGGTGTCCGCCGGCCCAGCCCCTCCTGCCCTCTGAGAACAACTCACCTGGGACCAGGCTCCCATGCGCCACTGGGCTGGACAGGGCACGCGGAGGCAGGGCCGCCGGGCCTCAGGCCGGTCCCCAGGGCAGGCCTTGGCCGGCATGGCCTTGTGGGTACCGTTGGAGAGGGGCAGCAGGCACTGTACCCCCCTGGTCTGCACCCCCAGCTTCCCACAGCTCCGGCTGCAGGCGCCCCACTCCTCCGTCACCCACCTGGAGACAGACAAGGCAAAAGGTGGAGGGGAGGTGGGACGAGGGGACACTTCCTCCCAGGGTTGCTCCCACCCCGAATCACTGCAGGCAAGAGCTGGAGAGTGGGTTTGAGCTTCAGAATGCTTGGGAGCCAAGACTACCATCCGCCTGGCTTTGCAGCTGCCAGGCTGTGTGGCCTTAGGGAGGTCACTTACTCTCTCCTGTTTCCTCATCTGAAAAATGGGTATAGTGCATCTCTAAATCTAGCACCCTGCATGTTCGCAGGCAAGCTATTAACGCCCCTAAACTCAATTACCCCATCTTTCCATCAGGATTCTTTCAACACCTCGTAAATACCAGAGCGTCTCCGGTGGGCAGGTACTGTCCTAGGTGCTGAGCTACAGCAGTATGCAAAACAGGGGGAGTCGGCTTGTGGGGATGAAGCCCCTCCCCTGGGCCTCCTGGGACAATTAAAGGAATTGTATACTTAAAGCACGTGGCAGAGTGCATGCACGCAGTAGGCGTGTAATAAATGCAGGTACGATTATTATCACCATCAGCACCTGCAGAGTTTCGGTGCTGATCCACTAAGCTGGTGGTCTCCAGCGTCTTCTAGCCACAGAGCAGCTCCCAAGAGCGCGAGAAGCGAGAAGCGGACAGGGCTGGCTGAGTTAGACCAAGACCAAACGGGGGCGTGGGAGGGGCAGCCCCCAACCCCTACTCCCCTGTGTTTCCTGAGACATCTTTTAGGGAATGAGCGCTCTTGCAGCCAACCCATTCCTTTAAAAGACAAAAATAAAAAGGCCCCAAACTTCACTTGGCATTTTACAGAAGAGAAGCCAGGTGGGGTGACCTGCCCAGGACCACAGTATAGTTAGTGCCACGTGCTCTGTGACCACAGACGTTGGTGGGGAAAGCAGCCTGCATACAGTGTGAAAGGGAAGTGCAGAGGGCTGAGGGCCTGGGCCGGGCACAGGGAGGCCATGGTGGGCTCCGTACTGATCACCAGCTCCCACCCCGGCCCTAAGGCTCCCCCAGCCTGTGAGTCAGCAAGGCCAAGGTGGACTGCTCGGACCCCCGAGGATTCCTGAGGAGGCTGGAGAAAGGACTCGGCTCTCTGCCTGGGGGCCGAGGAGGTGCTGGGGCCATCTCTGTAACACGCTCAAGACCAGACATCGAATCCCTGACAGGTCATAGCTCTTCCTCTCCACAAAGCCCCTTCCAAATAACCCCAAGAATAAGACCTTGTGCTCAAATGAGCCTGTCTCCTCAGGCCAGGCCAGACTGCGACTGGGGGCTGGTGTCAGCATCCTGGCCTATGGCCCGGAGCCTAGAAGCACTGAAATCCACTTCACCTCATCGTCCCCTCGGACACTGAGGGAAAGCTATGTCCCCAAAGTGGGCCTCGGTTTCCCCATCTGTTAAAGAACACTGGAAGGGGCAGAACAAAGGAAGCATCGTCCTTCTTCTGGGAGTGCAAGTTAACCCAGAAGCCCCGCAGGGGACAGATGCGCAAGGAGGGCCGTGTCGGCCACGGGCAGAGTCTGCCGTGTGGGCTGCTCTGCTCAGGGAGTCCCAGGGGCAGGGGCCAGAGGAAGCAGGCCCAGCAGCTCCTCCTCCTGGCTGAGGGAGGGTCAGCGACACCCCCGGAAATGGGATCAGGCTCCCTGTCCCTCCCCTAGGACACTCACGCAGGCTGGGCACATGGGTGCTGGTTGCAGCGCCGGCGGATGGGCTTGGGTCTCTTGCTGTGGTCACACAGGTGCCGCTGGACCATGTGGTGGTCGCGCCGGCGCCGGCAGCCATATTTGGTAAACTGAATCCCTGTGGGGAGGGCAGGCTGACTTGGGCCGGGTCCGGCCAGGCCCCCACTGCTCTGCCGGGGCCTCGGGGATGGCAAACTCTGGAGAGCCTGGAGGGCCAATCCTACCCCCCTCTGTGCCTCTGCACCCTCCTGCCCTGCTCGCTTTCTGAAGAAGCCTTGATCTGCCCATCTCATGTGTCCCTGGGTGAGGGAGGACGGGAGCTGACATAGCTGGGGAGCCCTCACAGGGCACAGGCCCGGCCCCACTACTGCTCCAGCACTCCCAGCCCCAGCCCCAAGGCCCTGCCCAGACAGGCTGTCACACCCGAGACATCTATAAGGAGAAAGTGGGGCACAAGCTAGGGACACATCAAGCGGAGACAATGTTGGCCCCCAGCCACTCCTGCTCTTCCCCTGACAAGGCTTGGGCTGCCCCCACGAGGCTGCCAGACGGCTGGACGGGCCAGTACCTCCTCCGCAGGCCTTGGTGCAGGGGGCCCAGCTCTTGAGTGCCCACTCGTAGGTGTCTGTCTCCTCCAGGAGCACGTTGTTGCTCCCGATAAGGGGCAGCAGGTCCTCATGAATGATGTACTTGTAGGCCAGGCTGCTGCGGGGGCCACCCTCAGCTGGGGGGAGCACCTGAGGAGAGAAAGAAGAGGTGGCACAGGACTGGAGGGCAGAGAGGCAAGGCCAGCATGGGGTGGGGGCCGGGGAGGAGGAGTCAAAGGGAAGGATGTGGGGTCAGCACCAAGCATGGCCGGGGAGACCATTCACACCAGCAGCCATGCAGCAGACTCAGGCTATACACCTGCTGTGTGCTCGTGGATAATTTTCCCTCCCACAGACCTAAGTTCTAATAAGGGCAGGAAACATGTCTGTCGGTCTGTCCTCCTCACCAGGGCAGCCACACTACCTGACACTCCAGAAGATAGTCTATAACAACTCTTACCAGATATATGGTGGCAAATGGTTTCTCCCATCCTGTTCAGCTTGTCTTCTCACTGCTGTCATTGTGTCTTCTGATGTACAAAAGTTCTTAGTTTTCCATGAAGACCAATTTACCTATTTTTCTTTTGCTGCTCATGCTTTTGGTATCACAACTAAGATCCAAGGTCATGGGATTGATCCCTCTATTTTCTCTAAAAGTTCTACAGTTTTAGCTCTTGTGCTTGGGTATTTGATCTAGTTTGAGCTCCTTTTTGTATATGGTGTGAGGTAGGGGTTCAACTTCATTCTTTTACATGTGGATAATCCACTTGTCCCAGCACCATTTTAGTTGAAGAGATTATTCTTTGCCCACTGAATGGTCTTGGTACCCTTGCTGAAAATCATTGGCCATAGGTGTATGGGGGGGTCAGCAAATTAGGGTGAAGGGAAATACATGTAGATTGAATTAATATGCTGACACCAATAGGCTTCAGACCCTGCCCTCTAGGACCTCCCCGACTAGTGAGGGCAGCACCAGGAACAAAGCCTGTCTACAATCTCCCTGCCACCAGCCGGTGTCAAGAGCCCTGCAGACAAAGCCCCTCCTGGTCTGATCTCCTGCATTAACAGTCCCTATTCTATAAGCCCCGGTCTATGGTCTAGGAAGAGGGGTAGCGGGCAGAGGTGGCCCCAGCAAGAACAGTGGCCCCATCCCCCTCTCAGGAGGCTGGCAGCATGAAACGGCACCCCCAGGTCACTTGTTGGCAATGACGGAATGCCAGCAGACACCAGAGGATGCCAGGATGACAGGGGGAACCAACCCCATGCCTCCTGCTCATTCCTACGCCCTATTTCTGAAGCTACATTAAGGAGACTCCCTCTGACAGTAAGACAACCATTTCTTTCTCCTTCCTCATTTGCCATCCTGCCTGCCTTTAAGCACAGAGGGCACCTTGGCCTTGGCCTTGCCCAGGCCGCTGAAGACACTGCAACAGGAGGACTTCCACCAGGCTTGTGCTGGCTTAACAGTGAAGACAGTGAGCAAGGGGGGGCTGGGCTGGGGCAGCAAGGGAGTGGACAAGGGCCACTGTGCAGGGTGGGGGCTCACCAGGACAGCAATGGCTTCAGGCAGGGGCCCACTGGTCTTGAGGCTTTCCTTGGCGTCCTCCACCGCGTATTCCCACTCCAGGCCCATTGCAGTAAAGGTCCGGCTCATTGCTTCCTTGCCCTTGGGGTTGAGGATGAAGCTGCCTGTGACCTGGTTCTTCACCGCTGGCCATGGGGAGAGGGTCACACAAATTTCTATTCCCCTTCACAGGAGCACTAGCCAGACCTCCTCTGGGGCATCTAGACTTTCCTAGTGAACCCCTCGGGGCTCCCTATGACCTGTCACTCCTTCCCCAGTCAGATGAGTCACCACACTGACTGCACACAGCATTACCCTGCCTCTGGACCCTGGTGCACCCCATTCCTCCCACCCTGTCTTCCCTTCTTCCTGCCTAATCTTTAATCATATGTAAGGCTCAGCACAATTCCCCCGTCCTCCCGGAAGCGCTCTTTGATTGCCCAGGCCTCAGGCATTTGCCTTCCCTAAAACTTCTATAGCAGAGCCCTAAGGCTAAGACTACAGGCTCTGGGGTCAGACTGATCTGGGAAAGTTACTTAGCTTCCCTGTGCCGCCCCAGTTTCACCATCCATAAAATGGGAATCCTAATTATTCCTCGCTCACAGGGCGGTGGGCCCCATGAGGATAACTGCAGTTCCCCACCCCACCTAGCCACCATGGGGCTCCTGGGACAATTAATAGAGTTCGTGCATGTAAAGCACTAGGCAGCGTGCGTGACATGCAGCTGCCATTCAATAAATGGTAGGCACTGTTACTGTCATCAGATATTCAGCACTGCTGCCGTTGTAGATGTCCCGTCTCCCCCACAGCCTGTCAGGGTATCTCCTCCGTCTTGGTGTCCTTGGGGCCTGGCGCAGAGTGAGAGTTTTAATAACATCTATAAATTTCTACCCCTTAACGTCCCAGTCAGCGAGTGACTCACAACTCGTTATTGAAGGTGCCTGGCAGGTGGGCGGGAGGTACGCAGGGGCAGACACCCTGGCAAAGGCCCCCGGTCACAGCCTCGGCCACCCTGGAAGGGGCAGGGTGGGGAAGGGCTGCAGCCTGGGACCCAAGCCCCTCAGCCAGGTAGGAGAGCAAGGGCTCCGGAGCCCGGGGGTGTCCCCACCTGATGAGGACGAAAACCATTCCATGTAATTATGATACCGGGAGAGCCAATGGTCAGAGCACTAACCATGCGCTGGTCACAGTGCTACCTGCCTCGGTGGAATCCTCACACGCATCCCGAGGCCGGTGCTACTAGTACCGGATGGAGAGTCGGAGGCCCCTGAGGGGCAAAGGCTTGTCCCAGATGCACAGAGGGCTGGTGGCCCAGCTCTCTGGAGGACCAGCCTCCCTGCCAAGTGGGAGGAGGAGAGATACCCCCATCTCTTGTTGCCTGATGTCTCTTAGCCCCCAGAATCGCCAGCCCTGGAGCCAGAACTGGGCAACTCCTCACGCCAGGCCCAGCCACAAATCTTCCCACCACCCCATCTGCTTCCAAAACCCCTCGGCAGCCACCGCCCCACCTCCAGCCTGTACACCCCTAATCCCGGGGGCGGTGGGCTGGGCTCTGTGGGGACTTGACCACCCAGGCTCGCCTGTGAGTCCTGGCCCGAACGCTGACCCACTCTGTCCTGAGCGACTACAGGCATCCCTCGTCTGACTGAGCTTCACTTCATTGTACTTTACAGATACTGCATTTTCTACAAACTGAACATCTGTGGGAACCGTGCATCAAGCAGGTCTATCGGTGCCATTTTCCCAACAGCGTTTGCTCACTTCACGTCTCTGTGTCCCATTTTGGTAATTCTTGCAATATTTCAGACCTTTTCATTATGATACTTGTTCTGGTGATCTGTGCTCAGTGATATCTGATGTTACTACTGGAATTGTTTTGGGGCACCACGAACTGTGCCCACATAGCGCAGTGAACTTCATGGATCAATGTCGTCTATGTCCTGACTGCTCCACTGAGGGGCCCGTCCCCCGTCTCCGTCCCTGTCCTCAAGCCTGCTTATTCCCTGAGACACCACAACATTGAAATCAGGTCAACAAATAACCCTTCAATGGCCACTAAGTGTTCCAGGGAAAGGAAGAGTCACCGTCTCTCACTTTAAATCAAAAGCTGGAAATGATGCATCGAAGTGCAGAAGGCACGTCGAAAGCCGAGACAGGCCAAAAGTCAGGAGTGTTGTACCAAACAGTCAGCCCAGTTGTGAAGGCAAAGGAAAAGTTCTCGAAGGAAACTGAAGGTGCTACTCCAGTGAACACAGGAATGATCAGAAAGCAAAGAAGCCTTATTGCTGATATGGGGAAAGTGGTCTGAATGCAAGATCAAACCAGCCACGACATTCCCTTAAGCCAAAGCCCTTCAATTCTTTGAAGGCTGAGAGAGAGGAGGAAGCCGGAGAAGAAAAGTTGGAAGCTAGGAGAGGTTGGTTCTTGAGGTTTAAGAAGCCATCTCCGTAACAAAGAAGTGCAAGGAAAGGCATCAAGTGCTGATGGAGAGGCTGGAGTGAATTATCCAGAAGATCCAGCTGAGATCATTCATGAGGGTGGCTACGCTACACAACACATTTCCGATGCAGATGAGACAGTCTCCTCCTGAGAGATGCCATCTAGGCCTTCCATGGCTAGAGAGGAGCTTCCACGGATCATCACGAGGCCGATGGAGGTAATGAATGAAAAGTCCCAGCTCAAGGCCCAGCACAGGGCACACAGTAACAGCCCGATTCTCTTCCCCTCATTTCCTTTCAAAGAATCCACGTCCCCATATTCCAGGAGAGTCTAATGAGTTTGGGCAGGGCCTTGGCCTTCACTGCCAACACCGCTACCTGTCCTGGACTTCTCCGGAGAGCACGCACCCTGACAGGCAGGCGCACGCATGCGCGCACGCACATTCACTCACATGTACACACCTTGCACGTTTTCACTGAGGGCACGCCGTGGACCTCACACGTGCGTAATCACACGATGCGTGCTGACGTCAGGTTTCGGTTCCACTCCCCTGCCTGCCCAACCCTGTGGAGCTCTAGCCTGCCAGGGAACTCACCCAGTAAACACACAGGAAGTGTGCCTGTGCTGAACCTGCCCTGGGTTTTGGGAGCTTCTGCCCGGACCCCTACAGAAGCCCACAGTCAGCCTCCATGGAGCCCTCCTCACCTCCGGAGGACGGAGGAGTAGACTTGGGCAGGCAGGGCATGGGGGGCCGGGAAGGGGCAGAAGGGGCGGGCCGAGGAGGCCCAAGGGTCTGCTAGTATTATGGAATCATCTGGGGGGGGGGGGTGGAGCCAGAAGTGTGTCTGCAAGCTCCACCCTCTTCTTGGAGTAAATGACTCTCCTCTCCTTGCCCCGTTCCCCTCTTGGCTCCTGTTCCGGCAAAATACCCCGGAGCTGGACAGGCAAGTGGGCAGGGAGTTGGCCAAGCCAAGCCCTCCAAACTCACACTCCCCGTGCAGAGCGGTGTGGGGGGCAAGGGCCTGGGGCTGGCAGACAGGAGACCCCGGCCCAGACTGGCTCACTGTGTGGGTGAATCGGGGAACACAGAGGGCCCATGAGACACTGTGGGCCTCAGTTGCTCCTTGTGCCTCTTGCCCATTTGCACTATACCCTCTCAGGTGCCTTCCAGAGCAGGTTAGGGCTCGATCACAACTGTGTCAGTGTAGATGTATTCCTCAGGGGGTGCAAGTTCCCTAGGACACTTTAAAATATTTTCTATTATTTTGATGATAACCTAAAAACATGAATATCAGCATTTTTGTAATATATGAGCCTGCCCAGAGATGTTAGGTTTTGTGTTCGTGTTTAGGAAGAGTTGGTGACAAGCAGTGTGACCATGTGGGCATAACAGGTAAGAGGGGCCTCTGGGATATGCTGACGCCCAGCAACATCATGGCACACATGCCCTCTGTGAGGTCTGAACACAGACAAGTGTGGGAGACCCCAGCCACTACCCAACGTCGGGACAGCAACCTTCCCTGCTTGCTCATTGAGACCCTGCTCCAAACCATGCTTATGTGGTTTAAATTGACATGTAATTCACATACCACACACTCAGCCTTTTAAAGTGTGGACTTCAGTGATTATTGGACGACTATCCGATTCCTGAAGACACTTCATCACCCCCATTTGCAGCCACTCCCATCCCCTCCCACAGGCCAGCCCGAGCACCACGAACCTGCCCTCTTGTCTCTCTTGATTTGCCTGTTCTGGAGACATTCATTTTTTTTTTTAAGATTTTATTTATTTCTTTGACAGAGAGAGAGCAGGAGAGCACAGGCAGGGGGAGGAGCAGAGGCAGAAGCAGGCCCCCCGCTGAGCAGGGAGCCCGATGTGGGGCTCAATCCCAGGACCCTGGGATCATGACCCGAGCCGAAGGCAGTCACTTAACTGACTGAGCCACCCAGGCACCCCTGGACATATTTATTTTTTTAACTACCAACTTAGTTTCAGCACAAACAGAACACAGCAAACAAATGAACACAAAAATCTCTCCCATTACATTAATGTTCTCAATTCGAATTTTGTCCATTGATTTCGGGGCCCTCATTTTTAATCTCTCTTGGTTTTATAGTTGTATAACTATTATAAGGGGTGATTTAGTGATTGTTTAAGTGTCATTATAATAAGAATAATTTAAGGGTCCATGTGGCAGACTGCAAAAATGGCTACAAATTCCTCCCATTCCAGTGTGCACACCTCTTTGAACTGTGACTCTAACATACTTCCCACCAAGAGATTGTCGGTTTCTACCCCCTGAGTCTGGGCTTGGCCATGAGACTTGCTTGGGCCAATGGGACATTACAAAGCATGACACAAGCAGAGACCTGGCAAGTGCTTGCACGCTGGGGCTTGCCTGCTCTTGCCCCCACTGAGGACCATGTGACAGACACCATGTGAATAATGGTGTGAACACCCCCATCACCCCAGCTGACCACCAGTACCAACCGGCATCTAACGGACCCACCAGATGTTGCCTTTGCATGAGTGAGTCCAGGCAGAGGAACAGAAGCAGCAAGAGCCAAGCCCAACCCAAACTGATGGCCCATGGAACCATAAGCTAATACAAACACTTGCTTAAAACCACAAAGTTTTGGAATGGTATGTTACACAGCAAAAGGAGGCTGATACATTCTATGAAAATCGTTTTCCTTTAAGAGGTGTGCACGATTAATCAACAGTGGCTGCCCCTGGGGAAACAAACAGCTCCTGCAGGGCAGAGATGGGAGGGAAATCTTTGCTAGATCCCCTCTCACACCTTGTGAAATTTGAACCATGGAACAGGTTGTCTATTCAACATAAGTAAAAAAAAACAATTAAGGATTCCCTGCCATTATTCGAATTTGTGAAATCTCCCCTGCATTAGACTCTCTCCTCTGCCCTCCTGGCTTTCCCACAGCTGAGGGCAGGCCCGAGGGCCTGGCGGCCCCTCTCCAGCTCCCCAGCACTCACCAATGCGGTGGGGGACCTTCTCCAGCTCCTCAATCTGGATGTGCCTGGCACCCGCTGGGATCTGTACCAGTTTGAGAGTTCCTGCCACAGAGAAGGATCCATGAGCATCTTGAACTGGTGGCCCATCTGCCCAGCAGACCCCATCACCCATGCCCCCTGGCCCCTAGCACATCCCCAAGAACCTGTTTCCTCATCTGTAAAACAGGAACAGGCCCTTGTCCACAAGGTGCTGAGAGGGTCAAATGAGATGCTATTGTTTAAATGCCCTATCAAGTCTAAGGGCTGCATGGGGGGGGGGGGTAAGCACGCATGCACATTAGTTACTATTATTCCCCACTTTCTTGAGCCTCCTTTTCTCTCCTGATGTCCTCTCCCCCTTTCCTCTCATACTTTAAGGGATTTAGATGAAGATCCAGCATGGCTTCTCGGGGCCCCATGGCCCTCCCAATCCCAAACCTGGAAACAAACCTCTCTCAAAGCCACCAACCTTGCCCCCAAAAGGAGAGGTGAGGCAAAGCTGTGACACTCCCAAAGGGGAAACGGATCTAATTTATCCTAGAGTGTAAAGGACTAATACCTGGCCCTTTTCATCAGCCAAGTGTGGCCAGACTGAAGGTGGGAGGGAAGTCAAGGAACTCAAGGTACTAGGAGTTCAAAGCAGGAGGCGCCACAAGTTTACCAAAAAAGGGAGAGAGGGAGGAGAAAAAACATTCCAGTCCAGTCTGGGCTACCTCTTCAGACCTATCTGAGCTCTCACTCCCCCTAACAGTCCCTGGGCCAAAGAGATGGCTGAGCTCCTATCACAGCACACTGGCCGGCAGGAAAATGCTTCCAGGCTCCTGGGCCCAAACGCAGGCAGCACACACTGGAAGGGGAGGTGGCCAGCTGTGGCTTCTGACTCCGCCGCCCAGGGCCTCCTGGGAAGGTGTAAAGGCAGGTTCCAGGTGCCTCCCCCCACCGCCCCCCAACCCACCCCGCACTGTGGCCCAGCAGAGGAAGGAGGGCCCGCCCAAGGGACTCAGGCTCAAGGGACCCCTGGCCAGGCCAGAACCCCAGCCAATCCTGGTCATCTCCCCAGCGCCAGGCTGCTCACCTGCCTGCTTGGAGGCCTTGCCCAGTGTCCCCTTCACAGTCCTGCAGTGAGAGTTGTCGCCGCCACAGACCCCGCACTTGTCATCTGCCTTCATGGATCCCACCTCCTTGTCACAGCCGACAGGCTGAGGCCAGAAGGGGGGCTCAGCAGGAGAAGGCTCCCATGCCCCCCATTACCATCCCCAGGCCGGCAGCCCTTGACTCCCTCCCTGGTCCCTAGGCCCCACAAGGTGACCATCGACCAAGAGGCACTCCTGGACAGGTCTCTGCCACAAACTCTCCATGTGACATGGACAGGTCTTAAACCTGGCCACTCCTCTTCCCTTGAATGGGGCTGGGTAATAACCCCTTTCTAGCAACCCGGGATTATGCTGAGGACCAAGGGTGTCACGGGTGGGGCAGGCGAGGAGACGCTGGTCTCCCCAGGGAATAGAAAGAGGGGCAAGCAGTGCAGCCCTCCAGTCTCCCTGGGGAAGGCAGAAGGTGGGGGGCCCAGAGCAGGGGACCTACCACACACTCGCCGCGGGCACAGACGCTGTAAGGGTCCCGGTAGCTGCAGCGTGTCCCGTCGTGGACCACCTGGTTCATGAAGACCACGTCCCCTGTGTCCTCCGACTGGCAGATCAGCTCACACTTCTGGGCATCTGTGGACAAAGAGACCATGCTGAATTCCCAGCCGTGCTTGGAGAATGTGGGCTGGCCCAGGAGGAGAGCAGCGCCCATCCGGAGCAGGAAGCTCCTGGACCAGCTCTGGGTGCTGGGGGGAGCTCTGGGGGTGGAGCTGGGGCTTAAAATCCCTGCTGTGTCACTTATTAGCCTAGTGACCCTGGGCAAATTATCAGACCTCTCTGAGCCTCAGTTCCTTATCCCTGACCAATAAAATGCCACATAGGATGTTAAAGAAAATCAAGTGATAAAATAATAGTAATAACAATAAGCCAACACTTAGTGAATGCTTACTAAGTGCCAGATACTTCCAAAACCTTTACACGCTTTTTTTTTCTTTTTTTTTTTAATTAGGCTCCACGCCTAATGTGGGGCTTGAACTCACAATCCTGAGATCAAGAGTCACATGCTCTACCGAACGAGCCAGCCAGGTGCCCCTACACACTCTGGATGTAAAATTTCAAATGTTTTTTGTGAATGAACTCAATTAAATTTTTCCATCCCATAAGGAAGTAAGTTCTAGCATTACAGAGGAGGAGACCAAGGACCAGAAAGGTTAAGAAACTTGCTCAAAGCCACACACACACTAAGTAGAAGAGCCAGGATCCTAAGCCAGGCAGTCCGGCTTGATTCCCACACTGACCTCTCCATACACTTCCCCAGTCACATGTATGATGGTGTATCTTCACATGTTTGTAAACATTAGGAGGCTGTGTGAAGGTAAGGCAGAACAGGGATCTGGGTTTGGGTTTGCCAAATGAAGCTGCAGTGAGAGAGCACAGGAGATCCTTTCTAATTCTAACATTTGATTGTTCTCTTCCCTATCTGGGCCATTGATGTGCTAAAAAGAAGGTTCCAGAGAACATATAAACATTTGCTATGTTTCTTAGGAAAAAGGAAGTTGGGGCTAGATAACTTTCTGGAATTTGTCGAAAAGTCCTGGGAAAATCCAAAGTCCAAATGCCCCAGGGGCCTTGAAGCCCCTCCCTACAGGGGCTTATTTGGATCTGAGTGGATATGCAAGGCTTTCAAAGCAAGCCACCCCCCTCAGCCAAATTTTTAAGGAACCATCTGGCTCCTTGCTCCTGGTCCCTGGGCTCCCAGGATGCATCTTGCCCCAGTATTCAGAGCTCAAGTCCAGAACCATAGCATCCAATACCACTTCAGATTTCATGCACAGGAGCCAGATTCCTGGCGGGACCTGGGCCAGCAGGAGAGGGATAGGAGACTCTAACCCTCCCAAAGGGCTTGGGGACAATGACCAGTACGCCCCAGGCAGACAGCTCTGTGGACAGCCATGGAAGCCAGCCCAGAGTGGCAACGGGGTGGCGAACTCCCTAGGGTGGGAGGAATTCAAAGCAGAGGGAAAACAGTCTCTGTCATCATGTTCCGGAGAGGTCTGTGCCCTCCTGGGCAATGGACAGGCCTCTGAGGTCCCTTCCAACCTGAAGATTGTCATTCTAAATACGAGCTGAACAACCAAGGGTCTTGCAGTTAATCCTTTGGAACCAGGGCTCCAAGGAGGAGGCCCTGGGCTCAGGAGAGGAAAGGCCATTCTAGTAGGTGCCATCTGAGGCTGAGGGCTGCGGGGTAGGGGTTGAACATCTGTCCATCAAAGGACCATAGAGAGGCTTGCAGGGGGAGTGGACACAGAGGACCGTGAGGGGCCCCTCCAGCCTGAAGGCTCTAAGACGCCTTGAACCCCAGCCCTTCACTGGCATCTCTCCGCTGCTAAGGGAGCCGTCAGTGGAAAGGCTCCAAAGCACACAGGTCCTGGCACTGGCACTTGGTCCCAAAATTCAGTTCCTCTGCATGAGTCCTGGGGCCTGTGTCTGTCCCAGAGCAGCCTGGAGGGAGTCAGTATCAGGATCCCAGAGGCTCTCATCTGCCTGCCTTTTAAATCCTCTTCATTACCTGCTATAACAGTAGCACCGTCAGTAAAACCTAAAAATGTAGGATGTGGTAGGACAGAGCCTCTCGGGATGCTGGTTACGCAAAGCCAGGGCGCGTGCACCTGTAGAGTGCCTTCCCGTACAGGTTCGGGCCCGGGTGAGAGGCACCAACCCAACAGCCAACACTGCTGCCCGCCCCAACGGCACCTCTGGGTGAAGGGCCCCTGATTCGAGGTGGTTTCCCTGCCAGAAAACCGTCAGCATAAATACACAAATCAGGGATGGCTTTCATGAGGTCCGTTGGCCCCAAGGCACACAAGACAAGGGCCCGCACAGAGGTGTATGGCAAGCCTGCCCACTGCATGTCCCTTTTGGTGCCCCAACTGTCCCTCTACCTCCACTGGCAGCCCCAGGCATGGGAGGCGCACCTGGGAAGACATGGACCCAGCAGACGCCCAGGGACATGGCAGGGGGCGGGGAGCCACTCACCGTCTTCAGGCTCGTAGGGGAGCCAGCTGTGCTTGGCATTCCGGTGGATGTAGTAGGAGTTGCGCTTGGCACACTGCTGGGCCCGGAAGTCCTCGTAGGGCCCCGGGCACTCCTCGCTGTTGCATATCTGGTACTGGAACTCGGGCCCTGAACACAGGCGGCCTCCGTAGGCTGGGCTGTGGCAGGCACAGAGGGACCGGGTGACTTTGCCGGAAGGCTGGGAGGGCCAGGCTTCCCACATGGCCACCCACGGCAGGTCAGCCTTTGAGAGGAACATAAAGAGGCTCTTCTAACTTATAAACTAGAGAGGGACCCCCCCTCCCCAGTGGGGGCTGCTGTGGTCAGAGTCCTTCCAGATTCCTCTTACTCCACCCCTTGGGCACATGCCACCTGTCCCACTATGGGGGGAGGAGGAGAGCTGAGAAACAGGGCAAGGGGGTGGATGGCGGGGACAGGGATGACTAATGCTCTCCCACTGGGCTGGAAGAGAAACCAGTCTTATTCGTCTTTGTATATGTTTTCAACCATTGCACAGGGCCTGGCAGACAGTAGGCGCTCAAAACGTGCCTCCACAATTCCGATTTGCGTCCGCTTCCACTTCACCTCATAATAAAGTAAGGAGTGGTAAAGACAGACATGGATCTGGAACGAGAAGGCTGTGCTAGGTCTAACCCCAAGTCCCGCCTTTGCAAATCTCGGCTGAGTCACCTAGCCTTATTGAGCCTTAATTTCCTCTTTAAAGGTGGGACTGGGATACCTCTTCCCTTACCTGCCTCCTGGTGTGTCTGTTGAGAATAAATAAGAAAAGGTATTTAAAGCCATCTGTATTCTCTTCTCCATTACATGAAGAGGATTGGGTAGGATTATCGATGCAAAGTTTCCAAGCATAGGTTCCTGGTACTGTGCTCCCAGAGACAGGGGCATCACGTGGGTGTGTGCACGGAAGTGCTCAGCATCCCCCCCATCCCACCTGGCACGAGAGAGTGCTCGATACACTGTACCAATTATCATAACAGCAGCTGCCATTTATTAGCGCTTAATCTGGGCTGGGCATAGTGCTGAGAGTACCCATATTATGTCACTTAAGCCTCATACAACACAAAGAGTTATGATTATAGAGGAGTTTGCTAGACGGCAGCTTTGATCAAGGGGATAACCATCCATCTAGACTGGAAGGTGGTTTACTCAGAGTGGGCCTCATGGGGCCTTTCTCCAACCCGGGCTTTCATACCCCCAACAGGTGGCAGTTACAGGGCAGTTCATTTGGGCTCATATTTATAAAAGGTCAGCACAGCCAGTGGACACGGGATCAGGCTGCGACAGGCAGTAGTGAGCCTCCCATCCCCGGAGGTAAACAGCAGAGGACGAAGGATCCCTCCTGAGGATGCGAGGGCGGATGGCCACTACCGAGCCACAGCATCCAAGGGCACTGCTATTCTGCGGAGGCTGGGCACCCCTGGTTCCTGGAGCCTGCTGACCCACACGGCCGCCCCTGGCCAGCCCCCATCTAGCCCGAGCCTGTTCCGACCAGGTGGCTTCAGCCTGGGACAGGGAGGCCAGAGCCAGCTGGCACTCGGAAGTTCCAAAACCACGGGAGGGATCCCCACAGAGGGAATAAAAGGGGGAGACACAGACTGCTCCCCCAGACTCCTGGAATTTGGGTGGGGCAGTGAAAGGCAGGATTTGATGACAGAAAGAGGTAAGTAAAGGAAAATCAGTGGAAGTTTTGTTTCATATGGCAAGAAAGCAAACATGGCTACTGAGCATTTAGATCAGTGTCTTCTCAAAGCTTAGCCAGAGGATCAGAGTCCTGGGCCCACTCAGAATCTTCCATACACGAGAGTCTGAGAATCACTGGTTCAGACCGATTCTCAGATGCCACACCCGATGGGAGACGTCAGGCCCAGCCCCACCCCCCCCAACAATTCTGGGTCCTCACCAATAGAATACAAACCACCTGCAGGGGTCCTTCTCTCTAGTGTCCTGCCCTCACCCCTCCCCACGTGCCTTCCTCTCCCAGCCCCTCAGGCCTGGGGGCAGGGGGTCCCCTGCCCTGCCCACCTCAGCCAAGAGCACTCACGGGGGATTGTCACAGCTCCGGCTGCGGGATCGAACCCCGCCCCCACATGACCGTGAACATGACCCGAACTTGGTCCAGGAGCTCCAGCCTCCATCCTGGCCGTAAGTCTGCTCCAACGACTTCCAGATGCAGTGACCTTTGAAGCACCACTGGGATGGAGCAGACGGAATGAAGTTACCCTGGGGCCACCCAGCCTGCTATGGAGAGTGCCCCATGGTGCACGTGGCTGGGGGCACCACAGGTGAGCCCAGAGCAAAGGACATTAAGAGCACGAGCCTCAGGGTTGCACAGAATCCCACCCCTACCATGAGCCGAGTGGACCTTCAGCAAAGGGTTCCCTTTTCTGAGCCTATCCCTCCAGTGAACAGTGTGCGTAACAGCACCTGCCCACGGGTCTGCTGGGAGCCTTGAAGGAGATCATGCCTGGCACGCACAGCCCTCCAAAAATGGCAGACAGTATTATCAATGACGATAATAACTGCAGTTAGTTGGCTTAACACTCCTGGAGAAAAAAAGAACTGATCGGGGATAGAAAACACAATCTTTCCATGCTATCTAGAGGCGATCTTGACTCTGTACCTGAAAATCCCCTTGCAGGGGCCACAGGCAGGTGTGTTTGTGGGAGGCAAGCCAGCCCCACCGGGAGGTCTACCCATGCACAAATGGAGGGAATATTTGAATCAAGTCTAAGAGGCCTGGGTGTGAATCCCTGCTCAGCCATTAAAAGCTGTGTGTGACTTTGGCACAACTTCCCCTTGCTGAGCCTCAGTGTGCTCACCTGTTAAATGGAACTGTTCTAAGAACTGAAAGCAAGAACACCTACAAAGGCCCTAGCTTGAGGCCAGGCATAAAGGCGGGCTCAACCAAAGTAACTCGCTTCCCTTCTCCTGCAGGGCAACATGTGAGAAGGACAGCAAAGCTCCCTGGGTCTTCTTCAAGAGAAAGCTGTGTGGTTATCAGCCTTGGAGTCACCTGGGGAACTTTTAAAACTCCAGATGCCTTCACTCCACCCCAGACCAACTGAGTCAGGATCTCTAGGGGTCGGGATTTTTTAAAGACATGGCTGATACTTTCTGTATCATAAAAATCGCTCCAGTCGAGTGCACAAGTCAGTGAGTTTTCACAATTTACAGCCTTGTGCAACTGTCACCACATCCAATTTTAGAACATTTCCATCACCCCAAAGAGATCTCTCATGCCCATCTGCAGTCACTCCCTGCCCTGGGGGGTGGGGACTCGGAAAGCTCCCCAGATGGTTCCAATATGCAGCCAAAACTGAGAGTCATGGATTAACTGTCACATGAAATGGTGACGGAAGTTCCTGGAACTCTGGAAACACCTGGAGCAGGTATACCGAGTCTCCAGGATAAGAGCCCACCAGGCGCAGAGCCCACTGGGCCCGTGCAAAGCCACGGGAAGCCCCAGCCATCTGTGAAGGGGCAGACCCCCCCGCGCGCCCCCCCCCACACACACATATGTACTGGGTGGGTGGAGCCTGGTGAGGGCAGAGGGCAGAGGGCAGGCTGGAGGGCAGGTCCCGTGGCTGGGCTCCCAGCTGATGCTGAGTAAGCCTGGAGCCTCTCTCAACGCCCTGCTTCTGCCCTTTGCTCTCACGTGACGTCAGAACCACCTGAGGAGTGGAGAGGCCACTTGATCAGGGGTCAGCAGGACCCAGAGAAGTGCCACGAGTGGCCTACAGGCACCACAGAGATCAGGCTCAGGGCCAGCGATAGAGCAGAGGTGGGTTTCAGACCCCAGGTCAGGGCTCTCAGACCTGGCCATGAGACCCCCAGGACAAATGAAGCCCTGACACACACACACACACACTCAAGGGGGCAAACACATGCCCGCACATATGTGAAAGGCTGGGTCTGGGGCAGGGGAGGCAACACGTGTGTGGGAGAAATAGCGTGGTGGGCCAGGGAGGGCAAGCAGGACACCTGGAGTCTTCCCTCCCCCCCTTCTTTGACTCCCCAAGTTCCTTCGCCTGCCTGCCTGGGCCTCATTCTTCTCATCTGTAAAATGGGAGTAAGCCTTCCTGCTGGAAGGGCTGGAAGAGAATGCCAAGCTCTGCACACTGTGGTGTGGGAGGGAGGGTGTGAACATATGAGTTCATGGAGGGGCTCCGTGCACGCCATCTGCACACACACGCCTGGGGGGCGGGGGCTCCCGGGGACCCACACAGTCCTGCCGCAGCCCCGGGCCCCAGGTACCTGGCCAGGTGCACACTCGGTCCCGTCCAGGGGGGGCCCCTTCTTGGTCTTGCAGAAGTACGGGTTGTCGGGGTGGCTGCACCACAGCTGCTTACAGGGTTCAAAGGTCTGGAACTGCACAGGCAGGGGAGAGCGGTCACGCACTCAGGCCCCAAGTTGTCCGGGGGGCAAAGGGCAGTGGCGGAGAGAGGGGAGGGCTGTGGTGGGCGCTGGGGCCAGAACACGGGGAGGGACGCAGGCAGGTCCACACCCTCAAACTGGACCCCACTTTAATGGCCTCCAGGGACCCCCCTACTCTCTCCGGCAGGGCACCGAGAAGGGGCAGGCCACAGCCCACACTCCCCTTGTTGCCTCCCAGGCCTCCCTCCCTGCCTCTGAAGAAGCCACCGTGCCACTGGGCAGGGACTAGGGTTTGAGGCTCCGGGGACGCTTGGGCCTGCCAAGCCCCTTGAGCCCAGTGCACGTCAGGGCCTTCAAAGGGCTGCCGGTCTGGCCCAGACCCCAAGACACCCAGACGAGGCCAGGACTCCCACCCACCTCTGGTGTCACCAGGCTGTGCCAGATGTTGGTGACCTCCTGTTTCATGTTGTCCAGGAGAGCCCAGATTGTTCTCTCCTATGATCCCCTGCCAGCCAGACCAGCGTCCTACAGATACAGCCCTTGGGCACTGAAATTCCACATCCCAGGCTGTTTCTCCCCGCCTAGCTCAGAGACCATGTGTCCCCATGTGGCCTGAGCAGTGGGAAGGTGACCATACACTGGGGCTCCTGGTCCTGCAGGATGTGAGCCTCTGCCAAGGCCCTGATCAGCGGCTGTTTGGTTCTCTCCTAGGGGGCTCCCCAGCGCCAGGCTCTCTCCTGCCCTGTCCTGCAGGGTAAGGAAGGGCTATGCTCCCTTGTATCTATCTCCTAGGCATGGGGTGGGGAGGAGAGAGCATGCAATTGACACCCTGGAGAGAGATTATGTGGGGACACAGGAGATTTTCCCTAGGGTGACAAATCAGCCCAAAACATCCTGTCAAACCCCGCAGAGTAGATGGAGACAACTATTCGTCCAGCAGGCCAGAGCCCAGCCCCTGATGCGACAGAGGGGCTGCCCGGCAGGTAAGTTCCCCAGTAACCCACCCAGCCAGGACCCCATCAGCCACCTGCCCTCTCTGTTCTACTCTGTCCCATCTTTCCCAGGCTAAAGCATCCTCCAGCCACTGCACACACCTGCCTCCAAACGTGGGACTGGGTGGGGCAGGTATGTAGCAGAAGGCGGCAGGGCCGGGCCCTGGTCACCCTGCATCCCCCCACGGCAGGTGGCACCAAGCCCGCGGGCCCATCACCAGGCCACCTGGCCAGCTGGGAGGGAGGTGCTCTGCGGAGGCCCAGCCGGGGTCACAGGAGGACAAGGCCCTGGCACCCCAGCAGGCAGAGGCCGGTGGGAACTTACCGCAGAGCAGGTGTGGTATCCGGAGCCGAAGTCAAAGCGGCATTGCTCGTCCATTGAGTAGTCAATGCCCGGCAGCTCCGGGGGCCGGGGCCAGGCGGGCGCAAAGGGGTCATCGAGGAGGCAGTCGTAGGAGCTGCCGGTGGAGACAAGGAGGTGAGCCAGGCCAAGGCAGGAATTCCCATGCCCTCCTGTCCTGGAGGTTGGGGTTTTGGGAGCAAAGGCGGCCTGCAGGAATCAGCCCCTGCTGCCCTCTGCTAGGTGCTCGCTGTGTCTTCCAGGGAGGAAGGGCCCGTTCCAGAACAATCGGAGGGCTCACTGCACTGAGGGAAGGAAAGGCAGCCTGCCACACAGGACGTACTGGGGGCCCTGGCCAGCTGCCGCATGAGGTTAGTGACAGTCTCTCTGCCCACACCTGCCCCACCCAAATCAACTCTGCCCCCATTCTTCACCTTGAGCTCCTGGGTCTAAAGCTTGTCCTCGGCCTCAACGTCCCTGGAGGCCCAGGAGCTGAGCAGCAAGGCTGGGAATGGAGCGCATGTTGGGGGCAGGGTGGTCCTGGGACGGAGATGGCTGGGGGGCGGGGGAGATGGAGTGGCAGGCTGTGTGCTCCCCTGTCCCCAGCCCGGAGGTGGAGGCAACCTACGGGAGGTAGCGGCTGAGCTCCACTTTGCTGCAGCGCGACCAGTGGAAACGGTGGAAGGCAGCCTGCACCAGGGGCGCCATGACGCTGCCCAGGCTGGTCTCGTCCGCGCAGCCATTCCCCTGACCATCATGCTCCATGCCGAGCCTAGAGGGTGGGGGTGGGGTACAGAAGGGAGCCCCAAGTCACGCTAGGGAGCCAGTCCCTGTGAAGGCAATAGGAGAGCATGCCCTGACCAGGCTTCAGACTGTTACTCCTGGCCTCAGTTTCCCCACCATGCAGAGGGGAGGCCCACCCCTCTGGATGGAAGCTGAGGCCCCACCCTGCTCCCCAATGGGGCTGGATTCATTCTGCCCTCCTGCCCTCTCCTCAAACTCCACCCACATCCTCAGGGGTTCCAAGGCCCACTCAAGCCCCACTCCTACCCGTACACCCTCCCTGGTCATGACCCCCAAGGGCTGACCTCCCACAGCAGGGGCCACCTGTCCCACCATTAACGACTCGCAGCACCAGGCCCAAGGCCTGCAAGCGCAAGGACCAGGTCTCACTCATTTGGTTCAGTTCAACCTCATTTCCTGAGTATCTGCATGCTTTGTGCGTGGTACACACCTACCATAGCGATGGTTTAAATTGTAAAGTCTGTTTTGTATCATTCGTATTGAATGCCAAAGCCCAGAGGCTCTAAATTCTCAAATACTCCCAGGTGGCTGCGTCTGGCCTTGATCACCAGACAGACACATGGACCTCTAAGGCTGTCCTTGTCTCTCCCCAGGGAGAGGCTCTGCTACATGAAGAGTGGACCGCCCCCCCCCCCCGCCCCACCTCCCACACACAGGAGGACAAACCCCCGGCTCTAAAATATGAGGCACCATGGGCTTCCGGGAAAGGAAGGGACTCTTGAGGTTCCCCGCGTGTCAGTCAGGAGGAAGCTGGGGCCCCAGCAAGGGGTGGAGCTTGCATGGAGTCCGCAGGGGCCTCCTGGGCAGATAGGGCTGGTGTGGAGAGGGGCGCAGCAGACAGCAGGTGCCAGACCCCCTCCGGGCTGGCCCACCCCTCTCCTTCCCAGGTCCTTCACCTGCAGGGGAGGGGCCGGGAGTGTGTCCCTCAGTTCTGCCCAGTGGGGGGACGAGGCCGGCAGGCATGACTGTAACATGTGCACGTTACCAAAAGACAACCTGGATGACAGTGGCATATTTGCTTTCTCCCGGAATGTAGCTTCTCTGGCCTATTCACTACAGTCCACTCCTACCACAGGGCCTGGCGCACACTGGGTGCTCAAGAAATACTGGTTGAATGAATGAATGGATATGCTCTAAACAAAATCCAGGTCCAGAGACCAAGCAAGCCGGCCGCCAGCCTGGCCCGAGGCCTGAGCCTACGAGCGCCTGTTTACGATGGGCTCAGGCCAGCGCTACAGCAGCCGTTTGGGCTGGAACGGCTCTTGGGAGGGCCTCAAGTTGTGGATGGGATGAGGGATAGAGGCCATCCAGAGAACAGACCACCGCCTATGATGGGACACGGCATCGACCTGCCCAAAGGCAGGGCCACATCTGGTCCTCCACGGCCCTGGGATGTGGGGGCTGGACCCAAGGCAGGCCCAGAATTGCCATCTGGGCCCCGGGGCTCCCTCCCCGTCACGGCTGGGCACACTGCATGGGCAGCTCCTCTGGCATCTCCCAGGATGCGGGGGTGGGAGCCCGATCTGGGATTAAGCCACCCACACCCGCAGAACTCCTCGGAGCTCCCAGCACAGCAGGCCCTCCCGGCACCGCTTACGCACACTTACACATGGCCAGTCTCGTGGGCCACCACAAAGGCTGAGGAGAAGCCATCCTCGTGGTTGAGGGTACAGCTTCTCAGGGGGTGGCACATGCCAGTGACAGGTGCATACCCTGCCGGGGAGAGGGAGAGAGGGCAGAGAGGTCACAGGAAGGTGAGGCAGGACTCGGCGAGGTCTGTGCACAGCCAGCCACTGTAGGGACATGCTGACGTGGTCACTGTCAGAGGGTGTCTGGAGGAAGGAGGATCTTTGCAAAGTCCGTCCCCCTCCCAGTAGCAGAGCAACCTGAGCCAAATGCTCCCACATCCTAAAGCTCTACAGCTCCCCTCAGGCCTACAGCTTCCATGCCTCTGTCATCCCCTCCTCTGATCAAAACAGTAAGATTTCCAGATACCCCAAGCCTGTGCACACCCGACTTCCATGCCGTGTCCCTCCAGCCAGCCAGTCAGTTGGTCAGTCAACAAACACATGCCATTCCCAGCCACTGGCAGGCTCAACCAAGACCGCAGGGACCAGAATGGGGACCCATTCACTTCCCCTGGTCCCCCAAGTTTGCCCACCTGTCCGGCCAGGTCCTATCTCCAGAGTCCCAGGACTCTCTCTGTTGACAGGGAACCTGGTCCCTCAGACCGCCTTGGGGTGGCTCCAGAGAGCCCGAGCCTGAGCCCCCGCCCTGCAGCTGCACACACCTGGCCGCAGCTAATACAGTACCTGGCCTACCTGAGGGCCCGAAGTCCTGCCGGGTGAGGAAGACCACGTGGTCATGGTGCTCTGCGTGGCTGGGATCCTGGCGCTGCTGAGAGTATGCCCAGCGACACACCTGCTCCAGGCTGCGAGAGGGGTTCCCGCGCTCGATCAGGCTCAGAGACTGCGGGGGCCAAGAGCATCAACAGAGGGGCGATCACTAGAGTCCCCAGACCGCAGGGGGCACCCATCGCTCCCCTCCCACCGGCGGAGGACACTGAGGCCCGTGGGACTGCACGGACTGTCCCCAAGTAGCCCTGACTCCAACTGCTGGTGCACAGCCCTCCCACTTTAGGGAGTGTGCCAGGACACCTGTCTGCTGAGAACTCAATACACATTCTCTTTCATCCCTCAACTGACTTGCAAGACAGGTGTTGTGCTGAGTGCTTCTTCTAGGCTTTATGTTCACGGTCTCATTTTATCCTCACGATAGCCCCTGGAGGAAAGTTCTGTTGCTACCCCCATTTGGGGGAGAATAAGAGACCAGTCTAAGATTGCAGAGCTCAGGGCCCCAGCGTCCAAGCAAAGCAGGACTTGGCTCGGTCACTGCCCCGCTCTGAGCCCATCTCCACATCGGTTCCTCAGGAAGAGGGATCTCCAGTCGTAAGGCTGTAAGACTGTCTGCTTACAAGTTTGGAGGGAATCCCTCAGTCCCTGCGTAACATCCCCAAATGCCCCTGAAGCCTCAATTCTAATGGTCTCAGCGTTCTGATTCTGGAAACAAAATGCTTCCTAGACACTGACCAATGGCTCTCCACCCCACAGCCAGTCCGATGCATCGGCCCCACACCACTTCTCCCTCCAAACCCTGCCTATTGGCGAGGGGGGGTTACCTGTCGGTAGCCGACCATGATCAAGCGGACCAGCGCGATGTTTATGTGGGCCCCCAGGGACTCATCATGGTAAATCTCATCCACCTGCCAGGAGAAGGGAGCATGCAATTTTAGGGGAAGCAAGCATGTGTTAAGAGCCTACCACAGAGCAGATCCTGAGCCAGGTTCCTGATCCATGTTATCCCAATTCATCCTCACTATGGCCTTAGCAGGCAGCCTTCTTATCCCTACTGTACTGATGAAGAAACTGAGGCAGAGAGAGGCAAAATGGCCTTCCCAAGGACACGCAGCTAAGGAGCTGCACAGCTGGGATTAAAATCCTGGCCCTCCTGGTTCCACCCGTGCACTCTCTCCATGAAGCCAAGTGTGAGGGGGCCCCGGCCTCAAACTCAGCCCTCTGACAAAAACTCATCTTTCCACAGCTGGAAAGAGTCCTTCCACAAATGTCACGCAGCCTAGGTCGCTCATCCTCATGTCCCTGTGTGTACCTCTGCAATCGCCACCGGAATCGTCTGCTTTGCAGTGCCCGGGGAACTTTTCCAGGGCAAATCCAAAGGAAAGTACACGAGGGTCTTAGAAATGCAGAGTCTCGGGCCCACCTCCCAAGTCAGAGTCTGCAATGTGACCACAATTTCCAGGGATTCTCAGCCATGGTCAAGTTTGAGGAGCATGGCATTGGGAAACTCCCTTCTTCCATAGGTCCAGGGACCCGGGGGCCGTGCCAGGCACAGTCCACCAAAGAATGCTGTCCTCCCCATTCCTCTAATCAGGACACCCAGGAACAGTGTCCATGACAGATGGACAAGCCTCAGCCTGTCCACCCCCAAGGACAGGGAGCTCACTCTCCCCTGAGTGTCCATCTCCTGAGGATGCCCCTTGAACAATTCCAGCTTTTTTAACTAACTTTTTTTTCTGAATATAAAACATTTCACCCTATAAACTTTGAAAAATACAAAAAAGGTGGAAGAAGAAAATCGACCACCTGCCAGATAGATGTAGGATAACCAGTTACCATGCTTTTTGCCGTGTGTGTGTGTGTGTGTGTGTGTGCATACGTGCATGGGCTCATTTTACAAAATAGTAATCATACTGAATATACTGCTTATATGTTGTTTGTTTTGTGAAACAGTATTCCGCATATTTAAAAGCATCATCTCCAATGTCTGTGTGTGATGGGCCACGACTTATGTAACTAATCGCCTCATTGAACGTAACCCCAGAGAGGAGTGACTTGCTTAGCAAGTCAGCATCAACACACAGCACTGGTAAAGCAATGCAGCTACTGGGGCCAGAGTCCCAGGTTCAAATCCCTCCCTTACATTTCCAAATAACCATTTGGCTTCTTTTCCTGTGTGCTGTGAGTGTTTAGTATAACTGGACAATCCGTATGACTCATGCATGACTCTGGAAAGGTGTCTTTATTTTTTAAGGTACAGAGAGTGAGGTCTAAAGGAGAAAAACATATTTTGTTCAATTTTTTTTAAAAAGTGAATCATGTCATTGATATAAAGACGTCATTCTTCACACTCGCATTAAATAACTCTCTCTAATTCAGTTAATGCCATTTTCTAAAATCACCACCATCACTTCAGACTTCAGAGCACCCTGTGTCAGGCTTCCTTCCGCCGGGGCCAACCTGGCACCCATGTCTGGACCCAACAGAAACCAAAGACCAACGCCTGCTGCAAAACAGCAGGCCCCCCAACACCCCAGCACAGGGAATGACGGGAAATCCAATGGGCGGAGGCACTTCCTGCCACAGTCCTCCGCTCCCCAGCACACATCACAGGGGCAGAGTGCCCAAATGTGGAAGGAGATGACGTCCTTCTCAACCTATGTGCCCCGACTTATCCTAAGAGAACCATGTGGTGGAGGGGGGTGCTCCATGGGGGGGGAGCCAATCGGCCACACACGCATTTTCTCCCTAACAGAATTCCAACCTATGAATTCTTTGCTCTTCTGCTGAAATCATCATCAACCTGCTGCAGGATAACTCTTACGTAACCTTCACATCTCAGCCCCTCCAACTCAGAACATGGCCTTCCTTCTACATGGGGGGTGGCCGGTGTCTCAGACCCCCTGATGTGCCCTGGAAGCACGCAGACCAAAGATGGGGTGCTAAGCAAGGCATGCTCTACACAGTCACATCTGCGCCCCACATGGACACATATAAACCCACCAGTTGCCCCGGGGGCAGGAAAAGAGAGCAGTCACTGGAATGCTTGGGTAGAGGTATGTGCAGAGCCCCTGGGCATCTGGAAATTCCCAGGGCCATTGTCTTCCTGCTCTGTCTCTCTCCAGAGTGGGCCAGGAAGATTGCTGCCAGAATCTGGCCTTATCCTTTATTGCTGTCTCCACACTCAGCAGGCCAAACCCACCCATCAAAGCCTCCAGCGACTCCTGCTCCCGTGGCTGGCATCTCCAGCCCAGGACACTGGGAGGTCCTCACGGTGGGATTGGGGAGGAGGCTGCCACCCCTCAGAACAGGAGGTAGAATCAGAGCCCGAGTGTCCAACACTGGTGGGGATTGAGTGGGGCCTCCTGATGCTACCTCCCACTCCTGGGTGACTGGCCTAAATGCAATACTGAGCAAGCAGAAAGGGAGAGAGACAAGGTCTCTCCATCCAGAGAGACCTTGCTCAGCACAGCACAGCACTCTGAAATAATCTAGCAACCAAATGCTTCAGGTGACTGGTGGACCCAGACCCCAGGAGTTGGGGGAAAAGGAGATGGGGTATACATAGGCCAGAAGGGTCAGGGAGGGCTTGCTGGAGGACCCAGAATGAGCCTCGCCCAAGAAGGTCATGGGACCTTTGGAGGAGATGGGCAGAGGTTCTGTGCAGGGGAGAGAAAAGCAAGAATCCTGGAGCCATCAAGAGAGCCCCGAGGCCGGTGGTAATCCAGGCAGCTGAGGCAAGCCCCACTCAGGATGGGGAATTTCTTCCCAGCCCCTGCTCACACACTTCCCCCAATGCATGCATGTGCTAGCCCATTAGAAAATTCTGGGTGCCATGAACCCCATTCAACCTGCCTGTCTGCCTCCCCCACTGGCCTCAAGTCTCTCTCTGAAAGTCCCATTGAGCATAGCTGCTCCGTTCCTGGGGTGAGACGGTGGCCACAGTCTCTGGGAGACTTCTCCCCATGCTCACATCAGTCACATGACTTCCGGGTGGCAAGAAGAGAGAGGACGGGGCCACTTGCCAAGGAAGGGCCATCTGGTTAGGAGTAGATTTTCAACAGACATTATCAAGGAAAGAAGACATTATCAAGGAAACAGAACCTGAGACAGTTATACAGACCCCAGCAAAGGAAGATGGAAAGTGATCCCCAAAAGGTGGCCTAAGGCACAAGAGTGGATGAATAGTTCTGAGGCGTGAGCGATAGTCTAGTCTTTTCTTATACCACATAAGAGTGATAAAAATAAAGTAATTCTATTTTACAACCTTATTCCCTCATTAAAAAAAAAAGGTGGGGTTGGCCCTGCCATTCCACATGCCCTGGTCTGGTCCATCTCTGGGGCCCTGGCATGCTCACTTGCACACACCCTGATCAGCCCTAGCCCTTGAGTAGGACCTTAGGGCTTGGATTCCGCTGAAGCTGTCCTGACCGCTTGCACAGGCCAAGGAGGTGGCTGGACAGGGCTGCCATGTCCACCCAGAACCGCGGAAGCCGCCTGGCACATGGGTCCCAGCCACAACCGTGAGCCGGTGGCGGAACCCCAGCCAGGAGGCACCGCTACCTGAGAGGCCCAGGACCTCTGGAACACACCCACAGGCGGCTCCCTGACAGGCTCTGGTCTGGCTGTGCTCTCCGGAACCAGCTCTGTCGGCCTCTGCCCTCCACGGCTGCCTCCCAAACGGCAGAAGGCAGGCCAGTGCGCCAGCTCTGGGGAGAGCAGGAATCGCTTCCCGTGGGTGTGGGCCCCAGCGTGACAGCCGCCAGACACACCCACAGGGCAGAAAAGAACACTGTGTCTGGTCTCCTTGCTTCCCCACCTCAGCCAAGTTCAATGTCATTTGCCAAGATCCCCAGGTTAGGGTTCCATGTCACGTATTGGCTTGGGACGGCCACTGGGTACGTACTAGAAAAACAAGCAAAGGTCAGGACTCTCTGGCCATGGGGAGACAAAACAGAAGAAGGGAGAAACTACACGATAATGCAGCAGAAGCTAGAAACCACTAGGGTTGGAGGAAGAGCTGCTGTTCACTGAACACCTACTATGTGCCAGGCACATGCTGAGGGCTTGCATACAACCTCACATCAACCTTACGGAGAGGAATTGTTCCCATTTCACAGGTGAGAAAGCCAGGGCTCAGAGAGGCTGAGTAACTCACCCAGGGCCACCCAGCTGGAAAGTGGGAGGGCTCAGATTTAAACTCAGATCTTTGTGACTCTTAGCCACTATGCCCAGCTGCTTTCCAGAACCAGCCCCTGTGGCAGGCCGGCTGGAGTGGGCTTCCTCTGGCCTGGGAGAGGAGAAAGTGGGTTTCCACATCCAGTAAAGAGCAACATGGCCAGGCAGGGGGTAGTTGCAAGAGCCCCTTCCCTGTCTGCATGGGCAGGCCTCCTGGCGGGGGGGTGGCTTTGGAGTCAAGCCCAGGGAGCAGGAAGAAGGAAAGGAGGGTCTATTGGGGTGGGAGCTCTGCATCTGTTTTCCTGTCCAAAGGGAGGGTCAGACTCTGGGTTACAGCAGAAATGCCTGGGCCTCTGTCTAGGGCTGGAGGGGAGAGCTAGGCCCCTGGGGAGCCCATTGGAGGGCAAATGGCAGCCTTCCCTTCTGGACCAGGCCAAGATGGGCTTCTCCTTGTCGGTGCAGAGACAGGGTCCAGCGCAGAATGGTCCCTGGCCAGCCCTGGGTTCCCACACTGCTAGGGCTCCCGAGGAGCTCTGAGGCATGTCCACCTGCCTGGTCAGCCAGGTGCAGGCAGGTTCCAGACAGGGAGGGGCCGTGCTGGGCAAGCACGACCCCGAGGTCCCAAGCCCACCCCCTGCTCAAGTAGGAGAGGACATGAACTGCCACCGAAGGAGGGGCTGACACAGCCACGGCTCCTGCCCACCTCCCAGCACCCTCCCAGCGACCTGCCCGGAAGGAAGTACTATCCCTTCTTTCCTTTCTAATTAGTATACTTTTGATTTTAGAATAGATTTAGATTTCCAGAAAAGCTGCAAGCCGAGTCCAGAGAGTTTCCAAGGGCCCCACGCCCTGCTTCCCCTATGATTAACACCTGCCATGACCGTGGTACATTTGTCACAGGACTGAACCAACAGGACACGTTATTATTAACGAAAGCCCATGTTTGTTTCAGATCTCCCCAGTTTTCCCCTAATGTCCTTTGTTTCTGCTCCGAGACCACATCCAGGCCCCCAGGTTACATTTCACCACCGCATCCCCTCGGGCTGCTCTAGGGCATTCCCCCTCTCTGAACGTTCCTCAGACTTCCCTGGGTTTTGATGACCCCAACGGTCTTGAGGAATTCCAGTGAGGCATTCAGCAGACTGGCCTTCCATGTGGGTACATCTGATGTTTGTCTCATGGTTAGATGGGGGGCGCGGGCCTAGGGGAGGAAGGCCACAGAGCTGAAGCGCTACCTTCCCCACATGATGTCAGGGCACCTGGAGCCGGCAGGACCTGCCCCTGGCGAGGCTGACCACCATTGCCTGCCAGGACAGCGTCCACCCCCAGGCCATGCTCTTTGGGACAAAGTCACCGTGCACAGCCCCCGCTGCAGGAGTGGGAGTTAAAATCCACCTGAGGACAGAGTACCTGCCTCAATTATTCGGAATTCTTCTCCTCCAACCTGTTTATTTATTCTGTCGTTTGTTTATCAGTATGAACCCGTGGATATGGATTTTATACCCTGGGTTATAATTTAATGCTACATTATTTATTTTGTTGCTCAAACTGTCCCAGCTTCGGCCACCGGGAGCTCTTGCAGTTGGCTCCCGTGTCCTTTTAACACACCCTCGCTGTCGGTTCTGGCGTGTTTGGGTGGTGTTTGAACACTTCCTTCCTTTCTGGCGCTACGGGAGGCTCATCTTGGACATTCTCCACTCTGGTTCTAAGAGTCAGCCATTCCTCGCAGGAGCTCCAAGGAGCGTGGCACGTTACCCTCGTCGTACCGAAGAGCAGGCCCCCAGTGATGGCAGAGCCTGCCTGAGCCAGCAGCCGTGGTCGGAGTTCATGTCCAGCCTCTGCCCACGTGCCTTCCCGGGTCACTTACGGCTCTGAACCCGAACGGAATGGGGGCAGCCCTGCTGGGAGGAGAGGCCTGGCCACAATCACCTGTCCTGCCCTTTCTCAGCCCCAGGCCCCAGGACCAGCCCTCTGCCCCCCCAGTCCCAAACCGTCCAACAAGAGGGGATGCAGCAACTCTGCCGACCAGGCGTCCAGCAAGCACCGCACTGCATGTGTCTAAGACGCTCTTCTTTCCCTGTTTACAATCGCAGCGGGTCAGGGGGCAGTCACAGCGGGTTGTCACCGCCCAGGCAAGCCAGAATCTCATGTTATTCCTGGGGCTTCACAGGACACCGCAACCCCTTGCCGTTGCTGACAGTGGACCGTTTTGGGCCCATCTGAGGAAGGAACGTGAGTCCTGGTTGTCTGAAAACCTCCATTGCCACCTTCCGGTAAAATCAAGAAGGCACCCACTTTTCAAAGCTTGCAGAACAGGTTCCAGCTTGGAGGAAATCCCAAAGATAAGAGTGGGGCACGCCTGCAGCATGGCCTATACTCCAGATGGCGCAGGGGACAATGCTGTGCGGAAAAGCACACACTGGGATGGCTCTGTGCGGAAAGGGACTTGGACAAGAAACACTCTGAATGGAAGAAGTTAAGGGAATACCTTACTTTCCCACGCTGTCATGTCTATGTATGTACACAAGTAATATATGATAAATATCTAAGGCTCAATCAAGTTAAAAGAGCTCTTCCAAAATGCACAAATAAAAATTCTAAGTGATAAGGAAACATCATTATCAGAATTTAATAGGTAGCACTTTCTTTTTTTTTTAAGATTTATTTATTTATTTTAGAGAGACAGAGAGAGCAGGTGAGCAGGGGGAGGGGCAGAGGGAGCTAGAATCCTGAAGCAGACTCCCCACCAAGCACGGAGCCCAACACAGGGCTCGATCCCAGGACCCCAAGATCATGACCTGAGCCGAAACCAAGAGTCAGCCGCTTAACCAATCGAGCCACCTAGGCACCCCACTTTTTCTGTTTCTTAACTACGCAAAATAAAAGAGCATCTAACAATCAATGGGTTCAATTTTGATGAAATACGGTAAGTATGTGTCCACGCATGATGTGTGGACTCCTCTGCGTGTGCGTACCTGATTTGGTGCATGTATCTACACACACATCTGTGTTATACACACAGATGACCAGATGTGCGTGCTTGTACCCGCACGTGTGTGGAAACAAGCACTCTCTCTGCGCTGTGTGCACTGTGTGGGGTGTGTATCAGTAATCCTCTGCGGCCTGCAGCACAGGATCCCTGCTGTCCATATGGCAACTGAGACACCTGGCATGAAAGTGCTCTGTCGACCATAAAGCTCTCCCCGCCACCGTGAGGGATGGTCATTATTATTATGGCCCTCCTGCCAGGAACCCCAGCATTCGTGCTTTTGTGAAGCACCGCTCTTTGCCCAGGGGGCCTGCTCTGAAAAAGCAAATGCCAGCATGTGGAGCTAACACCTTAGGGCTGGGCACCTGGCCCCAAGGGCCACTCAGGCTGGGGGCGTCTTGTGCATGTAGGATGTTGAGCAGCAACCCCAGGCTCCTCGGGGATGTCAGAAGCATTCCCTCCAGCTGGGATAACCAAAAAATAATCTCCAAACCTTCCTAAGCATCCCCTGGGAGGCAAAACTGCCCCTGTTAAGAACCACTACCTTAAAGTAAGACGCTTGCTTTTAGTTTTGGTGGTCTCTGGGTGCCCTAAAAAAGCAGTGGAATGCTTTTTGGAGAGAGACAAGAGAAGAGAAAGGATTCAAAAGAGAGGGAGGGGGAAGATTTGCGTCCTTCCAATGAGCAGGGAGGATGAGCTATTCGGGAGGCTCACATATCCCCAAACGGAAAAGGGCTGGCAAAGCAACACTCTCTCAGCACGAAGGCAGTTTTTTTGTGGTGTTCCAAACCGGCCTTTATGATGAATATTTAACACAGTTATGTGCCAAGAGAATGCCACCCTCCCAGGCTGAGGCCACCAAGGCCCTGGTCTGACAGCCATCTGGACCATGCTTTCCCAGCAGGGCATCTGAGAAGCCTCAGGAAGGGGTCCCGAAGCAGATGAGAGTGGGGAGGACCCTCTCAGAGACACCAGGCAATGTCTCTCCAGCAACCACGTCCAATGCCTTTGTGGTATCAGCCTGGCCGGGTGGGCAGCGAGCCTACCACCGCAAGAGTGGGCTGCCAAGAAGGGTCTGGCTGTAGACTGGCTCGGTGAGGACCGACGAAAGGGCTTCTCTGTCTCCTCACCCTCCCTCTGCTCTGGCTCTGGGCCCTCAGAGGATGCCCCTGTCCAAGGGGGTCCTCACCCCAGAGGTTCAGTGTGTCACTCCAGGCAAGGAGAGGGCCCCTGACAGTGCTTGCTTCTCTCCGTGGCCCTGGCTGGCAAGCCCAGCCACAGCCAGGAGCCAAGACAAGAGCAGAAAGAAAGCCCAGGGCGAAGCCGCAGAATCCTGACTTGGATATGGGGACCATTTTGGGGAGAGGCTCCTTCCGGGGGCCTGTGATCCTCCTCCTCCCTCCTGCTCAGAGCTACTTGCCCCAGGTTCTACCACAGCAGCAGTGGGGGAAAACACGAACTTCGGGATCAGACAGATCTGGGTTTGAATCCTAACTCCGCCGCTTATTAGTCTGAGCCCAGTCACTTGGCTTCTCAGAGCCACAGCGGTTAAAGGAATGCCACTGGCCTAGGCCACAGTGAGGATTCACGGAGCCTGTCTGCGAGGTTCTCAGCCCCGTGCCTGACATGTGGTAGGTACTGGAATGATACTGTGATATTCGAGAAAGCTCAGAGTCCCTGTCTCCGGAGGATTCCTGCTGGTCCGTCACAGCCTCAGCTGGCTCTGGGGTCCGTCTTCTCCTCCCTCACCTACCCTGGTGCCCCTGTCATGCGCTGTTCAGCACTCCTCTCCGTGCCAGAGCCCAGCTACTGCCTGGGGGACCCTCCTGCCACAGCTCTTGAGAGGTCTCTGCAGGCCTGGCTGCCCCTCATCCCTGCGTCCACAACCCTGCAGTGCACGGTGGCATGCTCACCAGGCCTGCACGCTCCACCTCACCAAACCCCTGCCCCCCACCCCGAGGCTGGCTCAGCTCCAAACCGCTCCAGAAAGCCTCTTCCCCCCCACCCCCCCGCCAGTCCACAGAGATGGCTGCCTCCTCTAAGCTCCTTCAGCACTGCCCCAAAATTATTCCATGGGCTGAGGCTTGTTTTTGCAGCCAGACCAAATCTTCTAGAATAAGAGTCTGTCTGTCATACTATGCATACACCAGGCACTCACTACTATATGCTGAATACAACTTTCCCTTATGTCTCAAAGCTCTCAAAACAGTTCCCCTTTAAGCTTTAAGGTAAGTGGCCTGGTACGGATGGGTAAACTGAGGCACAGGCAAATAAAGTCCATCAGGGGCCCACCAGCATGTCAGGAGGAGAGAGGAGGGAGCCGGGCCACCACCTGCAGCTGCATGAATATGTATAGCACATCCCCAGGGTAATGCAAAGGAAAAGTGAGAGGCTGGATGCCCTGAGAGTTGCCAGTGAGCAGGGCCTGATCAGATGGTTTGGAGTGTTTCACTAATGGCTTCGGCCCCTCCTCTGGGGTTAGCACAATGGGACCATACATCCCAGGAACCGGATCTCTCCCTGATCCTACCAGGCCAGCCCTGGTCCCGCAAATCAAGATCAGAAATGGTCGTAGGCTGGCTGGCAGGCACTCCAAGGGGACAGCACAGGGACCCCCTTTTTACTGGCTTCATAAAATCCCTCAGGAAATTAGTGTTTCAAGCATCCCAGCCAAATAAAGTTCCCACACAATGGATGGGCTGAGCTGCTGGTCCCCTGGGAGGAGACCTGCTCGGTCACGTATCCGCTCACCTCCATGGGCCGGAACTCTGGTTAGCTGCCCTCCGCACCTGGGAAGTCAGGACCCCCACCGCTCACATACCCCCTGAGACGGCTGTGGGTCTGCACACAACAGCTCCTCAGCACGGTGAGCCTCCTTCCCGCAGAGGAACAGGCCCTGGGGGGGGGGGGGGCGGGTGGAGAAGCTCTGCCTCAACTTCCCCTTCTGTTCCCACATCCATAGGACAAGCCAGCAGTGAGCAGAAGGAGCAGCCTCAAGCAGCCTTCAGGAACCTCTGGAAGACATTTACTCTCCCCACCTACTTTCTGGTAGGTTGTAAGGAGAAGGAAAGTGGAACCAAGCCTATGGAAAGAGCAGTCTCCAAGGCAGGCCCTCAGGGCGCAGTCTTTGGCGAGGATTAAGCGGAGGAGCTCCTGGCCAAGGCTCATGGGTCCCAGGTCATGAGAGCCTGAACTCTTCTCCAATAAAAGTCCTCAATAAAGTTCAGGGAACATGGGGAGGGACGCCAGGGAAGGACTACTAGGCGACAGGCCTCCACATTGGGAACCTCAAGAACTTGGTGGCACTTCCCACGCACTCGCCACCACCCTCCATACAGCTCCAGATCGGAGGGATTGAACAAGACCCTCCTGAACAAATCACATCTCAGTCTGGGCAAGCCTTTGGAAAATGGTTCCAAAAGTATACTTTGCTCTACAGAAAACAATATCTCCTTATATGATTCATCAAAAGACCTCCACTACTTAGTTGCTTAGGATGGTCACATAGCCAACACCCAGGGGTGTGTCCTGAGCGAGGCTGCTACCCTTCCGGCTCCAGGGATGGGGACGCAGCCCGTAAGTCAGACGGGCCGCCAGACTCCCCGCAGTCCACGGGACTGGCTCTCTACCTGGGACCCCGGCCAGGCCTCAAACTCCGAGAATAATTATAATGTGTGCTTTGATGGAAACTGCCTTGTCCACAGCATAGCTTTCGGCCTTATCTGAATCTGATTCCACGGAAGCTAGTTCACAACTGAGAGCTCGGCATATGACAGCAATGCACATTGTCCATGGATGCACAAATTCTGTCTTGTCCTCCACCCTGTGAGACAGCCAATTCTGCTCTCTGTTTGCACCTTCATTTCAAAATTCCTGATTATAAATGTTTCCATTCTTGGGGTTCTCTTTTGAAAGGGTTATCACATTTGCCTGGTTCTCTCATTAATTGGTGAGTAAAGCAAAACCTTTAACACTTGCCCGTTTTTATTTCTGTATGAGAGTCATGATTTTACCTTTTCCTGAAAATTATCTTTTAGCAAACTGAAAGACTCTGGGACTAAATAAGGCCTGGCTCACAGGGTCACACTCCTGGGGTCTGCAGCCCCCAGTCTGGACCCAGGACCCAGGCTCCCAGCACTTGAGGGCTTCCTAAGGCCTCCCCTGCCCCCTGCCCCCTGCCCTGCCCCACCACTCCCATTCTCCACCTGCTAGCTCCAGGGGCTAACCCTGCTCTCCCACTAATGGGATTAGTACTTGGCTTGTGTGGCCTTAGGTTAGGCTAGCAATCTCTGGAGTCTGGGTAGGTGGTCAGGTGCTCTGGGAGTTGGGTGTGTCCGTATTCATAGTCATCCTCCCTCCGTGGTGGAGCCTTTGCTCCTTGAGTCCCAAACCGCATGTTCCTTGAGGGACAGAAGAATTAATATCCAAACAAAGAGGTGGTGAGGGGGGAAACTTTCAGGCAGCCCTCCCCTCCCTGAGGCTCCTTGTAATTGGATCTGATTTCTTGCCCCCCTTTTCTTTACAGCTGCATTGTGGACACAAATCTGCTGCCTTCTCGTTCCCTCTCGGTGGATGCCGGCTCCCTGCCTCTCCCACAGACACCGCTCACTTCCATATTTACCAATCACCTATCAGGGGACGGGCACTGTGCTGTGTGCCCTTGGGGCTCAAAATATAATACATTATATGTTAAAAAAAAAAAAAAAAGAAGATAGAGGAGGGGAAGAATGAAGGGGGGGACATTGGAGGGGGAGACGAACCATGAGAGACTATGGACTCTGAGAAACAAACTGAGGGTTCTAGAGGGGAAGGGCGTGGGGGGGATGGGTTAGCCTGGTGATGGGTATTAAAGAGGGCACGTTCTGCATGGAGCACTGGGTGTTATACGCAAACAATAAATCATGGAACACCACATCAAAAACTAATAATGTAATGTATGGTGATTAACATAACGTAATAAGAAGAAGAAAAAAATAAAATAAAAAAAAAGTATAAGACAAATACCCCGTCTCAGGACCTCACCTTCAGGAGCTTAGACAAAGAAGCACTTATATACACACAGACAAGAGAGCTGTAAGAACAATGAAGGGAGGCAGGTTTTGTCACCCCACTGATTATTTTAAGCTGGTTATTCTTAAGAAACTGCAGACCTGTGAGAAGCTCTGAAAACCCCACTGGAAGCTACCCTTTTGTAGGAGACATTGACAGGTGTAAGGGAACTATCCATTTGTAAGGGTGTCTCCCTAGCCGTACCAGAAGACGGGGATGATTCAAGCTCTGGAAACTCTTAATCAAGGAAGGCAATGATCTAAATCTACATAAGAGCATTTCTGTCCTCAGTGAACACCAAAGGCCCACCTTCAGGGCCTGGGACTCCCCCCCGCCCCCCGCCCCGTCCACGGCAGATTGACAACTAGCTGGCCAGTCTTCCCAGCCTGAGATCAGGTACTTTCTGCAGATGAGGGGTCTCAGGGAGTCCCTGCAACTCCAAGGCCTGTGAGGCCCCAGGCCACACCTGCCTCGGACTCTGAATGCGTCCCAGCCCTGAAGCCACTGTCCCTGGGGTTCCAGCTTGCCAGGGGCTGGCACCGATGCTTGGGGGCACCTCGACACAGGCGTGGGCAGCGGACATCAGCCTCGGCCTGGAGCGGACGGCAGGCCAGCTCAGGCCCGCCTCACAGCTGGGCTGGGGAGCGAGCTGTACGTGCACCCGAAACACCAGGCCCGAGAGAAATCGGCTCTGCTCTAAGACTGGTGGCGCCCCACGCCCCCCACCCCACGCCCCGGGACGCGGGGCCACTCACGATGTTCATGAGGGTGAGGACGTAGTTCTGCACGTGCTCCTTGCCGTGGAAGCGCACCACCGAGTCGTCCACCACCAGGAGCACCTCGATGCTGTAGCTGCCCGCCTTCACGTGCCGCCGCTTCCGCTCCCCATCGCCCAGCTGCTCCGCCACCAGGCCCAGCAGGTTGGGGAGGTCGCCCAGGCCGAAGGCTGCCAACCAGGATGGGGAGAGAGACAGAGGTCAGACCCACAGGAGAGGCTGTGGCTTGGACCCTGCCCACCAGCCCCCTCTGCCCCATCACGTGGGCTCTTTTCCTGCCTCTGGAAGCCAACTTAGCATGAGGGTTCGTTCCACACCACTGAATTCGGAGGCACAAGCCCTTTGCCGGGCACCAGGCCATGGCTGAGTCTCTGAGGCGATGAACAGCAGAGAAGGGGGATCTGGCCGGGAGTCACAAGCCTAGGTCCCAGTTCCCACTCAGCTCTATCTCTCCATGTGCCCTAGCCCAGCCCATTCACCCCTGCAAGCCTCCCCCTCCCCTCCTGTGACTCGGAGATGAACCATCCTTGATCTCTTATCCAGGAGCTGGCTATAAAAATCAAAGGTAGCAGGACGCCTGGGTGGCTCAGTCGGTTAAGTGTCTGCCTTCGGCTCAGGTCATGATCCCAGGGTCCTGGGATCGAGTCCCACATCGGGCTCCCTGCTCCACGGGGAGCCTGCTTCTCCCTCTGCCTCTGTCTCTCTCTCTGTCTCTCATGAATAAATAAATAAAATCTTTAAAAAAAAAAAAAAAATCAAAGGTGGCAGTGGGTGGAAACCTCTCCCTAAAGGGAAAAAATCATGGTGTTACTGCAGTCCTATGCAGAAACCCCTGGAGTATGTCCCCCCCAAATCCCTCCCCATCACTGCCAGCAACCCAATGTCACCATCACCGCTTTGCCTTTTTGGCAAAATGCAAAAATACTTATTTAACTAGGATTCATGAACTTGTATGACGTAATCTAGGAGTTGTCAAACTTTTTCTGTAGAGGACCAGATAGTATTTTTACCTTTGTGAGTCATACAGTGTCTGTCTCGGTGATTCAATTTGGTATACAAGTGGCCATCGACAATATATAAGCAACAAGTATGTCCGTCTCAGTAAAACTTAAAATCCAAAAACACGTGGCAGCCTTAGTTTGCTGACCCCCAATCCAATCGAATCCAATCCAATCCTTATAACTCTCAGGTTCCTGTCCCCAATATACAGGTCAACAAACTGAGGTCCAGAGTAGCTTGTCCAGGTCTGTCCAAATCAAGAGAGCAGGCTTGGAAACATCACCATCGGTGCTGCTCCGGAGAAAGGTAGCCCCCAAAGCAGTTATCAGTCATCTACACCCTAGTCTGAAAAGACTGGAGCAACATTTGTTGGGGCAGTGGAGTTAAGGGTTCCTGAGGACGCTGTGGGAAAAACGAATGAAGGGGAACAAAATTTGCCACCCCAAAATATGTCTCTGTGGCACAAGGATTATTTTAGACTGATTTTTAAGAAATGGCAGACACAGGAAAAGCTCTGGAAATTGCGTAGGAGTGAGCCTTTTGCAAGAGACGCTTTCATGTAGAAGGAAAATCTCCATTTGTAAGGGTGTCTCCCTGTCTGTACCAGGAAAAGGAGGATGACTCTAAATCTCGGGAAATTCTTATCAATAAAGAAGGAAATGACTTAAATCCACATAACCTTTCCCTTGTTTACTGTGCTTTTCTTGGTAACCTCCCATAACTCACTCCTCCTCCCCACCCACCAACATGGTCTTTTGTCTTTAGCTGGAGATGTTAAGGTGGTGGCTTGGACCATTTGAGGGAGTTACTCAGTTTCCCTGGGCCTCTTCCACATATACAGGAGGAATCCATGTAGTTAAACTTCTGTTTGTTTTATTCTTGCTAATCGTTTATTACAGGGTGCCTCAGCCAAGAACCTAGAAGAGTAAAGGGGAAATTATTTTTCCTCCCCCACACTAAGAAAGCAGGATAGGAGCCTGGGGGTCTCTTGAGAAGGCTTCAAGCCTTAACATTTCATGATTTCCCCACCATCCTACCCTGAAGTTCTGATACTTGTACCATTGATTTCTAAGAATATCCAGTTATGTGAGAATCTCCCAAAGAGTGGGACAGGAGCTAAGGACAGGAAAATGCCACCAAAGCATGCCCAGCGTGTATCAAGGGGTGTGGCCGCAGGAGGGGTGCAAACTTATTAGGTGGGTGGATGGTGGGTGTGTGATGAAGGTCCCCTGCCCTTCAGCCCACTGCCTGCCCCAGATGACAGAGAAGGAACCAGAAGGTAATAGTACGATAACTTCAAGGCCTACAGGAAGACTGACTAGGGAAGGCTGCCACACCAGAGCCCCAAACCAGGACTGGGGAGTTGACAGAAGCTTCTGGAGGAGGGGACGTCTAAGCTGGGCCAGACAGGGAACAGGAGACAACCTGCTGGAACACGGGGAACAGAGGGTCCCGAGCAGAGGGAAGTACACCGGCAAAATCCACTGTGAGCAAGTGTAGGGTGACACCAGCCACAGTGTGGGTGACCCTCATGGAGGATTCCACGGGTACCTCAGCAGAGACCCAAGTTCTGCCTCTCAGCTCTATCGACATGGATACTTCAGGAACTAAAATCTGAGGACAGGGCAACAAGGAACCATGGGACTCTGCTACTGTCTCTTTTTATCATCCCTTCAGTTAGTGGCCTGCAAGCACCAAGGAAGGAAAGCACTAGACTAAAGGGTTGGAAAAACGTGTGCCCACTGGCCCACTTGGGAAAGCAGAAACGTGTGGCCAGCCCTCTGAGTGATGCACAGGCTGGTGACCGTGGCTCAGGCCACTGTCACCCTCGCTCAACCTGGCGCCCGAGCCCAATGGTGAGTACAGCAGCCCAGAGACAAATGCCTGGGAGAGAGGAGGGAGAAGCCCCAGGAGGGGAGGAGAGGGGGCAAGCATTCTCTCCATGGAGCAGGGAGACTAAATGACAGTCACTCCCAACACATGAGCAGGGCCCGAAGGTTTACCAACTGCAAGTGAAATGTGCAGCTTGACCCCTTAGAGCTCTCCCAGCCAGGTCTGTCAAAGGGAGGCTCAGAGAGGTTGCCTGACTCATCCCAGGTCACACAGCAGGTTAATGGCCAAAGCCCAGAATACAAACCCAGGGCTCCCTCCCAGGGCCCACCCAGATTTTCCTCTCGGCAAAAAGAACGAGGGGCCGTAGGGAGGGCCTGCTGACATCACCACCACAGGCCCTGGAGAGGTGCCACCCACACCCTCTTGCATCTCTCATCCTTTGGGCCAGACATAGGTAACCTTCCGAGTGGGGAGGGTGGGGGCAGCAGGCCCCTGGGAGCCTTTCCAAGAGCCCACCCAAGAAGCCCCATGAGAATGCACAATGGTGCAGCTGCTTTGACAAGCAGTTTGGCAGTCGCCCAAAAAGTTAAATACAGTGTTACCACAGGACCCAGCAATTCCACTCCGAGTCCTATACCCAAAAGAATTGAAAACATACGTCCACACAAAACCTCATACACGAACGTTCATGGCGGCGTTATCATCATAACCAGAAAATGGAAACAACCCAAATGTCCATCAACAGATGAAGAGATAAACAAAATGTGGTCTGTTCATGCAACTGGAATATCACCCTGCCGTGCACAGGAATGAGGGACTGACACGTGCTACACACGGATGGACCTCACAGGCTAAGCGACAGAAGCCAGTCACAAAAGGCCACATGTTGCGTGATTCCCTTTACACGAGATGTCCAGAACAGGCACAAAGAGAGAAGGTGGATGAGTGGCTGCCCGGGGGTTGGGGCGAGGGGAAAGGGGAGAGGTCATTAATTCATGGGTACAGGGCTCTTTATGGGAGTGACAGAAATGTTCTGGAATCAGATAGTGGTGATGGTTGCACAACATTGTAAACACAGTAAAAACCCACTGAACTGTATACTTGGAAATCATTAAAATGGTGGATTCTATCTCAAGTTAAAATAAGCAGCAGCCCAGAGCCCAGCCTGGCTGGCTGCCCCTGAAGGGACAAGCTGCCCTCACGTCCGACGGCCCTGGCCCCCAGCCAGAGAGCTGGAACTCTGGCCACAGGGGCATATGGCCCCGTGGCATCCCGTTCCCTCCACAGGTGGGGACCATAGGGTGGGAAGGGGTTATAGAGAGCAGGGCCGTGGGGTGAGGAGAGAGAGGGCAGCATTCAGAGCATGGCAGTGTCCAGGGCACAGCCCCTGAGGCCAAGCAGTGTCCACAGGGCAGTCCCTGAGGGGCTGGGAGGGGGCCAGCCACACCTGGAGGTCCAGCCAGGGGAACTTCTACCTCCAGACTCCAAAGTGTAGTGTGTTACGTATGAGTGGGTGAGTGTGGGAGGTGTGTGAGTGTGCGTGTGTGTGTTACACATGAGTGGGTGAGTCTGTGGGTACATGCATGTCCTCTTCAGGAAGCAGTCGTCAAGACCATACCCTGAGTGCCAGGAAGAGTCCCCTCCACCACCAAATTCATCGGTGCATGTCAGATACTTCTACCATGGAGCCCTGGGGGCTGAAGCCCCTCCACAGGCCACAGCTCAGCTAGAAAATCAATCTGATGGGTCTTCTGATGCCTCCTCTCCTTCCTTGACGAAAGCCATACCCTGTGGGGGAGCGGAGCTCATGTGAAGGAACAAAGATCATGAAGACATGATATCTGTCCTCTAGGAAGGCCCCCAGCCTATCTGGGACAAGAAACAGTCCCAGGAGAAATCCAGAGGGCTTAGGGATCCAGGAGAGGGGACCCCTGAGCTGGGCTGACACTTGGGCAGCATGGGGCATGGGGGTAGACAGAGATGGAGGAAGGTGCTCAGGCTGAGGCAGATTGCTCAAAAGCCCATTTATTGGCAGCTAAGCAGGCTCTGACTGCCTGGCCTCGGCCTCTGAGGCATTTCTTTGGGTGCTAAAAGGTAAACCCACAGACGTGAGGTGAAACCTTTCGACTTAATCGAGAATGATAAATGAAGACAGGCACACGCAGAAATGCTAATATACTCTCTGGGCTCAGACACACCAGTGGTCTTAAAATAACAGTGTCACAGGTTTCCAAGAAAGCCTTCCACTGCCGCTAGTCTAAGGAGGGACACAGGTGGGCCCAGGGCATGGCATCACCCACAGGCCCAGGACTCCCCTGATGACGGGGAGCCCCACCAGCCTTCCTGGGCCTGAGTGCCAACCCTGTTGAGCTCAGCGGTCTGGGCTTCCCAGCCACTGACCATGATGGTAAGCAATGTGGTTGGTTCCAGGCCCACGGCTGTGGGTCTCCCCAAAAGGGGAGATTTATGGTCTTTTGTTCAGAACTGGCTTCAGATAAAATGGAGCCCAATGAAACTTGTCTTTCTTCCCAGCCACAGTGGAGGGCATGGTGCTGTCCCAGGCTGCCCCTGAAATCTACCCCAGCCCCCCACCCCCACCCCAGGCCTGCAGAGCCCTCCACCACCCAGCTCGGCCTCTCCTGTGAGCCACACTGGGAGGGCAGCCAGAGCTTCAAAGGAGGCATTGTATGTGGGGACAACTGGTTTCCAGCATTCCTTCCCGCTCTGCCCCACCCCACCAGGGCCCTGGCAGGAGGGTGCGGTCCATTCACGGCCAGATTCCACCCAAGGCCTCCTCATGTCCTCTTGGCCAAAGGGGCTTCATGACAAAGCTAAGTTGGACAGTGCATCTGGCCATGGGCCTGGGACCAGCACACGCTGCATCCCTCACGTCGGTCACAAAAGCATGGGTCCCGAGTACGTGCGGGCTGCCGAGCAGATCGCCGGGCTGCTCTCAGGGGCTCTCGCCCTAACCTGGCAGTAGTTACCCTAATAACAATACTGGAATAAGAGCAATCATTTATCAAACGCCCACTATGTGCCAAGCTCCACGCTGGGATTTTTATATACACTATTGCGAATACACGCAACCTGAGAGAGCCACAATCACCCCCACTTTACAGATTAGAAAATGAGGTTCAGAGATGTTAAGCAACTTGGTTAGGTTAGCTGACAGTGCTGGATGTAGGATTAAAAATAGTCTGTTGGACACAAAGCTGACCCCGATGCCCTGATACCTGGCAGTCCCCTCTACAAGTGCCCTAAGACCTTCCTTCCTGTGGCTCCCAAGGGCTGAGTTGATTTTCAGGGGGGAAGAGCCAACTGCAGCCATTGCACCTTCCGCTAGGCAGGGAAGTCACCTTCCGAAGCGACGTAGAGCCACACAGAGACCTCTGGAGTCCCTAGGGCCACAGTTCAGGGGGCTCGAGTCGCTCACCTGGCCCCCCGACTCCAGCCAGCTGTAGTAGCCCCTAAAACCCACTGGGGTTTCTCTGCTGGTATACGTGCTCCAGCCCCACTTTACAGATGAGAAGACTGAGGCCAGGGCTCAAGAGGTTAAGGTCAGAAGTGACCTAAAAACACCGCAGGTCCAGGCAGAGGTGGAGCTCAGGGACCTGCCCAGTGCCTACCTTCATTGTGAAGGTCCCCGCCGGGCTGGGCCCCCTCCTGCCGGACGGCCTCCCGCCGGTACAGCACGTGCGTCCTCCCGCGGGCCTCCTGCTTCTGCTGCCCCCACTCCAGGGGCTCTATGAAGTAGTCGCTGCTGTCCGTGCGGATGAGGCCCGCCTGAACCAGGCCCGCAGCAAGCCGAAGGAGCAAAGGGGGAGAGAGAAGAAGTGTGAATACACAGCACAGAACAGGCGAGCATTTGTGAATGCAAATGTGTGTGACTACCCGCGTGCGGACCCTTCCTCGGGGGCAGGGAGGTGGGAACGGGTGGGAGGACGCTGAGCAAGGGGGGGGCCATGCCCATTTAAAGCAAAGCAGATCCACTTTTCCTGTGCTGTGCACTCATGGGGTTCCACATAACATTTCATTTAAACAAAGGGTTCCAGCACTTCGAGGGGGGAGGGGGACACTGGAAAGGCTTTGCCATAAATACACCCCCCTTCCCCCCCCCCCCCACAGAGCACAGAATTCCAACCCCAAAGCACCATCCTGAAGATCTGCCTTTACCTACAGGGCAGACAAGGGGGGGAAATGCCCACTGGTAAAGGCTAATTATCCCTCACATGGGTGCTGGTTCCCCACTCCAATACAAAGGGCTATTATTGCAGATTTAAAGCATGTGTGCGTCTACACCCGGGACAGCAGCTAACGTTCGCTGACAACGAAAGAGCCAGAGTAGGGCACAGGAATACGTGCTCTGTTTTTAATCTAATTTTTCCCCTGCATCAAAATATGTCTGTAAAAATAATCAGGTGTTGGCCTTGGAAATAAAAACATTAAAAATATAACCTTGGCCAAGGCCGGCAAGTGTGTTATTAGCCCCCAGTGGAGGCAATAATCACAGGGGCCAACGAGACACACAACTCGATGTGTTGAGCTGCGCAAGCTCACACCCTCCCCCCACCGGCACCAGGCCTAGAAAGCAGTCAGACCAGCCCACCCACCACAGGGCCTGGAAAATAGTAGGCAGTCCTGAAGAAATATATATTTGTTGAATTCCTTCACTCATTCAACAAGTACCTACTGAGTGCCTACTGAATACCAGCACCGCTCCAGACACTGGGAATGCAGCTGTGAACACCAGGCAGCGCGTGAAGGAACCATTCTTACCAATCTATCAGACCTTCTCCACTTGAATAGGAGCCCCCTCCTTTTAAAGCAGCCATGACTTTACGCAACCAAACACCACCAGTTTCCCCACCACAGCCCGTTCTGAGACGAGGTCCTCTAAGACCTACTGAGCACGTGAGTCGGCCGCCACCAATCCTCTTCCCGCCAAAGCTACTGCAACTCCTCAAATTCTGGCATTGCCTGCCCCATATGGCCACCAGATCTCAGGGCCTCACACGAGGGATGCAGGCTCTGGAATGATCCGCACAGCATCGGGCTGGGCTGCAAGGCCCTGCTGTCCAGTTCACCCCTCCTGTCCACAATCGTGGACCTTTCAAGATTGCCATGCCTACCTCAGTCTGAAGCTTCAATACCTCAACTACCTCCCTACTCAGGGGAGGTCTTCACTTTTGTTTGGATGCCTCTAGCAACAGAGAGCTCCCTCCCTCAAGATCTAACCTATTCTGTGCAGGGACACTGGTCAGGTTTTAGTGAGCTGAAATACACTTCCCTACAACTCTCCTCTTTGTGAACAGTCCTCTTATCACTGCTAGTAACAACGCTATCTGCCACTTATATTTACATATATTATTTCATCTTTACAACAGCCTTATAAGATAAATGCAAATACTAGACCCATTTCACAGATAAGGAAACAGGCTCCGAATGGTTAAGAAACTTGCCCAGTCACCCAGCAAGTAAGTGACAGCACAGGCCTCTCCCCAGGGAAGAGTTAGCAAACCCCTATTTCCCTATCCTGGTTAACTGGGGAGGGCAAAGACCCAAGCCCTGTAATATACAACCTGGGAAATCAGTTTCAAACCTCTTTGTGACTGTGGATTCCCCCTTGATCCCACTGGGGGTCAAGGACAGAACTTGCCAGCAATGTTCCTGGTCCATTTTGGGCATTGCGTCTGGCCTTGATAGGCAGTTCTTGTCCAGGCTGGGGTGTCCCCTCAGCCTCTGAGGCCCTCCTCCTGGAGAGGGGATGGGTGGGCAAGGTCAGCCACCAGATCAGGAGGTAGACTGGGCAGGTCCCTCCCCCATGGCCCTCGGATTCCCCATCTGCACCGTGAGAGGGTTGGCGGACTATCTCCAGCTCTGCCCTGCCAGGAAACCAGGCACCACTTGGGGCAGACAGACTGGCAACGGGAACGTTCTGGCTCTCTGCCTCCCTGCCAAATTACTCCCGTCTCTCAATTTATGAGATGTTTATATTTCTGAAAAGTGGTGGCTAATTTTAAAGAACTCAAATCAAATCAAATTTCTGTATAAGACATCAAGAAAAGGCAGAACATAAGTTCCTGGAAAATAAATGTTGGCCCTATCTGCTTTCCCCCGGACCTTCTTCTCGTGGAAACAGCAACTCAGTGGAGATAGATATTAGAAAGGTTCTTCGTGCAACACAAACAACAGCAAACAGCTCCTTATATCCAGTTGAGCCACATACTGTGCAGGTCCTCAGGCCATTTCTCCAAATGGACTCTCTCCAAGGCGCAGGCCTGGCCACCAGCAGCCTGGCTCCGGACCCCTTTCCTACGGCTGCTACTGAGGGGCCTTTCCTGGGAGATGAGTGGCTGAGGGGGACCTGTTTGACATCTCCAATATGGCCGGTGACATCATGTCAGTTGCAAAGGTAATGCCTTCTGCCGTGTCTTCATCCAGAGGCCTCCAGGCCATACTATCCCAGATTTTTCAGCCCAGCTTCCCTGCAGGAAAAGCCCCCAGGTCCAGAGGGTAAGTCCGGGGCGCCTGAAGGAGACGGGGCCATGTGGTGATGGGGGAGGTAGGCACTGGCTTATCCTTGTCTCCTGCCGTAGGTCATAACTGAGCAAGTTCAGCAGATCACTGGTAGCTGTCTGCCATCAGGATGAGGTCCCTCATATCTCAGCAGATAACTGAAGCCACGTTATTTTAGAATTAGTATGTATGTGTACATGTGTATATTTAAATGTGTTTATTCTGAAGTTGCACATACTTGCACATAAACTGTGAGGCAAGGGTAGAATAAGCCAACACTTCTCTTGGAAGATACCCCCAAAGACTGAAATATGTGTCCGTGGGGGTGCCGAAGTCTGGGCTGAGACAGGAAAGGACTCCGTCTGTGCGAGGTCAAGTGCAGAGACAGACAGCAGGGACAGAGCCTGGGGTCCAGGCACAGGTGGGTGGCTGAGTGCTGAGAGAACAGCCACACGCCCTCCTTCTAGCAAAGCGTAATCCAGAGGCCCCTTGCTGTGCCCTCAGATTCATTAACCTTTGCAGAATGCCCAGGAGGACCTATTTCAAGATGGCAGCTCCAGGGAAGCCAGGTGAAGGGTAAGCCAGGTCCCCTCCTTCTTCTCCTTCCAAGATGAGCTTATGTGGGGCCTCCCCAGAGGAAAAAGAAGTAGAGCAGGCCTCCAACCCAACCAACCATCCCGCCACCTCCCAAGGAGAGCACATTCTTGGGCCCAAACTTGTTCTGGAAATTCCATTACCAAGGTTTTACTGCCACCTGTGCTGTCTCAGGTTCTAGGCTTCCAGCAAATCCAGCTTAAAACCGTTCCATTGTAGGAAATGAAAGAAAGCCGAGCAAGGGGAGGCTGGGGTGATGCACACAACTGGGATTGGCAAGAGAACCTGAAATGGCTTCCCTCGGGTCCACCCCCAGCCCAGCCACCTGCTTCTAGCCCTGGCCTAGACGGCGTCTCTGGCTGGAACTCAGAGACCCCCACTGCAGGTGTCCGCTTCCCTCCCACCACCGTTCTGCTCACCCAACCGCAACACTCTGGCTCCAGCTGTTACCAAGCGTCATCAAGACTGCCAGTGCATGACCTCACTGCTTCATCACTGTCCATACCCCCCCACCACCACCACCCACCCCCGCCAAGTCCTCACCTCCCTTCCTACCAACTTGGACTTCTCAGTCTAGATGCATAAGAATTCTGTGAATACCCACAGCTCTGTCCCTGCCTTTCCCTCCTTCCCACTGTCCCAGAAAAGCCTCCGCCCTGGTTCAACCCACCCAGTCACCCTCTCCAGGTTTGCATACCAATGCAGAGCTGGTCTCACTTGGAATCAGCGGCCCCAACTCTCATGTGAGCACGATGCTGGCTGGTGATTCTGCTGCATCTCCCTGTTACGTCTGCATCCCAGCTCTCCCGATGGCTGAGACTCCTAACACTGTCCCCGCCTCCTCCTCTCTTGTTTTCAAGGAGAAAACAGGCACGATCAGGCAGGCTCTCCCCTGCCCTGCCACCATCCTATGAACTCCCCCCGCTGTGCCCGTCCTCACCTCCCGCTCCCCTCCCTCTCCCCCTCCAGAACTCAGCTCCTGTAATTAGTGCCCTTCCTTCCGGCATCACCACGCTCACCCTCTCTTCAATCATTCTTGCTGGCACGCTCATGCCCTCAGGGATCCCCCATCTGGGAAACTACCCCACCCCAGCCCTGGCAGGCTACTGCCAGAGTCTCTGCCCCCCTCCACACTGGACACGGCCAGAGGCAAGGTAAAGTGATGCAGCCACCCTGGACAACAGTCTAGCAGCTCCACAAAATACTAAACGGTGACCATAGGACCCCACAATTCCACTTCTTGGTACACGCCCCAGAGAAATGACGACCAATGTCCACACAAAAACTTGCACATGGACGCTCACTGCAGCCCTACTCCCGGTGACCAAGAAGGAGAAACCACCCAAATGCCCACCAACAGATGAATGGAGGAATAAAAAAAACCAAAACGAAGAACTGATGCATGCTAAAACACACATGAATCTCGAAAACATCCTGCCAAGTGAAAGAAGCCAGTCACAAAAGGCCATATAGGATACAATCCCATCCATAGGAAATATCCAGAATAGAGAAGTCTATAGACACAGAAAGATGAGTGGTTGCCAAGGGCTGGGGTAATGGATTGGGGGGGCCGGGGGGGGGGCGGTGCACAAAAGGGCACAGGGCTTCTTTCTGAGATAGTGAAAATATCCTCAAATTGAATGTGGTGATAATTACCCAACTCTACGCATATCACAAAAATTCACCACACTGCACACTAAATTAGGTGAACTGCGTGCTACGTGAACTGTATCTCAATAAAGCTGTTTAAAAAAAAAGCATGACACACACGTACGGAAATGAGAGATGACCCACATGCGTGCAAACAGGGTCACGCGCGCACGGCGAGGCCACACGACGCGACGGCGCCCGCACGCGTGCCGGCCGACAGCAGACACGTAGGCACGGAGACAACACGCGCGCGCTCAGATGGCACTCGTGCACGAGCCGCGCGGGCCGCCCGTGACCGCGGAAGCGTGAGTCAGCACGGCTGGGACGAAGGCCCGCGGACGCTGCGATGCCGTGTAATTCGAACCTGCTGTGGAAGCCCCAGGCCGCGGGAGCTCGGCGGCACGCTGCGCCGCCAAGGCCTGGGCCCCCGCCAAGGCAAGTCTGAAAGCCGATTCTTCCCGAGCAGCCGCTCCGGGGACAGGCGGGAGGAAGGAGCCCCGGAGGCTGCGGAGAGCTGCCCGGCTCGTCCTCAGCTGGCGTGCCCTGCCCTGCCCGCCCCACACGGGCCGAAGGAGAACTCCCAGAACAGGCCGGAGTCTCGGAAGAAGCCCCGACCGCCCCCACCAGCTGGAGGTAGTTAGTTATCTGGGACGACGGCTGCCCGCCCCCTTCCCAGGGCCATGACCTCTGCAGGCCCCACACCCTGGGAGGTGCCGGGTGAAAGGCTTCCCAGTGCATCTGCAGCACGAATCCCTCTCGGGGGAGAAGCGCCGTGGTAGGTATGGTGGGTAAATGCAGCGAGCCGCGAGCCAGCATCCCTGGGTGCTGTCACTCTCGCACCCTGTCATCCTGGACAAGTTACTCCGACATCCCTGTGTCTCCGGATTATACCGGCACCCATCCTTGGGCCTGCTCTGAGGAATGTGCACAGAGCGGCTAGAATGGTCCAGGCACACAGCGAGGACGGTGCCAGTGTTCCCATTTGCTGCCAGGATTACCATCACCCTCGTTCACGGTGTGCCTGGGAGTCCCCGTGGCTCAGGAAGGGAGCCTATGGCTTCAGTGCTGGGAGCAGCATCCTAGAACCCCAGGGTGGTGAGCCTCTAACTCCTGGTTCCACCGAGACCTGGCTTTGCCTCGCTCAGATCCCTGCCCGTACACGGGAAGAGATCCCTGAGGGAAAAGATACCATGGGTTGAGGATCCTTAAGGGAGAAAGTGCTTGCCAAGAAGAAGAGGCTGCACCAGGTCAGGGTAATTTTAAAGATGACAAAGGACACACCAAAGGTTGGTGGGAACGCACCCAGCTGCTAGGGAGCTCTGGGGGGCAAAACTGTAGCAACTTCCTTCTCTTTAAGCTTTGAGGTGTTTTCTGACTTTCCTACGATTGCCCATCTGAAAAGGAAAGTCGATTCTGCACAGAATGCCCGCCTACTGCAATGAGCGAGGCATCATTATTTTAAGAGGCGTTTTAAACAAAGGTTAAAAAAAGGAAGCCAACCCCATGAAGCCCTCCTTTTCTGTCCCCCAACTGCCCAGCAAGTGGTGTAGAGGCTGCACCTGGGAGCAGGCCCTCCCCAAGCCTCAGAGTCCCCATGTGAAACCAAAGGGTTACTGGCAGGATGGACTGAAGTCGTGACGCACAAAGGCCCTTCCCGAGGCACGGCCCACGGCAGGGCGGCAGGCTCTTCCGTTCCGTCCTTCTCTGGCCTGGCTCTCCCGGCACCCCCGACCTGACCCCAACTTTTCCATCAAACAGTAGACTTTTCCAGGAGGCCACAGCAGTGGGTGTCACCGCCAGATGCCCATTCAGATCGCCAGGGGCATTTGCAGAATTACTGGCGCCAAGCCCACACCCCAGACCAACGGATCAAATCTCAGCAGGTGCGGCCCGGGCATCAAGAGGTTCTCCGAGCCGCCCAGATGATTCTCCTGTGCCGCCGGGGCTGGGAACCACTGATCTAGACTCCGGAAGCTTCTCGACAATGGAATGTTGAAGGGTCATCGGAGTTCCACAGAGTAGTATCAGCTGCCGTCGTTCGACCAGAATCTGTTTGTCGTAATGCAGGAAATGGGCAAGACAGAGAGGGAAGGACAGGACAATGAGAACGGGCCCTGAACGAGGGGGGAGGGTGCTGGGCAGGCTGCATTTCTGCATTTCTCTTATGTCGAGAGCCTGTCCCTGGGCGGGGCCTGACCAAGGACGGTCCACACCGCATCTACTTGTGCCTTAGGCACCGTCTGAGAACCTAACCACCTCCTTCCCTCCAGGGGTGACTCCACTGGGAATGAAGGATAATTCACCAACACTGTCCTGAGCTGGGTGAGTCGGGGAGGGGCTGTGATCTGCTGGGTGGCCGGTGGCAAGTCAGTGATGTCACGGCCACCCAAGCTGGGCAGTCCACGGTGCGGAGGGTGAGAACAAATAGTAGCGGTGCCTCTACGATGATGATGAAGGGGATGATTGATTCTGTCCTCTGGCACCGTGGAGAGCAGTTGCTTAGGTCTTCAAAAGCTTGGTAAATATTTTTAAAGGAAGGGTGCTCACTTTTCATGACCCCGCCCCCCAGCAGTAGAGGTCCCAGCCCAGGGCAGGGCAGGGCCTCACACCTACAGGTGCTCAGAGACTCCCCTTCTGCAGCAAACCCCCACCCTGGAGCCCAGCCAGAGTTCAGGGCAGAGCTTGCCAGGCTAGCAGCCACCCCCACTTTCCATTCCCTGTGCCCAGGAGCCACGTGGCTCTGAAGTGTCCCCCTCTATCACCACCATGGCCCGCCAAGCTCGGGCTGGGAGCACTACTTGGCCCCCTGCTTGGCCCTGAGTCTTGGCGGTAGCAGTAGCTTCGGGACAAGGAGACAGGAAGCAGCTTTCAAATGCCAGGAGGCAGTGTGGCTGCCAGGCCCTGAGCTGAGGAGGGGCTCCCTGCACCGTGGCCCTGCAGTCGGAGCCCCACAGCTCAGAAGCAAGGCAGCTGATCATGGGGTGGCTCCGGGAAGAGGTGGGCCAGTCCCGCCCAGAACTGAGGGCCAGCCCCCCCGCAGGTCACTTGTCCCAGCCAGACCTCCCCTCTCATCCATCTGACATCACCCTGGCCCAGAGGGGTGCCGACTTGGTTTTAAGCCATGCATCCCCCACATGAGGTCATGTAAAATGTTTACCACCGAGTCTGACATACAGCAGGTCCGCAGCGAGTGATAAACGAGGGATGTGGTGGTGGCAGGGAAGGTTCCCTATGCAAGGCGGATAAGCATGGGGGAATGGAAGGAGGAGTGGGCCTAGTCACTGGGATTCCCGTGCAGGGCCCAGCGCCAGCCCACGAGGGGCCCCTGACCACACATGCACTCTGGGCATCACTGCCCTCAGTGGAGAGGAATCCAGATTAGCTGGGGCAGGTTGCTGTCCTTAACTCCTGACCTCGGCTTGGCACCATGAACATGTTTTCCAGATTTCTCAGAACTCTGACACGTCACCAAACCTTGTCTGTGCTAAACCCTGTCAATTAACTAGCAACGCAAATGCTCACATCCCAGTGGCTTGGGCCACTCAGCAGGTACCCGAGTCCATACACCTCTGCAATTGTGCTTCTCCTAAAGCTCTGTCTGCTACGGTTCCTCTAGTCATTCACTCATTCATGGGCTACATACTGAGCAGGCCCCGTTCTAGGTGCTGGGGACATAGCCACAAACCCCTCCTCACCTTGAGCCAGCGTTCTACGGAGCGGTGAGACAGGCAATCAATAAGTAAAACCATGGCATACCAAATGGAAGGAGCCGTGGGGAAAACTTAAGCAGAGGAGAGAAGTGGGATCTGAAATTTTAAAGAATGGAGTCAGGGAAGAGGTTACTCAAGGTGACATTTGAGCAAAAGCCTGAGGGAGATGAGGGGACAGCATCTGGGGAGGACGGCTCCGAAGGAGGGCAGTCAGGGGAGCACTGAGGGAAGGGGCAGAGGAGGTCCCAGCAGGACAGGGAGGAGGGACCACAGCCCCAGCCTGCTTGGCTCCCCCCACAGGAGCATCACGGAAGGGCTGGGAATGAACAAGACTGCCCTGGCTGCCCCTGGTGATGGATGACAGGGGCATGGATAGAGGCAGGGAGATAGGTTAGGGAGGCCACAACCGTCACCCCAGAGAGCGTGGTGTCTGGACCACCCCCTGACTTGTTTTTCCTGTCAAGCCCTGTTTGTTTCCCTTTTGGAATTATTTACACTAAAAATCCACCCCCCTTCCCCCACTGCAGCCGCATGGGCCCTGTTCCACACCTGGAACCACATGTGTTCACGCGGCCCTCCGCACCTTCGTGGCTGCCGTGAGCTCTGCCAGGAATGCCCCTCCAGCCGAGCTCAGATGTCACCCCATCATTGCTCCCTCCTCCGTGCCCTCAGTGGCTTGTGGCTGTGCTCTGTCCCCATCCAGGGGATATTCCTGTCTATTCCTCTTTGAAATGTGAGCTTCAGGAGCACGAGTACTGAGCCACACCAGGGGGCCAACTTTGGAACAAAACCCCCTTCAATAAGCATCGTTGGGGCCAAGCCTCCTTAACGAACTCCCTTGGGCATTATGGCCCTTCATGAGAGATCTGCTCCCCCAGACAATGTGGCCACGGCTGAGGGGACAGCATGTTTTACCTAGAGCCTCCCCACCTAGGGACGATGAATTATGAGGTGACAAAGCACCAAGCACTCAACACACCCAGGCCGGTGGCCTGTCAGGCTACAGAACACAAGGCCTCTTTGGGCTGGAGGAGCTTGTTCAGAGTGTGGGCTCCTGCCAGCCTCTAGGGGCGGAAACGAACCTCTGCTGTGGGGCGGGGGGGCTGGGGGGTAAGGGCATTTTCTGGACAGATCAGAGGTATAAATATTTGGTTGGCTTAAAAGCAAAGGCTGACAAAAGGCTTCAGGCAACCCGCTGGGAACAGGGTTTGCATTCAGACCAACTGTGTCTGGACAAACGCTTCCACCTTCAAACATTTCTCTGAAAGGGGCCTGTTCTACCCGCCCCTTGGCCGTGTTAGGGAAAGCAGAAGAAAAGGAGACTGCAGGGTGTCTGATAACCCTCTGACAAGTAATGTGGGCGAAACAGCAACCCACTGCCCTCCCGAATTTTGAAAATGGATAAACCAGTGGCAATGCTGACTTAGGGCCGAGAAACACCAGAAGGTTTTGTTCCATCTTCAGATCCTAACTGGGCAGCTGACACCGTGTTTTCTTAGTCGGCTTCCCAGTTTTCAGGGAAACAAGGACATGCAGAAGTTGAGCATCCTGCCCTCGCAGTGGGATCCAGGCCCGAGGACTTGCCAGGACATGTCCCAGCAGGCAACCGCCGGGCCGATCGCTTCAGCATTTAGGCTCTGAAGCCGTTGCCATGGCTGCTGCATCTCTGGCCGGCACAGGGCTTACGACCTGAGTCACTGTCAACATTTACTCGGTCCTTGTCCACTGACTCGGGAGAGGCTGAGTGGGATCGTAGGGGAGCACTGGACGGGGAGTCAGGGGTCCTGACAGTTGCTCTGTGACCCTGGGTGAGTCTCTTCCCCTCCCTGAGCCTCAGCTTTCCTCGTCTGGAAAACTTAAGAGGGGACCAAGAGGCCCTGAAAGCCTCCTCCGGACACAGCTGTCTGCACTCAGGCCAAAGTCAGGGTCATCTGGGCAAATGACGCTGAGCTGAACTCATCACTGGAGGTTTTCATAACACAAGGATTATTTGTGCTAACAGGAAGCTCGGCTGCCAGAGCTGAGGCAGCCTGCAAAGATTACTGTTACTGTCGTCCAAGTCATCGCTGTTGTTTCTCAGGCTCTGAAGGCAGGGCAAGGCCTACCTGCTGAAAATGGAATGCCAGCCCTGGCAGATGGCTTGGAAACGTCCCACGGCACAAATGCCCTGGGTCCCCTCCAAAAGGCCCCCGCCCCCGGGCCTCTGCCCCTCTGAGTATGGGAGACAGAGGGAAGGCAAGCACGGCCCCCACCACACTCAGCGGCCCAGAGGCCGCCCTCCCTCCAGCCAGCCTGAGGATGCCAGGGCAGGAAAATAAAACCAGCCCCCAGACCAGCCCTCACTGGCTCTGCTCAGAAGGAGCAGCAGTGAGGTGATGTCTGGCTTTTATTCCATATCATAAGTAAGTTATTAATCCTGGGCAGACAGCACGGCCCAGCCGTGGGGAGACTAGGGAGGTGAAACTCTGCAAGACCAGACCACCTTGAGGACCAGAAAACTACCCAGGACCCAGACCCTGCACGTCCGCTCAGACAGAGAGAGGCCCTGATGGGACAGGGCCTTCTGGGAAGCAAGAAGAGCACCGGAACAGGTGACCAGAGGTCTGGAAACAAACCTACTGTGGATCCTGCCTCAGATTCCATATTTATTCCAAGAGATCAGTGACCATGATAAAGCTACTATTTATTGCTCCGGGCACTGTGGCAGCACGCTGGGTTTCTAATGAATAAAACTACAAGGCAGGACCCCCACTCTACAGATGTGGAAACTGAGGCTCAGAGGGGTCAAGTGACTTGCCCGGAGTCATGTGGGAGAACGCCTGCAAAGCTGGCTGCAGTCCTCCTGGCCCTGTCCACACGCCTCTTTGCAGGGAGACTCCGCCGTCCCCTGCCCTCCAGAGGTGGCATCCATTCCCCTGCTCTCGGAAAATCTAGTCTGGCCTGGTGGCTCACTTTGACCCACAGAATGCACCGAAGCAACGTCAGGCAACTTGCCAGACTAGGCCTGAAGAGGTCCTGCCGCTTCTGCCCACACTCTCCTGGAGCGTCCCCTGACACAGCCGTGCAAGAGACCTGTCCTGCCCACCGGACGGAGAGAGCGGGGCTGCCTGACCAGCGCTGACGCCGGATGTGGGAATGAGGCCCGCTCGGGCCTGCCAGGCCAGCCCACCCTCCAGCTGCGTGCAGCCACGGGAGCCCGGGAGCAAGCAGCAGAGGAAGTGCCCGGCCAACCTACAGTGGTGAGGAAGAATGTGCGGTCACAGTAAGCAGATCCATTTTAGGCCAGTGTGTCACACAGCTGTGGGTAACTGGTCCAGCCCCTCGGTTTCCCCACGGTTTCCCCACGAGGTATTCCCCTCGGTTTCCCCCCAGCAACACCCGGGCTGCCCGCCTCCTGGGATGTGGCTGAGGTCCAGGCACCCCCATGCTGACCACTGCCTCCACCCCCGCGGCCCCCAGACCCTCATGGCCCGCACCCAGGAAGGGCCACTTCCCAGCTGGAGACCCGCAGTCAGCCTGGTGAGGCGTTCCCTCTCCCTCCAAAGAGACAATTTCCTGTTTTCACTCCACAAACATCAATTCTAAAGAGCAGACCCAGGGTTTTCCCCAGAAGAGTAGGCATGGTACCCTCCGTGGTACCCTCGGACGGGGCGTGAGCTCTGGAGACCAAAGAGGAGGGGGCCGCAGAGAGCAGGGAGGCAGACAGGCCTCAGCTCACACACCCACTCAGGCCCCCGGGTCGCGGCTGCGAGGACCACACGCTGGGCATGCGGACTCGGGGGACAGCATGCCACGGCGGACCGGCACGTCTGCCACGGCTGAGGAGATGCAAACGTAAGCTTTATGCCACCTTGGAAGCAAATCCCCCACCTTCCCTCACCAGGTCAGCTCACCCAGCAGCCACCGAAAGCCCACCCCGAGGCAGGCCCTGTGCGAGGGTCCGAAGGACACACAGGTGACTAAGCTCAGACCCCACCCTTTGCGAACCCAGCGAGACTGTTCTGGTGAGAATGCAAACTATGCAGGGAGCAGGGTGCAGCCTGAGAAAAACTAAAAGGCCTGGTGGGGTCAGGACGGGGATGGACTCTGGCTGCCCAGCTGAAAGCCCAGGGACCTCTCTGGCTGAGGGGGGGGTTGTCAAGCAGACTAATGAGATGCTCTTGACTTCCTCTTCTTTCCCATCACCCAGCCCTTGAGACCCAGCAGATTCAACCCGTAAGCTCACACCATTCCATAGCAACAGCTGGAGCAATGCACGTACTGTGCTAATAAGCCCCTTGCACGCAGGACAACTCTATGAAGTGACCTCTACTATGATCCCCGCTTCACGGACGAGGAAACCGAGGCACAGAGAGGTCCAGTAATTGTCCAAGGCCACACAGCACGTAAAATCTGGAGCTGGGATGTCAACCCAGGTGATCTGGTTGCAGATCCCCTCACAAACTGCCCTGCTGGCGATCCGAGGCCTCTAGCTAATTGTCCTACTGTGCTGGGCCCACACACCGTCGTAACCAAATAGAACACTTAAAAATCGTCACTGCTAATTTCTCCTTCAAATACTCAAAGACCTTGCAAAGCCAGACCGGCACTCCCTTTAAACAGGGCACAGTCCCACCTCCCCTACTATAGCAGGCCCTTTCTCTTTCTCCTGTGACTCCCTGCTCCTGGAGGCACCTCAAGTCTCGGCCTCCCGTGCTGCGTGAGCCCCAGCCTATGCTCCGCGCTTAGACAAATGAAAAGATGTAAGCCAGTCCCCGGTTTCTGGGAACCAGGTGGCTGAGATGGGGGGATGTATCAAGCCGAGGGAAGGGGAAGGCTCTGTGGGAGGTGTGAACAGCCTGAGCCAAGGTGGGGGCCTGCAGAGCAAGGTGTGAACACATCAGCTCGGCTGGGGTGGGGGTCTGCAGAGCAGAAGCCACTCTCCAGGCTGGGGACGCAGGGGGTGCAAGGAGGTGAGGCCAGAACGCCTCTGTCCCTCCCGGGGTTGTCAGCACACCTGTGTGAGGGCAGGTGGCCCCCAGGCCACAATGTACAGAGACAAACCAGCTGGGTGGCTGGAGGAGGGTACCTCTGGAACTCTAGGCCTCACACTCCACATCCCCAGGGCAGAGGCGGACCGCAGGGCAGAGCCAGGGGCTTCCCACAGAGCTGCCGGGTCAGCCTACCGCCGCCCCCCCCCACCCCCCCGCCAGCAAGGAGCAGTCCCTGTGGCAAGAACAGGTGCTGACAGGAACACCAGTGAGCCACAGGCTAATCTGTGGCATGGGTATGAGCATCTCACCCCAGTACGAATGTAATAGCTTACAAACCTCCTATGGCTCCCTATGGCCAGAGGGGCAAGTCTAAGCTCCACAGGGAGGCAGAGATTTTCCAAATGACATTTTCACCGCTCCCCGTCTCCCACGGAGGGCTGGGATAACTCACCCTCTCCTGAATCCTGGGAAGACACAGGATTTCCTTCCCTGCAGACTGCCTACAGTTTCTACCTCTTGGCTTTGAGAACTCTTATTGTGGCTTTAAAATGTGGCCCAAATGTCCTCTCCCTCGGAAGCCTTCCCTGAGCACCTCTCCTTCGCAATGTTCACCTCCAGGCCACCCACCGAGGGCATTCTGCTTCCCTGCATCCCCACAAAACACTGAAGTTCAATGCAGTCTGCCTTGATTCACTCTATCCACTGCGCACATCTGCCTTCTCTTTCAGCTGTGGGCTTCTGGAGAGGGAGACAGGGTTGAGTTTCATCCCTGCACTCGCAGGAGCTGGTCAAGGGCCGGTTTCTGGGCAGGGGCCCACGAATTGTTAACATAGTGCTCCCCTGAGCCTCTCAGTATTCCTTTCCGGGAGGGCATGTGGGGTTATCTCAGATGGGTCATGATGCTCACACTTCCACGCGTCAAGCAAGTGCCAGTTGGCTGATGGTACAGAGAAGATTGCCAAAGCAGAGGGAAGGCAGGGCTTGGCCTGCCCGGGGACCAGAGATGGCCTCAGACCCGCCCCAGAGAACACCGCTAATCTACATACTCTTGCTATACAACAGACTCTAACCCCATCTGCACTGTTTTCCACTATTCATAGTAACTATGATTACTGTAGCAATTACTATAGAGAAGTAATAAACATTACTATAAGAACCACTGAAATAAACTCCCTTTTTAAGACCCTGCCATATACCAGAGATGCACTTTTTTTATTATCTTATTTAATCCTCTGAACAATCCTACAGGTGATTGCTCCTCCACACGCCCCTCCCCTCCTTAAAGATAAGGAATCTAAGCCCAGAGGGATTTAGAAACTCACTCAAGGTCACGCAGCTAGTCTGGACCCGAGCAAAGAGACCCCACACTTTCCACCACCCTAGACTGTCTCCTCATAATTACTAACAAAACCTCTCTCAGGCCTTTCTGCTGGCCAGCCACATTTTATAAGAGCTTTATTGAAATGTAATTCATATACCATACAATTCACCCATTTAAAGGGTAGAGTTTAATGGTATTTAGTACACGCACAGAGCTGTGCAATCACCACCACCATCCATTTTAGAACATTTCCTCATCACCCCATAACGAAACCCCGGCCCTTGTCACCATCCATCCCCACCTGCCCTCTCCCCCACTGTAATCCCATTCTAAAGACAAAGGACTGAGGTTCAGAGAGCTGCTGGGACTTGTACATCAGGCAGGGGATAAGAAGCAGGGCTGGAACTCAGTCCCCCTGCCCCTCCTCCCACGGCCTGCCAGGGGTCTACTCTGTAACCCATTAAAAATGCATGATCTGCAGAGGGTGGAAAACAGAACCAGATGGTGACAAAGCCTACACGTGCCTTCCTTCCACACCAGGCCTGTGACTCACAGCATCACTGAAGGCAAAGGGGGGGGACACACAGCACAGCCAAGTCCCCATCGCCCCAATGCCCAGGCAGAGAGGCCCGGGACCCAGAGAGGCAGAGATGGCAGTGGGGGGGGGGGGGCCTTTTAGTCTGGGTTTTAGATGGTATGTGGGGTCCCCACGCTGCTGATCCCATTCCTGTACCCCACAATCCCTCCTGGGCCCACAAAGAACTGGCCCTGACCCCAGGTCTCCATGTTCCTCTCAGGAATTCAGAGCCATAATCACTAACAGGGGGTCTGTTCTGCACTTGGCCCCCAGCTGGAGGGGTCCTGAGATGACCCAGGCCCTCCCTGCCCACCAGCCCTCAGAGGCTGGGGGTCACAGGAGTGTCGGGACAACCACTACACTGATTGGCCGGGCTCCCCGAGAAAGGCCCTGGACAGTGGTCCATCAGATTGCTGCTGCTGCCTGGGTATATTCCCAGTTGGGGACCCTAGGGTCTCACAGCTGCCCCCAGCCCCAGAGGAAACACTCTGCAGGTAGAACGTGGCCTCCCCACAGCCCTTCTTCCCTTCCCCCAAACATTCTCAAGCCTGCCCTGGGTCAGTCATTCTCTCCACTGGCCAGAGGCCCAGCACTTTCTCTGATGTTTATGATGTTTGACCAGGCTTGAGCCAATGCCACCTCCTCCAGGGAGCCTTCCTAGATGCCCTAACCAAAAATTGGTCCTTCTGCTGCTGCCTCACACAAGATTGTCATTTGTCTGCTTTTATGTCTGGGTCCCCATTACCTTACAAACTCATCCAGGCCAGAGGTCCTGGCTTCCTCCTTCCTGGGTCCTTCCTGAACCCCCTCCCCACCGCTGTGCCACACCAGGCCCTCCAGAAGAGCAGGTGGGAAGTGAGAGGAAGTCCCCATTCCTGAGTCTTAGCAGGAGTTAACCACAGCGCACGGAACCCTCCCAGTGTCCGTCCCAGGGCCCCATGGCTGAGTGACTCTATGGGATGGCAGCAGATGGGAAGGCAGTGATGCTTGCTGCCCCCCACTGCAGGGTCCAGTTGGAAATGAGGGTCAAGCCACCAGTTTAGACATGGCGCTTCTCCCCAGAGCAGCTAAGATCCAAATGGCTGCATTCTGTCCACACAAAGGAGTCTCTGTTCAAGACCTTCTCACACTTGGGAGGTTTGCTTGGCCACGAGGGCCAAGCTCAGGGCTGGTGTCTTTCCTCGCTGTACCTGCAGTGCAGCCCCGTCCCACACAGAGCAGATCCTAGGACCAGCCAGGGACGGAGGCGTCGACTATAGGTTTAGAGAGGTCTGGCTTCAAAGCCCTTCGGCAAGGCCTGCCCCGCGTCACAAAGCACCAATGCCAGAGATGGCAGGGGCTCTGAGCCCTTCCATTCCAGCCTCGGAGATCTACCCAAGAGGCAAGTGGAGCCCAGAGAAGGAAGGTGGGCTGCTCAGGGTCACACAGCCCTGTACCTCCAACTCCCAGATACTGGGCTGCCCCATCCCCACTCTGGGCCCCCTCTCCTATCCTGCCCTTCCCTCAAGGTCAGGCCAAGGCCCACCTTCCCAGTGTGTCTCCTGGGATCCCCTCCCCAGTTCCATCTGGCACTGTGATGCGCTCTCACTCGCTCTTCCCTCTGCCCAGAATGCCCTCCCCGCCGTCTGACCCCAGCAAACTTCTACTCATCCTTCAAGGCCCCGTTCATATGTCACCTTCTCTGGCACCAAAGACAACAACCACTCCCACCGACTGAGTACCATCCCCACCGGGCCACGGCAAACCAACAAGTGAATTCTGAAACCACCAGAGGGGTTTCTCCTGCTTGGCACCCAAGTTCCTTGAGGGCAGGGATGGAACTCTTTGCAAAGCAGGGTAATGACAACATCTACATACACACCACATACGACTGAAGGGTTTTACCAACTATTGGGTCCTGTGCGAACAGAAGCTGTCTGCATTAGTTTCAGCTCTCCCCGCCGCGGCTCCGTTTCCTCGTCTACACGATGAGCGAAGTTAACGAATGTGCGAGACCCAATGCGGGCTGGGCCTGGGCGGCGGGAAGGACTCCCTGCCGCTACTATTCTACATGTCCCTTTCATTTTCTTACATCTCCCTGAGGACTTGCCCATCGCCAGTGGTCAATACATAGTTTTTTGGAAGGAATGACTTCGGGACATGAGATGCCAAGGAAGATGGGGTTAAGATCCAAAGACCACATACAGATATAGAGCTAAATCTTATCAGAGATGCTGCACTGTGGCCTTTGAGTCCAAAGGTGGCTCACCTGGGTCCCTGCGAACAGCCCCTTGCTCTCAGGGGACACAGGGCAGCTTTCTGGAATGGGCTGGAGACGTGGAAACCTCTGGCCTGGGGAGACCTCTGCACTGGGCTGTGGCCGGGGACTGGCTCGGGAGACAGCCAAAGGCAAAAGCGGTGGTCTGGTGGCAAGCAAAGACCGTGGCCAGTTACCTAGTGATGGTGTTGATCATCCACTGACACCTGTGTCAGGGCCCCAGGGTACTTTTACGGAGGTAGCAAAAGAAGTGGGAGACACAGCCCGGTCCCGGAATGGCAGGCAGCTCTGCGGCTGAGGGCTGTAGGAGTTCACCATGCAACGCAGTCAAGCCACCGGTCTGCTCCAGCACTTTCCATCTCTCCCTCTGCACCGACGCTGTGTCCCCGGGCGACTCCAAGCATTCCTCGGGATTTCCGAGCCAAACTGCGGCCACAGCAGAGCCCCAGCCAGCAGGCTTCTGGTGCACACACCTGCTGGTCCAGGGTGGGGGGCCCCTAAGGCTCGCCCGGGCGTCAGGACAAGGCCTCAGCCTTCTGCAGCCGTCCTCACAACCCGGGCTTCTCCAAGTCGGCCTCACAGAACCCTTGCGGGCCAGGTAATTCCAGCATACGCTCAGCCTTGAAAACCAACCACTGCCTAGACCATGCCTCTCAAGGGGGGCGCCACCACCTCCAATGTGGACAAAAACTCATTCTCTGGAAGGCAAAAAATGTATTCTTTTCATATATATATATATGTACATATATATATATCAAGCACAGATACACATGCAACTTATAAACAGATGTGCAGTGTACCTGTGGTATTAAAATTTCATGGAGGAGGGCAGTCAGAGAAAAAAAATGGCTAGAAAGACTCTTTGGGGGGGTGATAATGAAAAAAAGATCAAGAAGCACCGGCCCAGACAAAGGTCGTGTGACATTCAGCAGGAAGACACCTCACAAGGATGGGAAGACAGTGAGGAGTGCTCCCAGCCCTGCTAGGGAAGAAAGACCCCCTTTCCCATCTCCCCAGATCTGACTCATCCCTCACTTCAAGCGAAAGGGCAGAGCAAGAGAGTCCTTTCCTGGGACACATCGGCTCCTACCTGACAACGCAGAGGTCACAGAAGGAATGCCCACCAGGTCCCTGGGCCTGCCACACAGGCTCACGAAGACCTGACCCACAGGGGATGGAGTTGAACCCCAGCACGAGTCAAGCCTCAGACAGGGGCCACCCGTGGCTTTCTGGTTCACCATAGGGAGCCAACGAGCAGGGCGTTCCAAGCTTGGAGGGAGGGAACAGGTCCTGAGAAAGGGAGCTCCCAGAGCAGGGCACTGGGAAAGAGCAGGCTGACTTTAGGACCAAACACAGCGGGGGATAAGGAAGGACATAACAGTAAGAATCCTAACAGCCGCTAATACCACCAGAGCCTTGACCCCATGCCAGGCAGGTGCCGACCATTGACCATGCTATCTGGTAAGATAGGTCCCATCATCATCACCACTACCACGTCACCTCTGTGAGAGCAAAGGACCATGTGCGCCCCTGGCCCTCCCATAATCTCTGGAGCCTGAACAGTGGGGGCGCAGGGGATGCGCACAGTAAATATGTGCATTATGAATAAATCCTCACTTCACACATAAGGGAAAGCAGCGCAGAGAAGGTGAGTCACTTCTCTGAGCTTCAAGGCCAGTGAGGGGCACAGCCAGGATTCAATCCCAGCAGAGCCCGCCTTCCTTACCCCCGCACGTGTCTGGGTTAGGCAAGCTGGAGTCCCAGTGTGTCCACGGACGGTGAGGGAGTGAACAAGGCACCATCCCCACCAGGCCCTGCACACCCGCTAGAGTGGGAACCTGGTGGCCAGTGGGGCGTGCAGAGCTCTCTGGAGCAGGGAAGCCCGTGACTTGGCCCAAACCATACACTACACCCACAGGAGTCCCAAACACGGGGGAGCTAAGGAGAAAACGATGTCAGACTGGCTCAGTAGCTGCGGGGGGGGGGGGGGGGGAAGGGGCGCGCCAAAAATCGGCTTGATGAAAGGCTTGTCCCTTACCAATCCGTCGCAGTTGCTGATGGCGACAGCTGCCCCCGGCATGCCCGTGACGTCCCCGGTGTAGACACACTCCCGCCGCAGGGGCTGTCGGAACAGCTCCCGAAAATCCTCCTGCCACTCCACCGAGGCTCCGGGCACCACCAGCCGACGGTTGGGCCGCAGGCGTAAATGTAGTTCCTCCCCAAAAACCGTGACATTGAAGTAGAGGGAGGGGCGCCCCACCCGGCCGGGCTGCAGGGTGGCTCCATCTCGGCGCAGGAGGCTGCGGGCCGCCCGGAGGCGACCTGAGTGTGACTGTGGTGGGGGCACCCCCTCGGCTCCCGCACTCCCTGCAGAGGCTGCTGCGGGCCCAGACAGCACATGGGAGAGGAAGCGTCCCCGAAAATCCGTGCTGCATGGCACTGTCACACCATAGTCACGGAGCTTTCCAGAGAGACGCAGTTCTGCTGGAATAAACAAGGAGTTATATCAACGTAGTCTGTGCAAAGTAGTCTGGGCAATCCCACGGGGGCAGGGAGGGGCTCTGCAACCCTGAGCGTCGCCTCGGAGGGACCCCTTAGCCCAAGTTCATCCGAGACTCATCCAGGGCTTCCTGAGCCTCAGGATCTCTGCACTTGGATGAACGGCGTTCAAGAACTCTGTGGACATAACTTGCTCCCTGTAGTCCCCAAGGCCCTGTTAAACTTAACAGAAGAAAAGAATGATGCCAGAGTCCTGTCTGCCACTCTAGCAACGAACCTTCCAACTTTGGGCACTGCCGAGGAATGGGCTGAGATTCCCCGAAAGCCCCCAGAGCAAAGAGAGGGATGGCTGAAGTCACCAGCCTGGGGTAGGGCCCTCCTCCTCGCCAAGCTCTCGGAACACAGCTGGCAAAACAAACACACCTAGAAACCCAGGGGATCCGGGGCACGTGTCAGGGAGAAAGGAGGAGCCGGAGAGGGGGAGGGAGGGAATACAGGTTCTATATTTTTCCAAGTTTAGAAAGAAAACTTTTTAAAGTAAACAGAGGCTGCTGAGATTTCTACATGGCCCAGCACCAAGCCCGGTAAATATAGATCTTCAAAAATAAAAGGAGACGGACGGGGTGACCTGCCCACTCGGACTGAATCAAGTGTGAGGTCATGGCCCCATGCTCCAGGCTGCATGCCAGCAGCCAGGTCCTCACACAGCTCTCCCCCAGCCCAGCCAGGCCCAGCAGGAATGACAGCTCGCTGGCTTCCAGGCTTGGTGACTCAGGGACTGGAGTTTGGAGGGATTTTCATTTCCGCATGGCTCTATCTCTTGCCTCCCTGGGCCCCTTCACGCTACTGATGAAGCCTAGAAAATGAGGTCCCCCGAAAACCCCCCATGCCCAAGGCAGTTCCAGTGGGGGAGTACTGACCCTCCTCTGGTTTTACCCATTAAGACCCCCAAGATTTCTGCTAGAGAGAGCCCACTTCAGTACATGAACAGAGCTCACACACAAGCAGGCAGTCTGCCTGGAAATGACCAGAGGCATGCTCAGAATCATGCTCAGAGCCACAGCAGGTGAGGGTGCGGGTGTCTGGTCTGTGTGTGAGAGGGACGGGGTCTGCACAGAGCCGGAGGATGCCGGAGGAGAGGGCTAGGCGTGTGTTTCCAAGCCGGAGTGTGAGTGCCAGGTGCTCCCTGGGGTGTGGGGCAACCACCTGCCAGCCTGATTCTGTGAGGATGAGACAGACACGTGCACACAAGTTGGAGACGGAGAAGTTACTAAAAGTGAAAGGCACACAGGATAGAGACAGACCAATAATGTGTGTGTGCGTGTGCGTGTAAGAGAGAGAGGAGAATGAAAACGAGAGAGCGCGAAATACAGAGACAAAGACCAATATACAGCCCCCTAAGAAGAGACTCCATATTCCTAAAACCCCCAAAACGTCTCCCAGGGTCTCTCTCCACCTCTCGTGCCAGAAAGGAGGAGCAATCACGGGTCAGCGCCGGGGACACAGGGGAAGAAACGAGCTCAAGCCCAGGGCGCGCACCGCCTCCCACTCGCTCCAATGCCGCCCGGCTCCTCGGGCCCCCTGGGGCCAGCCGGACTCTCGGGCCCCCGGGACCCCTCGCGCCCCCGCGCGCCCGGCCTGCACGCACCTGGGGTCCGGCTGCCCGCGGCGGCGCAGAGCGCACAGTGCAGGGGCAGCAGGCAGGACAGCAGCGCGCGGAGCCGAGCCATGTGGCCGCGCGCGGACGCGGGCCGGAGGGCGCCCGAGCCCCCAGCCCCGGGCTGCCGGCAAGGCTGGAGCGCGCCCCGGACTGCCGAGCGCGGGCCAGCCGGCCTCCGCCTGCTCCGCCGCCGCCGGCCCGCCCGCTCCCGGCCCCCCGCCCGCGCCACCGCCTGGACCGCTGGTTCCGCGCGTCCGAGGCTGCCGGCGGGAGAGCGGAGCGGCCGACGCGCCACCACCCCCGGTGCCAACTGCCGCGAGCCGGTCGGTCCGCCCGCGCCGTGACGCTCCGGGACGCGGCGGGAGCCGGCCAAGGGGGCGGCGGGGCGGGCCGGGCCTGGGGGAGGGGGGGTGCACGCTGGCGGGGCGGGGCCGGGCGCGGGTCGGACGGGGGGCGCCGCGCGGCCGGGGCGGAGCGCGGGGCCGGGGAGTGCAGCGGCCCAGCCGGATCGGAAGTGCCACGCGGAGCCGGCCGCCGGGGCTCCCCCCAGAGTGACGGTCCGTAGCCGTAGCCAATTTCCTTGTCCCCTCGGTTCCCCTTACTTGACCGCAGGGCCCCCCTCTCCAGAGCCACTGGGCCGAAGGGATGTCCAACTCCGTTTGGGTGGGGAGACGGTGAGCACCTCTCCTCCCCAAGAGAGGGTGTCTCCTTCTTTCTCTCCTAATGGTCTTGACGCCCTCCACTAACCTTTGACCCCTTGGATCTACCCATTTCGCAGACTACAGTTCTCTCTGCCCCCAATTGCAGTGAGCGCCCGTGTCCTAGTCAAGTGCGGGACTGAGCAAGGTGAGGAGAGTTTCCTGGCTTTATGCCCAGATGGCCCTGACTGACATCCCAGCACTGAGCCTCCTAACTAGAGCCCATAGAAGGTGTTCAATAAATAAAATATCCTCCTCCTCTGGCACCAGTAACCCCTCCACAGCCCAAGGTGGGAAAAACCAAGAGTCAGAGATGAGAGTGGATTGCTGGTTTTGCAATGTTGCTGAGACCAATTCAGTAGTCAGGGCAAATAGCCCAGCTCCTGCTTGACTGTATAAATGTGTTCTTAACAATTTGCAAATGAACTGTATTTCAAGCAAGCCAGAGGTGGGAACTGGAGAAAGGAGTTTTGTGTGTGTGTGTGTGTGTGTGTTTTTTAAGGAACTGTGGAATAAAGAATCTTTGTATAAAGTGTATAAAGACCCCTAATCTTTCTGCTTTTGAGACCAGACATTTTGTTGTGGGGCCTTCTTAAAAGGAGACCAACTTGTGGGTGGAAATTCCCTAACCAGACTTCTCTTGGGAATCTCTGGATCCCCTGAGAGAGGCCTTGGCTTCCTGCACTCTTCCCCTCCCTCCCCATGACATGAGGCCTCCCTGGGCTCTGAATACGTTCCTGCCTTGTGGGCAGAGAGCTGGATTCCTCATCCCCATGGCCCCAGGCCCTGGCCCAGGACCTCCTGAGAGGCAGTGCTTCTGGAGTGAGGAGGCTTTTGGAGGGGCAGTGCATTTATGAAAGCGGGTTCAGAGAGCTGAAGCGGTGACCCAGGTCACACAGCTCATTTGCAGCAGAGCTGGAATCTGAATCCAGAGTCTAGTGCTGAGCTGGAAAAAGAGAAAAGATTAGGGATCAGTAGACTACTCTAGGCTGAACTTTGCCAAGTACAATCTGTGTGACCAAGGGCAAGTCATTTTTCTTTCTGGGCTGCAGTACCTCATCTGTCAAAAGGGGAAACCACGAGGCTCACAGGATTCACAGACACACTCTGAGGTCCTGTGCGAATGCAGGGCATATTCTATTCCAAGCCACACCAAGACCATCCAGTTATTTGAAAATGGCACCGCCAAACTGATCTATATTAAGTTCAGGAAAAATAGTGTTCCTTTTTCTCCTCTTTCTGGTCCTTTAAGATCTGTGAAGTCAAGAGCCAGACTGTGGTTTTGTGTGTGAGGGCAGATGGAGCAAGAATGTGAGGGGTGTGTATGTGTGTGTGTGAGAGCTTGTGTCGGTGGGAACTTGGAGGAGAGGCTCTGAGATAACCAGGCTGGAACTGTCTCCATCTGGCCCTCCATAAATCCACTAATGAGCTCAGGATAAAATGACCTCCCTTCTTGGGATCTCAGTTTTCCCAGCTGCAGAGTGGGGGCCCTGTGGAGACAGAAATGAAAAGTCACGGCATGTGATCACTGATTTTCTCCCTTGCCATCCCAAAAGCTTGCCTAGCCCCCTCCCTGAGCCCCACCCCACTCGTCCTGCCTTAAACTTGGGAAGTCAAGAGGAACCGATTGCAGCCGGGACCCCAGCAGCCTGACTCATGAGCAATGGGCTGGGGCCTTCCCCGGAGCCAATCCTGGCAAGCGGAGAGCAAAACCTCACCCCGATTCTTACCCCCAGCCCCTTCCCTGGGGCTACAACGGTTGCTTTTGTTGGCAAGTATTGTATGTCCAAGCTCTTTTCTACTGAGGAAGCCTTTGTTAGGAAGAGGAGACAGGGGAGCATAACTCAGAGTCTGGGCAGAAGGTAGAGGAAATGGCTGGGGGGCAGGCCCCTCTTCTGGAGGTGAACAGGGCCAAAGTAAAAAACTCTACAGGCATCAGCTGGGGACTCTCCTAGGAAGGCAAGTTCTGGGTTCCCTGCCTCTCACCTTGGGATTCTCGCCCAGTGGAGTACGGCTTGGGTGTTTCTCTTGCCGACGGCCCTCCAACGTTTATCCCACGCTCCTTCTGTCCAAGGCCCTGGCAGAGGAGGGGAGATGCAAACAGTTAGCACTGCGCGTCAATAGCCAATTGGAAGACACAACAGGTGCATGAGAAAGCCTGAAAACCGGGTAAGACAGGAAAGAGAAGCAAGCTCTGGATAAAGGAGCAGAGTCACCAGTGAGCACTACGGGGATTCCAGAAGGAAAGGGGCTCGGGACAAGTTCAGTGGAAGACCTGGGTGCAAGCCAAAGCCCACAGGCTTCAGAGTACACCGTGGTGCCCACATGAGATTCTCCCACCCTCATCCCCTGAGAGGTCATGTGGGTCAGTGTCTTCCTTTTTTCTTTTTAAAAACCTTTCTGTTGTGAAAACTAGAATGCACACAGAAGAGTATTATCTGCTCGTTTTCTACACAGGGTAAACTGAGGCCCAGAAAGCAGAAGTGACTTCTCCGAGGCCACACAATGGGCTTGTTCAGGGGCAGGATAACAACCCAAGACTCCTGGCTCCTGGTCAGATGATCCTAGGGCATCACCCTGTTGGTCACTCCCACCCAGGACTTCGGCCCTTTGGCTACTCATCATTGGTTCTAACCTCATTGCTAAGGGAAGAAGAAAGGTTTAGAGTTCTTCCTCCTGGTATCTGAGAGCCATAGTCCAACTAAGAAGTTCCAGGTCAGTAGTTCTCCAATCAGGGTCCCGCAGACCCGCAGAATCAGCATCACTTAGGTGTTTGTTATCAATTTGAATTCTCAGGCCCCACCCCAGACCTGTTCAACCAGAATCTCCGGGGGTGGGGCCCAGCAACCTGTGCTTTATCAAACCTCCCAGGGGATTCTAATGCATGCTCAAATATAAGAATCACTGTTCTAAGCAAAGCCTTGCAAACGAGGGCCAAATTAGGATGAGAACAAACTCACTGAGGATCTGTGACCTGCTCCTCATTAAAGGCTGCCACCCTCACCGCCTATCGTCAGTCTCTAAAGCCCGGCCTCGAGCTATATCTGAAGTCTGGGTCTGGACAGAGATCCAGATGCATCCAGAGCAACCAGAGACCATGCCTTGTGGGCCTTCTCCACATCACCCCCCTCCGCCCCCCTTCCCTCCCCTCCCCTCCCCTCCCCCCACCCCTCGCATTCCCTTTGCACATTTCTTGGCAAGTGTTTAGTGACTGTATCTAGGAGACCCGGACGGGTTAAGTTAACCACAGTGATTTGTCATACATTACGGAACAGCTGACACCCCTGAGACCGGCTGAACCATGAGATCAGTTAGAAACAATGCTGTTTGTGCCCTGTGTGTAGACACTGTATGGTTGTGGTTACTGCACGTTGAGGGGTTCAGGGAGAGGAGGTCTCCTTGTCCTTGTAAGGAGGGATGCCAGAAAGGCCAGCTGTCCTTCAGGAATTCTGTTTCTGCCATTTCCTTTCCAGAAACAGTAGGTTTATAATTGCAAACCGAAGTCTGGTGCAGCCCCTGTCATTGGCCCCTTGGGGCTCAAGAGAAGCACGCAGAAAGCAGAGACCCTCTCCTATATCCAGGAGCCCCTAGGTTTTGATAGAAGGTCTCAGAAATATTTGGCAAGGACTCATTGCTCACAAGCCTTTCTTTGAATCCTGGTGTCCTCTTCGATGTCATGGTAGCATCCTGCAGCAAAGATAGGCCAGGCCTCCATTCTAGTCCTTTCTCTAGATCAGTTGGGTTACATGTAACCAAATAAATAAATATGGCTTAATGTATTACTCCACATAATATGGAATACTGAAACATGCCTGTGCCTGCCTGGTTAATTTGGCAGCCCAACAGAATTATCCAGCACCCCATTTCCTTCCTCTTTCTACTCTGCCATGTTTGTGGTTAGTCTTATCCTCAGGCTTGTCCCCTCTTAGTCACAAAATGGCTGCATTAGCACTGGCCTAATGCATATGTTCACCAAATGCAATGGTGACCAGAGGCAATGGAAAAGGGAGTTCTTTCTTATGCCCTCGTTTTAAAAATTTTATTATGCAAATTTTCAAACACACACATGAAGCCACCACCCACCCCCCCAACACCCCCTGCATTTACCCACAACCCAGCTTCGATCATTGTTAGCCCAAGATGGGTCTTGTTTCACTGTTACCCCTCCCCTCCATACATCCTGGGTTATTTTAAAGCAAATCTCAGACATCATCTCCCATTTAAAATGTATCAGTAGCTAATAGATAAAGACTCTCTCCTTTAAAAACAAAAGCAAAACAACATTAACAACAAAAAGACATTTCTTTGTCACATCTAACAAAATTATTCACAATTTCTTAAAATCATCTTGTATCTGCTCATTGTTTACATTTCTAGGTCATAAAAATCTTTGTTTTCTTTAGTTTTGTTTTGAAGACTTGGTTTGTTCAAATTGGGGTCCAAACGAAGTCCACACAATGTGTTTGGCTGATGTGTCTCAGAAGACTCCTTTAATCTAAACCATGGGTGGGCAGACACATGGGGCCAAACCCAGCCCACAGCCTGTTTGTGTACACACACCCCACCACCTTCACTTGTTTATGCTTTCTCGGCTTCATTTCATGCTGCAAAGCAGAGTGGAGTTGTTTCTACAGAGCCAGGATGAGCCGCCAAGACTAAAATATTTATTACTTGGCCTTTACAGAAAAGGTTTGATGACCCCTCATCTAAACAATTTCCCCCCGTCTTTTTTCTTCCTCTCCATTTTTTGGGTTGAAGAAAGGAGGACATTTCTCCCACAGAATTCCGCATTTTCTGGTGTCCCGTTTGAAGGGCCAGGTAGAAGCTTCCAGAGGCCGACCCACAGCAGTGTACCCAGCTGAGGCCCTCCTCGGAAGCACGTGGCTGCTCAGGAGCTGAACGAAATCGGATTTCTATCGGGAAGGAAGGAGGGGAGTGAATAGTTAGGTCGGAAACTGAGGATGATGATCCCAACCTTCCAAAATGGGCCAACTCAGCAAAATGCCGGAGGGGGTTGCATCTCCCTCTGCTGGCTGTAACCAGTCGGGGTGCCCCTGCGCCCCCAGGACACAGATTCTCCTTGCTCCATCTTCCAACTCACGATCAGCATCTAACAAACCCTTGGCACGCCCCCGCTCCCAGGTTAGTGCCTGACACCAGAGATCCAGGGGGGACTATGGTACACCCCTCTGAGCTCATCATCCACTGAGGGTGTTTCCGGGATGGGAGCAAGCACAGGTGCCGGGAGGGCGTGGAGAAAGGATGCCAAACCTGCATTTGCACAGCCGGAGGAGGTGCCCGAGGGCTGGTGGGGAGGATGGGGCAGGATCCCACCTCTCAGGAGTTGAAAAGCCCTGTTAAGGGGTCTGGCCCATCCAGAAGGCTCTCAGCAGCCCCTGGAAGCTTCTATGAGGGGCCAGGAGCAGCATTAGGCTTGAGAAAGCTAGCGAGATGTAAAACCTGCTATCAGATTCCTCACTCACACAGAGGCATGAGTCAACCATGGTTGTATACTGGGGTGATTAGACCCCAGGGGGTGAAAGCGTTAAGATACAGTATGAGGGGTGCTGATAATAGTATTTTGTCTTTTCCAAAATATGTCAAATATGTACATTTTTAATGCATTTATCTTTATATTATATTTCATATTATATAATCTCTATTTTAATGTACAATTTATGAACAATCTGAGGGTTGCTGGAGGGGAGGTGGGTCGTGGGATGGGGTAACTGGGTGATGGGCATTAAAGAGGACACGGGACGTAACGAGCACTGGGTATTATATACAACTGATGAATCACTAAACTCTATCTCTGAAACTAATAATACACTATATATTAATTAATTGAATTCAAATTAAAAAAAATTTTTAAATAACGTACAATTTATGCATTATATATTATATACTATAAAATCTGTAATTATATCACGATGTATAAAATGCCTAATTTATTATATATTTAATGTAAAATTTTATTTATATAGTTATTAAATTATATATCAATATAAAGATATCTATCTGAATATCTATCTGACGTATTTCAGAAAGACAGAATACTCTTGTATGTCTGTATTTCCAACATCATGCGGTGCATCGCAGGGTGGCATTCTAATGATGAAACTGAGCCTCTGGAATGACACCACGGAGGTAGCACGTTTTCTCTCTTCACCCAAAGCCACCTTTGCTCCAATCGGTGGCTCTGGGCTATGGCCCCTCTTGGAGCTGGTTTTTAAATCTGGAAAATGAGAACAGAAATCCGTATCTCCCATCAGGGATGGACACACACGATACCAGCCATATATCTGGAAGTCCGTTAAGAGCCGGGGCAGAGGAGGCAAAATACTATTGGCATTTTGCTTCCTTCTTAGCTCTTAAAACTGAACACGCTGCGTGCCTGAAAAGCATCACTGTCTGCCACTCAAAGGGCAGACGGGTTGGAGGTGAGGCTACATTTGCTCATTTCCAGGATGACCCGCCCTCTTTTAAATGGGGAAGGGGTGGAGGGGACACACAGACACCCACACTTTGCCTGTGGAATTCCTGCCTTCCATCGGCACAGAGCTTTCACAAGCCCTGGCTTCGAAATCGTCATGAGTTGACAATTGTCCTCTGTGTCCTCCAAAAGAGGGAGAGGTCTTTGTTGAGCACTGACTGTGTACTGGGGGCTCTGGAAAGCACTGTCCAGGCCCCTAGAAACCCAGGAAACGTCCAATCCTCCAGCTCTGCTCTCCGTGGACAAACTTTGAACTCAGTTCAGGTGACCTGGATGTATGCCTGCTTGTGAGTCCAGCGGTGAAGGTGATGTTGTGTATGATGTTGTGTATGCATTTGCCCAGCGAGAGGAAAAACCTCAGCTGGGAAGTTGGAAGGCTGGGGTTCTGGTCAAGACTCTGCTGCTAACGGGCTGGGGAGCTCTGGGCTGTGCCTTCTGGCCCTGCGCTGTGAGCGCGCAGATGAGATCACCTCTCGGGGGACCTCTGAGCGCCCCCCCATGACTCAGCCCCCAGGGCTTTGCACACAGGCTCTTTCCTGAGCCAGGGGTGCCTTCCCCCCCACCTCCTCCTGGCAAGCTATGACTCTTCCTTTAGATCCTTTGTCAGCAACCACCTCCTCCCTGAACCCATTATGACACATACTTCTCAGTGAAGCATTTCTTATCAATTTTTAAAAAAGATTTTGTTTATATATTTGGCAGAGAGAGAGAGCACAAGCAGGGGGAGCAGCAGGGAGAGGGAGAAGCAGGCTCCCCCTGAGCAGGGAGCCCGATGTGAGGCTCAATCCCAGGACCCCGGGATCATGACCTGAGTCGAAGGCAGCAGCTTAACCGATTGAGCCCCATAGGGGTCCCTCTTATCAATTTTCTTAAGGGCAGGGCTCAGGTGCCGTCTCACTGAGGCTTGGCACACAGTAGGTGCTCAATAAAAGCGTGCTGTATTGACTAGCATCGAGGTCCCTTCCCTCAGCCCTCCACGCTGGGTGAGCAGCACTCTCCAGAGGGCTAAGTCATTCTTCTAACGGTTTAAACCCTTTGCCATGAAAGCTGTGAGGTGAAAAAGGACAGAGGCCTCCAGAGATACTCAGGCCTTGGGAACCAAGGGAGGCTTGAAACACATCATCTCCCCCAACAGCTGATGATGACACCCTCGCGGTCACCATTAGTCACCCACCCGCCACAGGCACTTCTGTTCTTTTTATAACTCTGGGCAGCTGAGGCCAGCGGGCCCTACACCTGCCCCCACATTTATGCTCCACGGGCCTCCAGGATGTGCTTTTTGGCAAGGCCCCCAGATCAATCAGCCAAGTCAGTGCTGAGAAGTTGGGAGGTTTGTGGGGTGGGAACCGGGTCAGAAATCCTTCGCAGCCAGCAAAGAGCTACTTCGGGCCAGTGGAGCTGAGCCTTGGGCGGAAGGGGTGCCAAGGGCTGTGGGAAGACCAGGTCACGGAGAGAGCAAAGTGCACGGGGCATTTAAAGCACAGGGTGAAGACCCAAATCCGGAGCGGGCTAAAAAAAGGGCCGTAGATTGCATGTTACAAGCTGTGTGCTCTCCCGGGTCCACTCCAGCTGGCCAAGAGGAAGCTTCCTCCCACCCGGCCGCGACTGACCTCCACCGAATGTTCCAAATAGGTCCACATATGTCTCCAGCGCCGTGGCCCAGAGAGCAGAGCAGCTGAGAGATGGAGCCCTCCCGGGAGGCAGCCACACCCAGTGACCTCACGGCTCACCACTGAGCCGGGAGCACCAGGGGGAGGCAGAAGGCTGGGCCCTCCATCAGTCCCCGGGGAGTGGCTTTTGGAAGGGGCACCCCTATCAAAGGACAAATGGCCCAGATAGCCAAACACAAGCCACAGATTAGCTCCAAGACTACATGGGTTTATCGGTCACCTGCAGACATGTCAGCAGCTGCTGCCCATCGTGGGCTTGGGTGTCGAGCTGTGGCAGCCTGGTCTCAGACTGGATCCGCCCAGAGCTGTCAGCTGTCAGCTCTGGGGACTCCTTGGCCCTTCCTCCTCCTCGATACAGGAGCATGAGTGACAGCCAAGGTGATGCTCAGGCCACTTGCCTCCCTCCAACCTCCAGCCCCACAGCCTCAGTGACAGGAAGGACAATGAGGGACCCTTACTCCTCAACCCTCCCCCACCACCTGGGTGACAGCATCCATGGGGTCTTCTATCCCTCATCATGGCTCCCATGGGGCTCTTGCTCTTCCCTCTTCCAGAAAGCCATGTCTCTATAGCACCCACCCTCATCACCGGATTTGTGAAGGTCTGAGATGTTACCCTCCTTGTGGGCTCACCCTCTTTTCCGGGGGAAGACACTAAATGCCTGGGGCAGAGACCAAGGACTTTGTTGTTCATGGCATGGTGGGCTGAGTGAGCTTCTCCTTCCCTGATGCCAAGTCCCATGGGGCCAAGTTGGAGGTGGGCCCTGGTGGATGCTGGGCCCATAGTGGGTTGGTGTCGCAGTTGAGGAACCCTGAGTTTAGGAAATGCCCGTCTTACAAGGGAGCTGCTAGCAAATGGCCCTGCCCTGGAAAGAGACAAGATCATTACATGCCAGGGCCATCTGCTATGCAAAAGTCCTCAAAAATGTGGTCCAGAACCAAAGCTATTCAGGAGACAGAGTCTCCTTAGAATCATGTCCCAACAAATATGGTGGAAATAATGCACGTCTGTGAGCTGTGCAGAAAGAGGCCACCTGTCTCCTTAAGTGCAAGGGCAGTGGGATACTACATCCTTTTTTCCCTTGGCTGAGCCCTGACTCGGACTAGAGCATCGAGAAGCAGGGTCTGAGACTCCCAGGGGAAGGCTGCTGGGGGAACCAGGTACCTGGGGTCCAAGAGAGGGAAGGAGGCTGCAGAATGGGCATCGGAACTGATAAGGGGGCTCCGGGAGCCCAGCCTGTGACTTAGGTGACCTGTTTGTGTCCACCCCCAAAGAACCCCCACCCATGGGACTTCCTTCCCTGCTTGATCCACCTGACCTCCCCGATCCTAGCAAAAGGGAAGGCCCCAGGGGAATCCTGATCTCATCCAGCTGGTAGGAACCTGAGGGCTCCACGAATTTAGCCCAGAGTTTAAAGCCTTGGGCCCTGGCGTCAGACTGGGACAGGTTCAAGCCCGGAGCAAGCCACCTCACCTCTCAAGTGCCTCGCTTTCCTTCTACGTAAAATTGAAAGAATAAAGGTAGCTCCTCATGAGAGATCTTGTAAAGATTAACCCACCAGTCCATGGCAAGTGCTAAGCTATCATGAAGCAGCTGCACCATGAATGATGACCGCTTGTTTCCCAGCGATGGTTCTGGTGGGAAAACTAAAGGCAGAAAGTGGAGGCAGACTGGCCAAGGTCCCACAGCAAGAGAACATAAGCTCTGTATTCCAACCCAGATACACCAACCTCCCTCCCAAGACGCCCACCACCAACTGGGGCTGCCCGATCCACTAACCCCACTTCCTTCCTTCCACCCCTTCTCTCCCACTCGGCAGCCCGGCACCCCCCACCTTGGGTGGTCGATGCCTGGCCCAGGGGATTCCACCCACTGTCCCAGGTTTGTCCTGTCAAATGCACACCCTGGAAGGGCTCCAGGAAAGTCCGAAATGCTTGTAACTTTCGGAACATTTCTTAACCCCCTCAAGCCTCAGTTTCCCTATCTGTAAAATAGGAAACTCACAGAGCTGGTTTATAGGACTGTGGTGAGGACTGCTATATGCAGAGTACTTAGCAGAGTGCCAGGCACGTGATAAGGACTCAACCAATGTCGGCTGTTACTCTGACCGCATTTAGTAGTATTATCCTAAATGAAGACACCTAGATCTGGGGGCTTTGTGGATTCTCTGCTCCAAATGAGAGCAGGTGAGGGGGTGCTGACCATGATTAAGTGGCTCACACATGCACTTCTGTCAGAAAGGCCTGGAAGCAGAGCGAGTACATAGTGCCACGATGGAGGAAGGACACGGCGGCCACCAGCTGGACTCAGCTCTCTGGGGTCCCTCTGGGGTCCCTCACCGGAGCAGGAAGATGACCACAATGTGCACAGCTGTCTGATGGAGGTCCCCACCGGGCTCTCTCACGCTCACAATGACTCCATATAATCTGCCGGGCAGGTGGGGACCAACACTCCTGTTTACAGATGTGGAAAAAGCCTCTGGGCCACAGTTCCACGGGCCCAGAACTGGAACCCGTCCAGCAGAGCGCCCAAGGTCCCACAGAGGCAGGGGTCCCAGTGGGGCCAGAGCCAGCTGGCTCTGCAGCATCTAGAGGGCCTCTGTCCTACTGCTCACAGGTCGGGTTAAGCGTGGGCTGGGTGCATGGCTGGGGTCACCAGCTCGTCCTGGTTTGCCCGGCTTCTCCAGTTTGGGCATTGACAGTCCCTGTCCTGGGCACACTGAGATGGGTGTGCGCCCCTGCACGCCCTCAGTGGAGCCATCCCCAGCTCCTGCTGTGCACCCCACCCTAGCTGCACCATCGCCTAGGAGACCTCCCCGCGTAGGAGGTGGAGGTGCTAAAAAGAGGGTCAGGTGTGGCCGAGTCAGCAGTGGGGAGGTTGAAAGGAGGAAGGAGGCAAGAAGCTGTAGAGATCTGTCTCTTCCACTCCCTTTGCAGGCTCCGCTCCCCATGAGCTAGTGTCCCCCCGCTACCCCCCATCTCTGCAGCTCCATGCTTCTCCTCCTGGGGCTCCCCTCCTGCCTGCCTCCTGGCTGGTGGGGGAGAGCAAGGATGTGACCAGCCACCAGTGTTTGGGCTCCTTCCTGGGGGACACAACGCTTCCAGCAGCCTGATGGCCCCTGCGTCCTCTGCCACAACGCTCTGCAGCAGGGTGCCCTTCAGCACCTGCCCTGGCCCTCCCCAGCTGCCAGCATTACCTGGCCAGGGCCACATCCGGCTGTCGTGAAGAAGTGGCCCAGGATTTGGCTGCTAGTATCCACAGTGATTGGCAGGTCCGGCTGGACATGGCCCAGATGCCAGGGGTCAATGTGACTGTGGCCGTGACTAGCCCCACTCCAAGGCAGCCAACTCCAAGGCCCCGAAGATGTGCCAGGACCACAAACTTGGTGGCGTATCAGTTCTATGGGTTGTCAGGCGCAGGGGTGAGGCCTGCTGGATGGCTGGCGGGGGCAGATTAAGTGCTTAATGCAGTGTCTGCCCCTGGTAGATGCTCAAAACAGTCGTTTTTAATTTGACCTTTCATCCCCCAATATCACAGTGTGCACCCTCCCCTTCCAGCTCCCTTGCCCCCATGGTTCGGTACCCTCTAGATGTATAGCTCCTAACTGGCACCCTTCCCAAATCGGACATTTATCCCTTAGGTGATAGGGAGGCATGGACGGTGGTTGGACAGGGACTGTGTGACAGGCCATGGGAGAGATGGGGGTTGGGGGGCTGGCCCAGGATGCTGCCCACAGGTTCGGGAAAGGGCAGACTCTCTGAGAAGAAGCTGGGTGAATATACTAGACAGTTCGCAGCAGTCGGGGGAGAGGCTAGGAGGAGAAGGGGGAGCACATAAAGATGACCCCACTGGTTCTTGCCTTGGTGATTGCGGATGGGTGGGAAACATCCCCTGAAATGGAGAAGAAAAGATCAAGAGGGAGAGGGAAGAGCTCATTTGGAACAAGGTGAGTTTGAAGTTTCTGGAACAACCAAGGGGGCCCACCCCCGGCATGCAGTGAGCACCCATGCCTGGCATTCCTGGGCGACGAGAGATCTGAGAATCATCAGCCTCTGGGTGGCAACAGAAGCCACAGGGATTGGTGAGCTGACTCTGGGGCCAAAGCAGTCAGGAGAGAGGCTTGATGGTAGAATTAAAACAACACTGACTCCTAGCAGCTGAAGGTCTCGTCCTCTGAGTTTTCTGACTCCTGGGCAATTTGCTGACCATCTTACGGGACAGGATTAATTTTCAACCCCTTCTGTACATAACTCTCCAGCCCCTGTGCCAGGTACTTAATTCCCATCCTTGAGACACGTTCTTCAGTAGGATTCTGGGTCCTTCCGTAAATGGCACTTCCAGTGATTTCCCCTCCTCTCCAAGGTAGATGGATATGCAAATTACATCTCCATCATCTCCCTTGCCAAACCCTGGTGTTTGGGGCTTTTTGCTTTTATCTTTTAACTTTGGGCATGAAAATTTTCAAATATATACAAAAGCAAAGAGTATAAGAAACCTTCATGTACCCATAAACAATCTTAAATAATTAACTTGTAGCTAATCTCCTTCATTTATACGCTCTGCACACCCCTACACACACACACACACACACACACACACACACACATGCTCCATCCTCACTGGATTATATCGAGGCAAATTATAAATAGTTTAGTATGTATCTCTAAAATATAAGATCCCTTTAAAGAAAGTAAATTTCCATTTGAAGGGTAATATATATACTGAAAAGTGCACAAAGAGCATGTGCTCAAGAAATATAAGAAATCTACACCCCTAACTCATGTAAGTACTTCCCAGAACAAGCAATAAAGCATCGTGAGCTCCCCAGATGCCCCTCCATGTAGTCTCCCCAGCCCTAACCCTTCACAAAATGATCACCATTCTGACCTCTGCCACCAAAGATTAGTTTTTCCTGTTTTGAACTTCATATACGTGGACTTGTACAGTTTATATTCTGTTGTGTCTGGCTTCCTTCACTCAACATTTTACATGCAAGATTCATCCACCATTGTTTCCTGTATTGGTTGTTGGCTATATTTTGTTGCTGTGCAGAATTCCACAGCATGAAGATACTACCGTTCATTCCCCCATCCTGTTGTAAGTAGACATTTGCGTGGTTTCCATTTGCGCTGTTATAAATAACATTGCTATGACCATTCTTGTACGCAGCTTTGGTTGGACATAGCAATCATTTCTGGGGGGTATGTACACAGGATCAGGATTGCCTGACCATAGGATATATGTATGTTAATCTTTAAAAATCTTAAAAACCCATGGTTTAACCACGGGTTGTCTGTCTTTTTCTTATGGATTTGTAGAAGCTTATTTATATTCTGGATTTTAATCCTTTGTTGGACATGTCTATTAAAAAATGATTTCTTCTGGGGCACCTGGGTGATTCAGTCATTTAAGTGTCTGACTCTTGATTTCAGCTCAGGTCTTGATCTCATGGTTGTGAATTCAAGCCCCATGTTGGGTTCCATGCTGGGTTTGGAACCTACTTAAAAAAAAAAAAAAAAAGGATTTCTCCTACTCTGTGGCTTATCCTCTTTACTCTCTTCATATCTTTTCATGAACAGAAATTCTTCATTTTCATAAATTCTAATTTATCCATTCTTCCTCTAGTAAGCCCTTTTTAAATCCTACTTAATAAATCTTTACCTCACCAAGGTCTTAAAGATAATCTCTTATGTTATCTTTTAGAAGCTTTACTATTTTTTTTCATTTGGGTCTACATTCATCTAGAATTTATTTTTACATGAGGTAGAGTAAGGTTCAACATGCATGTTTTTCCTATATGGGTATTCAAATTTCACATATCATTTTTAAAAATGTTTATTTGTTTTTATTTATTTGACAGAGAGAGAGATAGCGAGAGCAGGAACACAAGCAGGGGGAGTGGGAGAGGGAGAAGCAGGCTCCCCGCCAAGCACACAGCCCGATGCGGGGCTCGATCCCAGGACCCTGGGACTATGACCTGAGCCGAAGGCAGACGCTTAATGACTGAGCCACTCGGGAGCCCCTCATATATCATTTATTGAAAAGAACATTCTTTCATTGCATTTCAGTGACACATTTCTCGGAAATTTGGTGATCATATATGTGTGTCTGTCTCTGGACCCTATTCTGTCCATTGGTCTATTTTTCTATATGTATGCCAACACCATACTGACTCAATTACTATAGCTTTACAATAAGACTTTATATTTGGTGGTAAAAGTTCTGCATTCCAGCTTTGTTCTTCTTTTATATATCCTTGACTATCCTTGGCCTTTTGCATTTCCATATAGATTTTAGAATTGGCCTATAAATTTCCATATTAAAACAGGATTTTGTAGAATTGCCTTATATCTATAGATCAAATTGGGGAGAAATGACTACGCTACAACCTTAACTGTTCTAATTCATGAACATGGTATATCCCTCAATTACATTATTTACCTCAGTACTGTTTTGGAAATTTTTGTATAGCAGACATTCTTCATTAAAATTTTTCCTAGGAATTTGATGTACTATGATGTTATGATAAATGGAATCATTCTTTAAAATTTATTTTATAATCATGGCTGGTACACTGACTTGGAATCCAGGGACATTGCTAATTTACTGTTAATTCAATAGTTTATGATTAGATTCTTTTCAATTTTTGGTGTACTTAATACACCATCTTCATAAAATGATAATTTCATTTCTTTCTTTCCAATCATATGTCTTTATTTCCTTTTCTTCCTTATTGTACTAACTACAACCTTCAATATAATGTTGAATAAAATTGGTGAAAAGAAGCACACTTGTCTTTTTCCCATTTTTCAAGGAAAAGCTTTTACTATGTCACCATTAAGTATGATGTTAGCAGTAGTTCTCATCTATTTTTAGATTTTATTAAGAGTTTTTATCATGACTGGGTATTAAATTGTATCAAGTGCTTTTCATATACCTGAAAAGGATCTACTATCCAGAATATATAAACAACTTTTACAACTCAACAATAAGAAAAATAACTTACTTTTTAAATAGGCAAAGTATTTGAATAGACATTTCTCCAAAGAAAGTATACACAATGACCAATAAACACATGAAAAGATGTTCAACATCACTAGTCTTTAGGAAAATGCAAATCAAAACCACAATGAGATGCCATTTCACATGCACTAGGATGGTATAATCAAAAGGACAAATGACTACAAATGTTAACTAGGTTGTAGAGAAATTGGAACCTTCATACACTGTTGGTGGGAATGTAAAATGGTGCAGCTACTTTGGAAAATGGTTTGGCAGTTCCTCAAAAAGTTAACCCTAGAGTTACCATATGACCGAGGAATTCCACACCCAAGAGAAATGAAAATGTAGATTCACACAAAAACTTGTACATGAATGCTGACAGCTCCATTGTTTATAATAGTCAAAAAGTGGAAACAATCCATCAACTAATAAATAAACAAAATGTGGTATAACTATACAATGGAATATTATTTAGACATAAAAAGAATAAAGTACTAATAAGTGCTACAACATGGACAAACTTTGAAAGCCTTATGCTAATTGAATGTACCCAGACACACAAGAACACATATACTTGTCATATGATTCCATTTGCATGAAATTTCTAGAATAGGCAAAGCCATAGAGAGGAAAAGTGGATTAGTTGTTGCCAGGGACTGGCACAAGGAGGGGAGGAGAGAATGGGGAGTGACTACTAATGGATGTGAGGTTTCTTTTCGGGGTAATGAAAATGTTCTAACACTAGATAGTGGTGATGGTTGCACAACATTGTGCATGTACTTAAGACTACTAAATTTTACACTTTAAAAGAGTGGGTTTTGGGCGCCTGGGTGGCTCAGTTGGTTAAGCAACTGCCTTCAGCTCAGGTCATGATCCTGGAGTCCCTGGATCGAGTCCCGCATCGGGCTCCCTGCTCGGCGGGGAGTCTGCTTCTCCCTCTGACCCTCCCCCCTCTCATGTGCTCTCTCTCATTCTCTCTCTCTCAAATAAATAAATAAAATCTTTAAAAAAAATAAAATAAAATAAAAGAGTGGGTTTTATGGTATGAATATCTTAATTAAAAAAAATAAAAACAGTTTTACAGCTGATATATAGAGTTAAATTGACTTATAATCCAAATTATTCTTAACAATCTCTCAGGAAGGCATAACATTGGAGACAATGACCCTGAATAAATCAGTTGATTTCTATATAAAGACAATATTTTATACAACAACAAAAAAAGGAAAAACATTTTTTTTCTAGGTTTGGGATTATTCAGACATTTCATTCCATGTAAATTTTGGTAAGCTATTGCTTTAAGGAAATGTATTGATTTTATCTAAATTGTCAAATTTATTGGTATAAAATTATTCATAATAACTTCTTATGATCTTTCTAATGTATGTAGGCTCTGTACTGATAATGCTTTTTCGTTCCTGATACTGTCGATTTGTACCTCTTCCCTCTCTTTGTCTATATCAGCCTTGCTAAGGGTTCATAAATTTTATTTATCATTTAAAAAACCAAGCTATGGCTATTAGTTTTCTTTATTGTATATTTGCTTTCTGTTTCATTAATTTCTTCTCCTCATTATTTCCTTCCCACACTGTTTGGATTTAATCTATTGTCCTTTTTAACACCTGGAAATGGTTTTTTGATTATTGATAGTAAATCCTTCTCTCTTTTTTTGATGTGTGCATTTATGACTATAAATTTTCTTCTAAGTATGATGTTAGTCGCATCCCACATATTTTGGTATGTCCTGTTTTTATTATCATCCAGTTGAAAGTATTTTTCAATTTATTCCTTGACTTAGGGTTATTTTGAAAGAATTTAATTCCCAAACATTTGGGGATTTTCTTTTGTTTTTTGTTCATAGAATTGATTCTAACTTAATCCATTGAGTCATAGAATACTGTCTGTAAAATTTCAACCTTTTGAAATTGAATTCATTTTCTAGACTTATTTTATGGCCCATTATATGGCCAATTTAGAGAAATATTTAATGCGCACTGGAAAAGAAGATGTATTTCTTTAGCACATGGATGCAGTGCTCTATACACATCAATAGAGCCAAGTTTATCAATCATGCTGTTCAAATCTTCTATATCAATACCGATTTTATTGTTGTTTACTTACTTAGTCAGTTATAGAGAGAGGGAGGATAAAGTCTTTCACTGTGATTGTGTATTTACTCTGTCCCACTGCTTGAGTTTTCTTCTTTAGGTTCTCTTTTACACAGAGGTTGGATCTTCTCTGTCTTCCATATCTATCTCTTTCTCACATGTCTTTTCTTTTTCACTCCCCAGTTTATTTTTATTTCTTCTTAACTTTCCTCCTTTTCATCTATTTCTCTAATGATATTATTTGTGTTATTTGTTCACTCTCGTATTCACTCGTTTTGTTTTTTTTTCATTTCTGACATGGTTTTTCTTTTTAGAAAAGAAAAATTGTCTTTCTTAACTCTATGTGAGCTCTTTTCAAGTCTTCCTTTTGTCCAATCATCTCATTTATTAATTTTTATGATCCTGAGTTAAGCTTTAATTTCATAGCTTCCATCATTTAAAAAAAAATTCTTTTAGCTCATTTTGAAATATTAAATTAAAATTTTCGTTTGTTTGTGGGCAAGTCTTTCTAGGGGCCTTCATGTTCTGATGGTCTGTTATTATGCTCATTAGTCTCTTTTCTTATAAGAACTCTGAATGGAGCTGGGTTCCTTCTCTGCAATCCTATTCTGTTGCCCATGTTTGAGTGAGATAGGCTTCCCCGTACTCCTAAGTGGGGAGAATGGGAGAGGATTTCTTGGCTAAGATTCATGACTCTAGGGCTCCATCTTCAGTTGTACTGAAAAATGTCTTTGAAACTGCCTTCAGAGGAGTTTGAGAACTGTTTCCTCTGTTACCCTCCCCTACTGTGTGTGTGTGTGTGTGTGTGTGTGTGCGCGCATGCGCGTGTGCACGTGTGCATGCAGGCATTCACAGAAACCAGGGTCCCCTATTTTATCTGGATCTTCTCCCTACTTGGCTCTGCACTGTCCTTTTGTTTACTTCTAGCCATTTCCCCTCAGTGTAGGGCTTTGTCCTAGAAGAGATATTTGGCTAATGAATTTCAACATTTCATGGGGAGATGCCATGTGTTCTTGGGAGGATTAATTTACATCATGATTGTAAAGCATTCCCCAAGGTTCCTGGCAGATAGTATTAGACATAGGATATTTATAATAGTTATAATTATTAATGCCTACCACCTTGTACCATACATATTAGTCCTACCCCTAAACACTCTCTCTTTCTTGCCTCCATGCCTCTGCTCCTGCTATTCCTTTCCCTGAAAAACTTCTGCACAATCTCTGTCACCTACCAATCCTTCAAGAGCATCCTATTCTGGTTATATGAGTGGGTTAACTGAACCCAACCACCACTCTGGACCACTGTAGCTCCATTTCTAAGCCACACATCCTAAACCTCCTCTAAGATTTTATGCCAATGCCCTAACTTTTATTTAGATTTTTTGTCCTATGCCAAGACTTTTACATATATTACCTCTTAATCCCCACAGCAAAACCCTGATTATAGGTGTAGTTGGGTATATCTAATTATTGGCCTTATTTTACATTTACGGACAATGAGGTTGAAAGAGATTAGATGCTTATGCCAAGGTTGATTGTTGGTTGTAATAAAGCAGGTATTTTGACCAGGTGGTCTGGTTCCCAAGACTATAAGCTTGATCATGGTGCTACAACTCTCTGGATTGTAGTCTCCATTAAGGATGGAGTCCTGGCTTATATGCCTTTGTAACTCTCTGTAATCATCAGTTCCTAGCAGCACCCAGCACACAGTAGGTGTTCAGCAAAGACTTAATCGTGAGCTACAGTAGATGAATGTGCACAGTACGTTGTGCTGCTTAAATGCACAGGGCTGTGAGGTTTTAGGAAGAAACTTTTCTAGCTGAAAGGCAGATGGAAAAGTCTCAGACACTGCTCAATTTCTTCCAAAGAGTCATTAGTCAGACTCTTACTCAGAATTTCTTTTTTTCTTTTTTCCATTCAGGTTTGAGCTCAGTGAGATGTTTATGTTTTCACAAACCCTTGGCCACTAATAACTCATCGCAAAACTCCCAGACATGGCTAGGCACAGCGCTGAGAACATTCAGAAAAGCCACACCAACTTTCTGAGCTCTATAATCTGAGGCCACCACTCTCACAGAGAAATCCCAGACCTACTGTTCTTTAATAGAAATATCAGAAAATTGAAAGCTCACTGATGAGTTAGAAATCCAGTTTTTCCAGACGTTGGAATTTCACTTGGATGTGGATTTACTAGGCAGCTGTATGTGAGCTGGACTCCTGAGAAAGCACTGGCCTTGAGCCAGAAAACCAGGGTTTGGTCCCTGCTCTGCCACTTGTTGGCTGTGTAATGTTGAGCAAGTACCTCTTCTTGTTCGTTCTTTGTTTTTTCTCATTGAAAAACAATTAGGGATAACAACATTCTGCTTATGTCACAACATTGTTAGGCACAGACAAAAATAATGTATGTGAAGGTCTTTGTAAGCTAGAAAGTCTGTGCCATATAAAATCAAGAGGGTAAGCCATGGAAGCCAGTTGGGAAGGCTGGGCTGCCATTTTTTCAACAGCCATGATGGCACCACTGAAGCAGATGGGTGAGCCAAGAAGGCAGCCTGGTGAAAGTGGAGAATGGAGCAGAGAAAGAAAAGGAGATGAAGGCTATGTCATCTGAAAGAGAAATACAGAACACACAGAGGGAGAGAATGAGGAGCCTGATGTCTTTATGGTTTCTACAAGTACAGTATTCTGGGTGATTTCCACAGTCGGCTCTCCTTATAGCAACCTCATTATTTGCAAGAGATTCAACTTCCACAAAACATTATTTCCATGATATGTACATTAGCAAACTGGAGTCTTATTTTTTTTTTTAAGATTTTTTTTTATTTAAAGATTTTATTTATTTATTTGACAGAAAGAGAGACAGCAAGAGCAGGAACACAAGCAGGGGGAGTGGGAGAGGGAAAAGCATGCCTCCTGCCAAGCAGGGAGCCCGACGCGGGGCTCGATCCCAGGACCCTGGGATCATGACCTGAGCCGAAGGCAGATGCTTAACGACTGAGCCACCCAGGCACCCCTGGAGTCTTATTTTATTAATCAATAGAGATTAATGTGATGGGATAAACTGCAAACCAAGGGTATGACCAATGCCCTCTTAGTGCCACTTAAGTTGGGTCAATCTCACATAAAAATGTTGTCGGGGCACCTGGGTGGCATAGTTGGTTAAGCGACCAACTCTTAATTTCTGCTTAGGTCATGATCTCACAGTTGTGAGATCAAGTCCAGCATGGGGCTCCATGCTCAGTGAGGAGTATGCTTGAGATTCCCTCCCTCTGCCCTTCCCCTCTCTAAATAAAAATATAAAATAAGATTGTTCAAGCATGCTCTTTCACTCTCTCTCTCTCAAATAAATAAATAAATCTTTTCAAAAAAATGTTGTCAGTATGTAACCACCACAAACCTGGTCATAGCCATCGTCTACCATGGGTTTAGACTTCTTTGTTGAAACAGGAAAAAATTTCCCCTTCATTTAATGGTGTGTGAATTAACTGGTGATTGCTATACTTATCAGTTTTTTGCATCTTTTGGAATGAAACAGAATAGAATAGATTAGTCTAGCACATAGTAGGTGATCAATAAACATTTCATTCAATATTATTGAATGAAATATTTATTGAATAAATAACATTTGTGAGATCAAATATTGTAGAATAATTATTCTTAAAATCTACCTTGCTGCAAAAACACCTAGAAAGGCTGAGTTAAATACAATGACATGTATCAGAAAGCATAGATGAAATTGAATATAAGTGAGAAATATCCCAAGGAGTCAAAAACTGAAGAAGTAAGAACTAAAGAGAAAAGCAGGCCAACAAGCTGTGGATGCCCTGAGGCACATGCCAATCCAGGAAAACCAGATCCGGAGTCATAATGGCCCCAAAAGTAAAAGGCAATAATGTCTTGGGGCAAGGGAAGGGGAGTGGAAGCTGAGATCATCCCACATAAAGCTTAAATAAATTCTCCATGGGCTAATAAAGTCAACGAAAGTGTAGACTAGAAAAAGGATCTATTTACTAGGAAAAGGAATCAAGGAAGATACTTGTTTGTATCAGTCTCAAATCTGAGTAAAACGACAGTCTCTCCTAAAACCTAGTAACAACAGACTTACCTTCCCTACATTTGTGGTTCAATTTTACCCTACTGCTATAGGGCAAACTATGCCAAGCCAACAAATAAACATAAATAGGTGGGTGGGTAAAGCTGGGAGGTGCCTCACAAAAGCAAGTACAAAAGAATATTCTTAGCCCAGGCTTTGCAGGATGCCCACAGGTAAAGAGAGGCCAAGCATGAGAACACAGTCTAAACTATAGGCAAAACCCGGGATACAAGCCACCAAGAGGGCAGATTCCATTGATAGAACAAGATAAAGAATTAGATGCACCAAAGTCTTCGGATATTGGCATGCCTAGATGTGAAATTTTAAATAAGTATGTTTGAATGTTTTACAACTTTTTATTTTATTTTTTTAAAAGATTTTATTTATTTATTTGACGAGAGAGACACAGCGAAAGAGGGAACACAAGCAGGGGGAGTGGGAGAGGGAGAAGCAGGCCTCCCGCCGAGCAGGGAGCCCGATGTGGGGCTCGATCCCAGCACCCTGGGATCATGACCTGAGCCAAAGGCAGACACTTAACGACTGAGCCACCCAGGTGCCCCATTTTAAAACTTTTTAAAGAATATAATCACAATGCATAATCACAGAATTCGGAACAGAATGAAAACATAAGCACAAATTTGGAACTGAGTGAAACAGAGATCTTATAAATAAAAAATAAATCACTGAAAGTAAAAATTAACTGAAGAAAAATCTGGAAGACCACACATTCTGTAGGTAAGATGGAGGGAAAACCAACTCACTCATGCATTGTTGGTAGAGTGAAAACTGAATGCCAACCCTATGGAGAGTGTTTGTTGTGTGTGTGTATGTATGAAGACACACTTCTATATGCATGTATATATCCACTATATATGTATATGTGTAAAGTATGTATAGATATGCATGTATATATATGTAAATTGTGTGTGTGTGTATTTTATGTAGGATCCGCACCCAGCATGGAGCCCAATATGGGGCTTGAACTCATGACCCTGAGATCAAGGTCTGAGCTGAGATCAAGAGTCAGATGCTTAACCAAAAGAGCCACTCAAGTGCCCCTGTGTGTATGTACTTTTATATGTGTTATACACAACAAAATTGAAGACTCATAATGTTCTGATCCAGCAAATGAGTTATGTATGGGTTATTCAACTGCAACATTGTAAGAGCAAAAGACTGTAAATAACTCAAAGGGCCATCAGTAGGAGGCTGGTCAAATAAATTATGTTTCATCTATGTAATGAAATACTATGCAACCATTTAAAAAAATAAGAGAATGAGGAAACTCCCTAATATTGAAGAGGAAAGATCTCCAAAGTATACTATTTTAAAACAAAATAAAAGCACAAAGCAAGATGTATAACATGCTTCCTTTTATGTGAGGAAGGAAGAAAATAAGAAAACATTTTTACTAGTATTTACTTATATTTGTACGGGGGGATAACTCCAAGAAGACACCAAAGAAACAAAAAAAGAAAAAGAAAAAAAGTGGCACCCGTTGAGGTAGGTTGGAATGGGGCAGGAGTGAGGTTATTCACTAAATATGTTTTTACATTGTTTGGATGTTTGCATCTTGGTAAATGTATGAGCTAATCTAAAAAACTCAATGGATGGATTAAATCGCAGACTAGACACAGAGAAAGCAAGCATTAGGGAACTGGAACAAAGAAGGGGAGAAAAACCAACGAGCACACGGACAGACACACAAAAAGTAGGAAATAAGAAAAAGAGCATGACAGACAAGGAGGAGAGAGTGAGGGGCCTTGTTGCATTGCTGCCGGGCACCCCACAAGGCAAAACTAGAGAGAGCCGGGGAGATGGGGTATGTGAAGGGATGATGGCCAAGATGCTTTCCAGAATGAGGAAAGATGAGAATCCTCAGATTTAGGAAGAACAAACCCCAAAGAGGAAAAATTAAGAAGAAAGTCATATCTAGATACACATTTTGTAGTAAGCTTTCAAAAAATCAAAAATGAAAAGATCTTAGAAACAGTCCCTGCTCCCCCCAATAGATGAATTCTCTACACAGAATAATATGTAAACAACAGCCACGATGCAAGACAGGAACAGCGAAATGACCTCAAAGCGCCGAGAGGTGTCAACCATCAGGGACTTCAAAGTGTCAACTCGCTAAAATGATGACCCAAAACCGAGGGTGAAATAAAGACGTTTCAGGCAAACAGAAACTGAGAGCAGGCGCTGCCAGAGACATTTCCAGTGCACAGTACTTTAAGGAAAAGAAAAAAAAACGATCCGAGAAAACTCAGAGATGAAAGACTAAGGAGCAAAGAAATTGACAAATGTGTGAATAAGTATAAACAAACGTTGACAGTATCCTGTAATAGCACCAATGACTAAGTTAGTACAGGAAGAGTAAGAGTGAACAAAAGTCCCGGACGACAATACCCCAGAGAATGAGAAAGGGTGATTTTAGTTAACGGCATTCTAAGGTCACGAAATCCCTAGAAAGGAGAACAACGAGAAACTTTCAACCTTGCTAAGAATGCATGTTAGCCTTTTTAAGGGCAACCACTAGAGAATCAGAAGGGCTCTAAGAGCCAACCGGCACAGAGAAAAGAATGTGACTTTTTAAAAGTTCCATCAATCTAAAAGAAGGCAGGAGAAGGGGCGCCTAGGTGGCTCAGTGGGTTAAGCGTCTGCCTCCGGCTCAGGTCATGATCTCGGAGTCCTGGGATGGAGCCCCGCATCGGGCTCCCTGCTCCGCGGGAAGCCTGCTTCTCCCTCTCCATCTGCCACTCCCCCCTGCTTGTGCGTGCTCTCTCTCAACTAATAGATAAAATCTTAGAAGAAAAAGGCAGGAAAAGAGGGGAGAAAGCATGGAAAGCAGGACATTGATCAAACACATCACGGTAGAAATAAACTCTCACAGAACAATAAATATAAATGAACCTAATTCAGGGTCACACTGCCAACTACCCAGATTGGGTGACATCACAAAATCCAATGACTTGTGGTTAACGAGACCCACCTGAAACATAAAACAAAGGGAATTTAAAGGTAAGATGAAAGATCTCCCTGTGAGCACTAATCGAAAGAAGGTTGGCACACTGAACAATGGTCAAGATGGTAAACTTCATGTTACGTGTATTTTACCACAATTAAAAATAATTAAATTGGGCGCCTGGGTGGCTCAGTTGGTTAAGCGACTGCCTTCGGCTCAGGTCATGATCCTGGAGTTCCTGGATCGAGTCCCACATCGGGCTCCCTGCTCGGCAGGGAGTCTGCTTCTCCCTCTGACCCTAACCCCTCTCATGTGCTCTCTCTCATTCTCTCTCTCTCAAATAAATAAATAAAATCTTTAAAAAAAAAATAAATTAAAAAAGAAAATTGGAATAGCTCTATTAATATCTGACTAAATTTATATTTGGGGGGGAGAAGCATCATTTGGGGTGGTTTAAAGAATTTAATTCACCGGGAAGACAAAGCAATACTAAACTTGTTTAATAAAATAGCCTCAAACATATAAAGCCAAAGTTGACAGAACTCTCATTGCAGGAGAAAATCTATAGGTCTTGAACAATCTGTCTTCACAGAGCGAGAGTTTAACATGATTTCCTTAGTAATTAAAATATCAAGAGACCGTAGTTTTGAACATAATACGCTGCGTCAAAAAATCAACCAACAGATATTTTTCTCACGTACACAGGAACATTTACCAAAACATTTAGTTAACCACCGAGAAAATTTCAACCAGCATCGAAGAATGGCTTTCATCCAGACACGTCCTGCTACAGTGTGACTATATTAGAAATCACTAGCCAAGTGATAGTATTTAAAACCCCATTTTCTTGAAAGTGTAAAAAACATACTTTTAAATAACTCACAGGTTAAAGAAAAATCAGGACTTTTAGAAAATGTTAAGAAACCAGGCAGTAATGAAGAAAGACTTCCTACCAAAACTGTAGAGAAGCAGT